>NW_027472672.1:0-511136 GCF_030347505.1 Rhynchophorus ferrugineus
ACCTTAGGCTCTGCTTCTAACTTGGGCCCAAATTGTAAAATGGTCTTATCTATTGGCGATTTCGTTCCAATTCACATTCCAAGTAATATTCGGCATGCTAATTACATTGCCGGTTGCCAAATTGCATTAACTCTTATAGTTTCCGAGATATGGACTATCGATTATTTACACCTTAGGCTCTGCTTCTAACTTGGGCCCAAATTGTAAAATGGTCTTACCTATTGGCGATTTCGTTCCAATTCACATTCCAAGTAATATTCGGCATGCTAATTAAATTGCCGGTTGCCAAATTGCATTATCTCTTATAGTTTCCGAGATATGGACTATCAATAATTTACACCTTAGGCTCTGCTTCTAACTTGGGCCCAAATTGTAAAATGGTCTTATCTATTGGCGATTTCGTTCCAATTCACATTCCAAGTAATATTCGGCATGCTAATTACATTGCCGGTTGCCAAATTGCATTATCTCTTATAGTTTCCGAGATATGGACTATCGATAATTTACACCTTAGGCTCTGCTTCTAACTTGGGCCCAAATCGTAAAATGGTCTTATCTATTGGCGATTTCGTTCCAATTCACATTCCAAGTAATATTCGGCATGCTAATTACATTGCCGGTTGCCAAATTGCATTATCTCTTATAGTTTCCGAGATATGGACTATCGATAATTTACACCTTAGGCTCTGCTTCTAACTTGGGCCCAAATTGTAAAATGGTCTTATCTATTGGCGATTTCGTTCCAATTCACATTCCAAGTAATATTCGGCATGCTAATTACATTGCCGGTTGCCAAATTGCATTATCTCTTATAGTTTCCGAGATATGGACTATCGATAATTTACACCTTAGGCTCTGCTTCTAACTTGGGCCCAAATTGTAAAATGGTCTTATCTATTGGCGATTTCGTTCCAATTCACACTCCAAGTAATATTCGGCATGCTAATTACATTGCCGGTTGCGAAATTGCATTATCTCTTATAGTTTCCGAGATATGGACTATCGATAATTTACACCTTAGGCTCTGCTTCTAACTTGGGCCCAAATTGTAAAATGGTCTTATCTATTGGCGATTTCGTTCCAATTCACATTCCAAGTAATATTCGGCATGCTAATTACATTGCCGGTTGCCAAATTGCTTTATCTCTTATAGTTTCCGAGATATGGACTATCGATAATTTACACCTTAGGCTCTGCTTCTAACTTGGGCCCAAATTGTAAAATGGTCTTATCTATTGGCGATTTCGTTCCAATTCACATTCCAAGTAATATTCGGCATGCTAATTACATTGCCGGTTGCCAAATTGCATTATCTCTTATAGTTTCCGAGATATGGACTATCGATAATTTACACCTTAGGCTCTGCTTCTAACTTGGGCCCAAATTGTAAAATGGTCTTATCTATTGGCGATTTCGTCCCAATTCACATTCCAAGTGATATTCGGCATGCTAATTACATTGCCGGTTGCGAAATTGCATTATCTCTTATAGTTTCCGAGATATGGACTATCAATAATTTACACCTTAGGCTCTGCTTCTAACTTGGGCCCAAATTGTAAAATGGTCTTATCTATTGGCGATTTCGTTCCAATTCACATTCCAAGTAATATTCGGCATGCTAATTACATTGCCGGTTGCCAAATTGCATTATCTCTTATAGTTTCCGAGATATGGACTATCGATAATTTACACCTTAGGCTCTGCTTCTAACTTGGGCCCAAATTGTAAAATGGTCTTATCTATTGGCGATTTCGTTCCAATTCACATTCCAAGTAATATTCGGCATGCTAATTACATTTCCGGTTGCCAAATTGCATTATCTCTTATAGTTTCCGACATATGGACTATCGATAATTTACACCTTAGGCTCTGCTTCCAACTTGGGCCCAAATTGTAAAATGGTCTTATCTATTGGCGATTTCGTTCCAATTCACACTCCAAGTAATATTCGGCATGCTAATTACATTGCCGGTTGCCAAATTGCATTATCTCTTATAGTTTCCGAGATATGGACTATCGATAATTTACACCTTAGGCTCTGCTTCTAACTTGGGCCCAAATTGTAAAATGGTCTTATCTATTGGCGATTTCGTTCCAATTCACATTCCAAGTAATATTCGGCATGCTAATTACATTGCCGGTTGCCAAATTGCATTATCTCTTATAGTTTCCGAGATATGGACTATCGATAATTTACACCTTAGGCTCTGCTTCTAACTTGGGCCCAAATTGTAAAATGGTCTTCTCTATTGGCGATTTCGTCCCAATTCACATTCCAAGTAATATTCGGCATGCTAATTACATTGCCGTTTGCGAAATTGCATTATCTCTTATAGTTTCAGAGATATGGACTATCGATAATTTACACCTTAGGCTCTGCTTCTAACTTGGGCCCAAATTGTAAAATGGTCTTATCTATTGGCGATTTCGTTCCAATTCACATTCCAAGTAATATTCGGCATGCTAATTACATTGCCGGTTGCCAAATTGCATTATCTCTTATAGTTTCCGAGATATGGACTATCGATAATTTACACCTTAGGCTCTGCTTCTAACTTGGGCCCAAATTGTAAAATGGTCTTATCTATTGGCGATTTCGTTCCAATTCACAATCCGAGTAATATTCGGCATGCTAATTACATTGCCGGTTGCCAAATTGCATTAACTCTTATAGTTTCCGAGATATGGACTATCGATAATTTACACCTTAGGCTCTGCTTCTAACTTGGGCCCAAATTGTAAAATGGTCTTATCTATTGGCGATTTCGTTCCAATTCACATTCCAAGTAATATTCGGCATGCTAATTACATTGCCGGTTGCCAAATTGCATTATCTCTTATAGTTTCCGAGATATGGACTATCGATAATTTACACCTTAGGCTCTGCTTCTAACTTGGGCCCAAATTGTAAAATGGCTTTATCTATTGGCGATTTCGTTCCAATTCACATTCCAAGTAATATTCGGCATGCTAATTACATTGCCGGTTGCCAAATTGCATTATCTCTTATAGTTTCCGAGATATGGACTATCGATAATTTACACCTTAGGCTCTGCTTCTAACTTGGGCCCAAATTGTAAAATGGTCTTATCTATTGGCGATTTCGTTCCAATTCACATTCCAAGTAATATTCGGCATGCTAATTACATTGACGGTTGCCAAATTGCATTATCTCTTATAGTTTCCGAGATATGGACTATCGATAATTTACACCTTAGGCTCTGCTTCTAACTTGGGCCCAAATTGTAAAATGGTCTTATCTATTGGCGATTTCGTTCCAATTCACATTCCAAGTAATATTCGGCATGCTAATTACATTGCCGGTTGCCAAATTGAATTATCTCTTATAGTTTCCGAGATATGGACTATCGATAATTTACACCTTAGGCTCTGCTTCTAACTTGGGCCCAAATTGTAAAATGGTCTTACCTATTGGCGATTTCGTTCCAATTCACATTCCAAGTAATATTCGGCATGCTAATTGCATTGCCGGTTGCCAAATTGCATTATCTCTTATAGTATCCGAGATATGGACTATCGATAATTTACACCTTAGGCTCTGCTTCTAACTTGGGCCCAAATTGTAAAATGGTCTTATCTATTGGCGATTTCGTTCCAATTCACATTCCAAGTAATATTCGGCATGCTAATTACATTGCCGGTTGCCAAATTGCATTATCTCTTATAGTTTCCGAGATATGGACTATCGATAATTTACACCTTAGGCTCTGCTTCTAACTTGGGCCCAAATTGTAAAATGGTCTTATCTATTGGCGATTTCGTCCCAATTCACATTCCAAGTGATATTCGGCATGCTAATTACATTGCCGGTTGCGAAATTGCATTATCTCTTATAGTTTCCGAGATATGGACTATCAATAATTTACACCTTAGGCTCTGCTTCTAACTTGGGCCCAAATTGTAAAATGGTCTTATCTATTGGCGATTTCGTTCCAATTCACATTCCAAGTAATATTCGGCATGCTAATTACATTGCCGGTTGCCAAATTGCATTATCTCTTATAGTTTCCGAGATATGGACTATCGATAATTTACACCTTAGGCTCTGCTTCTAACTTGGGCCCAAATTGTAAAATGGTCTTATCTATTGGCGATTTCGTTCCAATTCACATTCCAAGTAATATTCGGCATGCTAATTACATTGCCGGTTGCCAAATTGCTTTATCTCTTATAGTTTCCGAGATATGGACTATCGATAATTTACACCTTAGGCTCTGCTTCTAACTTGGGCCCAAATTGTAAAATGGTCTTATCTATTGGCGATTTCGTTCCAATTCACATTCCAAGTAATATTCGGCATGCTAATTACATTGCCGGTTGCCAAATTGCATTATCTCTTATAGTTTCCGAGATATGGACTATCGATAATTTACACCTTAGGCTCTGCTTCTAACTTGGGCCCAAATTGTAAAATGGTCTTATCTATTGGCGATTTCGTCCCAATTCACACTCCAAGTAATATTCGGCATGCTAATTACATTTCCGGTTGCCAAATTGCATTATCTCTTATAGTTTCCGAGATATGGACTATCGATAATTTACACCTTAGGCTCTGCTTCTAACTTGGGCCCAAATTGTAAAATGGTCTTATCTATTGGCGATTTCGTTCCAATTCACATTCCAAGTAATATTCGGCATGCTAATTACATTGCCGGTTGCCAAATTGCATTATCTCTTATAGTTTCCGAGATATGGACTATCGATAATTTACACCTTAGGCTCTGCTTCTAACTTGGGCCCAAATTGTAAAATGGTCTTATCTATTGGCGATTTCGTTCCAATTCACATTCCAAGTAATATTCGGCATGCTAATTACATTGCCGGTTGCCAAATTGCATTATCTCTTATAGTTTCCGAGATATGGACTATCGATAATTTACACCTTAGGCTCTGCTTCTAACTTGGGCCCAAATTGTAAAATGGTCTTATCTATTGGCGATTTCGTTCCAATTCACATTCCAAGTAATATTCGGCATGCTAATTACATTGCCGGTTGCCAAATTGCATTATCTCTTATAGTTTCCGAGATATGGACTATCAATAATTTACACCTTAGGCTCTGCTTCTAACTTGGGCCCAAATTGTAAAATGGTCTTATCTATTGGCGATTTCGTTCCAATTCACATTCCAAGTAATATTCGGCATGCTAATTACATTGCCGGTTGCCAAATTGCATTATCTCTTATAGTTTCCGAGATATGGACTATCAATAATTTACACCTTAGGCTCTGCTTCTAACTTGGGCCCAAATTGTAAAATGTTCTTATCTATTGGCGATTTCGTTCCAATTCACATTCCAAGTAATATTCGGCATGCTAATTACATTGCCGGTTGCCAAATTGCATTATCTCTTATAGTTTCCGAGATATGGACTATCGATAATTTACACCTTAGGCTCTGCTTCTAACTTGGGCCCAAATCGTAAAATGGTCTTATCTATTGGCGATTTCGTTCCAATTCACATTCCAAGTAATATTCGGCATGCTAATTACATTGCCGGTTGCCAAATTGCATTATCTCTTATAGTTTCCGAGATATGGACTATCGATAATTTACACCTTAGGCTCTGCTTCTAACTTGGGCCCAAATTGTAAAATGGTCTTATCTATTGGCGATTTCGTTCCAATTCTCATTCCAAGTAATATTCGGCATGCTAATTACATTGCCGGTTGCCAAATTGCATTATCTCTTATAGTTTCCGAGATATGGACTATCGATAATTTACACCTTAATATCTGCTTCTAACTTGGGCCCAAATTGTAAAATGGTCTTATCTATTGGCGATTTCGTTCCAATTCACATTCCAAGTAATATTCGGCATGCTAATTACATTGCCGGTTGCGAAATTGCATTATCTCTTATAGTTTCCGAGATATGGACTATCGATAATTTACACCTTAGGCTCTGCTTCTAACTTGGGCCCAAATTGTAAAATGGTCTTACCTATTGACGATTTCGTTCCAATTCACATTCCAAGTAATATTCGGCATGCTAATTGCATTGCCGGTTGCCAAATTGCATTATCTCTTATAGTTTCCGAGATATTGACTATCGATAATTTACACCTTAGGCTCTGCTTCTAACTTGGGCCCAAATTATAAAATGGTCTTATCTATTGGCGATTTCGTTCCAATTCACATTCCAAGTAATATTCGGCATGCTAATTACATTGCCGGTTGCCAAATTGCATTATCTCTTATAGTTTCCGAGATATGGACTATCGATAATTTACACCTTAGGCTCTGCTTCTAACTTGGGCCCAAATTGTAAAATGGTCTTATCTATTGGCGACTTCGTTCCAATTCACATTCCAAGTAATATTCGGCATGCTAATTACATTGCCGGTTGCCAAATTGCATTAACTCTTATAGTTTCCGAGATATGGACTATCGATTATTTACACCTTAGGCTCTGCTTCTAACTTGGGCCCAAATTGTAAAATGGTCTTATCTATTGGCGATTTCGTTCCAATTCACATTCCAAGTAATATTCGGCATGCTAATTACATTGCCGGTTGCCAAATTGCATTATCTCTTATAGTTTCCGAGATATGGACTATCGATAATTTACACCTTAGGCTCTGCTTCTAACTTGGGCCCAAATTGTAAAATGGTCTTATCTATTGGCGATTTCGTTCCAATTCACATTCCAAGTAATATTCGGCATGCTAATTACATTGCCGGTTGCCAAATTGCATTATCTCTTATAGTTTCCGAGATATGGACTATCGATAATTTACACCTTAGGCTCTGCTTCTAACTTGGGCCCAAATTGTAAAATGGTCTTATCTATTGGCGATTTCGTTCCAATTCACATTCCAAGTAATATTCGGCATGCTGATTACATTGCCGGTTGCCAAATTGAATTATCTCTTATAGTTTCCGAGATATGGACTATCGATAATTTACACCTTAGGCTCTGCTTCTAACTTGGGCCCAAATTGTAAAATGGTCTTACCTATTGGCGATTTCGTTCCAATTCACATTCCAAGTAATATTCGGCATGCTAATTGCATTGCCGGTTGCCAAATTGCATTATCTCTTATAGTTTCCGAGATATTGACTATCGATAATTTACACCTTAGGCTCTGCTTCTAACTTGGGCCCAAATTGTAAAATGGTCTTATCTATTGGCGATTTCGTTCCAATTCACATTCCAAGTAATATTCGGCATGCTAATTACATTGCCGGTTGCCAAATTGCATTATCTCTTATAGTTTCCGAGATATGGACTATCTATAATTTACACCTTAGGCTCTGCTTCTAACTTGGGCCCAAATTGTAAAATGGTCTTATCTATTGGCGATTTCGTTCCAATTCACATTCCAAGTAATATTCGGCATGCTAATTACATTGCCGGTTGCCAAATTGCATTAACTCTTATAGTTTCCGAGATATGGACTATCGATTATTTACACCTTAGGCTCTGCTTCTAACTTGGGCCCAAATTGTAAAATGGTCTTACCTATTGGCGATTTCGTTCCAATTCACATTCCAAGTAATATTCGGCATGCTAATTAAATTGCCGGTTGCCAAATTGCATTATCTCTTATAGTTTCCGAGATATGGACTATCAATAATTTACACCTTAGGCTCTGCTTCTAACTTGGGCCCAAATTGTAAAATGGTCTTATCTATTGGCGATTTCGTTCCAATTCACATTCCAAGTAATATTCGGCATGCTAATTACATTGCCGGTTGCCAAATTGCATTATCTCTTATAGTTTCCGAGATATGGACTATCGATAATTTACACCTTAGGCTCTGCTTCTAACTTGGGCCCAAATCGTAAAATGGTCTTATCTATTGGCGATTTCGTTCCAATTCACATTCCAAGTAATATTCGGCATGCTAATTACATTGCCGGTTGCCAAATTGCATTATCTCTTATAGTTTCCGAGATATGGACTATCGATAATTTACACCTTAGGCTCTGCTTCTAACTTGGGCCCAAATTGTAAAATGGTCTTATCTATTGGCGATTTCGTTCCAATTCACATTCCAAGTAATATTCGGCGTGCTAATTACATTGCCGGTTGCCAAATTGCATTATCTCTTATAGTTTCCGAGATATGGACTATCGATAATTTACACCTTAGGCTCTGCTTCTAACTTGGGCCCAAATTGTAAAATGGTCTTATCTATTGGCGATTTCGTTCCAATTCACACTCCAAGTAATATTCGGCATGCTAATTACATTGCCGGTTGCGAAATTGCATTATCTCTTATAGTTTCCGAGATATGGACTATCGATAATTTACACCTTAGGCTCTGCTTCTAACTTGGGCCCAAATTGTAAAATGGTCTTATCTATTGGCGATTTCGTTCCAATTCACAATCCAAGTAATATTCGGCATGCTAATTACATTGCCGGTTGCCAAATTGCTTTATCTCTTATAGTTTCCGAGATATGGACTATCGATAATTTACACCTTAGGCTCTGCTTCTAACTTGGGCCCAAATTGTAAAATGGTCTTATCTATTGGCGATTTCGTTCCAATTCACATTCCAAGTAATATTCGGCATGCTAATTACATTGCCGGTTGCCAAATTGCATTATCTCTTATAGTTTCCGAGATATGGACTATCGATAATTTACACCTTAGGCTCTGCTTCTAACTTGGGCCCAAATTGTAAAATGGTCTTATCTATTGGCGATTTCGTCCCAATTCACATTCCAAGTGATATTCGGCATGCTAATTACATTGCCGGTTGCGAAATTGCATTATCTCTTATAGTTTCCGAGATATGGACTATCAATAATTTACACCTTAGGCTCTGCTTCTAACTTGGGCCCAAATTGTAAAATGGTCTTATCTATTGGCGATTTCGTTCCAATTCACATTCCAAGTAATATTCGGCATGCTAATTACATTGCCGGTTGCCAAATTGCATTATCTCTTATAGTTTCCGAGATATGGACTATCGATAATTTACACCTTAGGCTCTGCTTCTAACTTGGGCCCAAATTGTAAAATGGTCTTATCTATTGGCGATTTCGTTCCAATTCACATTCCAAGTAATATTCGGCATGCTAATTACATTTCCGGTTGCCAAATTGCATTATCTCTTATAGTTTCCGAGATATGGACTATCGATAATTTACACCTTAGGCTCTGCTTCTAACTTGGGCCCAAATTGTAAAATGGTCTTATCTATTGGCGATTTCGTTCCAATTCACACTCCAAGTAATATTCGGCATGCTAATTACATTTCCGGTTGCCAAATTGCATTATCTCTTATAGTTTCCGAGATATGGACTATCGATAATTTACACCTTAGGCTCTGCTTCTAACTTGGGCCCAAATTGTAAAATGGTCTTATCTATTGGCGATTTCGTTCCAATTCACATTCCAAGTAATATTCGGCATGCTAATTACATTGCCGGTTGCCAAATTGCATTATCTCTTATAGTTTCCGAGATATGGACTATCGATAATTTACACCTTAGGCTCTGCTTCTAACTTGGGCCCAAATTGTAAAATGGTCTTCTCTATTGGCGATTTCGTCCCAATTCACATTCCAAGTAATATTCGGCATGCTAATTACATTGCCGTTTGCGAAATTGCATTATCTCTTATAGTTTCAGAGATATGGACTATCGATAATTTACACCTTAGGCTCTGCTTCTAACTTGGGCCCAAATTGTAAAATGGTCTTATCTATTGGCGATTTCGTTCCAATTCACATTCCAAGTAATATTCGGCATGCTAATTACATTGCCGGTTGCCAAATTGCATTATCTCTTATAGTTTCCGAGATTTGGACTATCGATAATTTACACCTTAGGCTCTGCTTCTAACTTGGGCCCAAATTGTAAAATGGTCTTATCTATTGGCGATTTCGTTCCAATTCACAATCCGAGTAATATTCGGCATGCTAATTACATTGCCGGTTGCCAAATTGCATTAACTCTTATAGTTTCCGAGATATGGACTATCGATAATTTACACCTTAGGCTCTGCTTCTAACTTGGGCCCAAATTGTAAAATGGTCTTATCTATTGGCGATTTCGTTCCAATTCACATTCCAAGTAATATTCGGCATGCTAATTACATTGCCGGTTGCCAAATTGCATTATCTCTTATAGTTTCCGAGATATGGACTATCGATAATTTACACCTTAGGCTCTGCTTCTAACTTGGGCCCAAATTGTAAAATGGCTTTATCTATTGGCGATTTCGTTCCAATTCACATTCCAAGTAATATTCGGCATGCTAATTACATTGCCGGTTGCCAAATTGCATTATCTCTTATAGTTTCCGAGATATGGACTATCGATAATTTACACCTTAGGCTCTGCTTCTAACTTGGGCCCAAATTGTAAAATGGTCTTATCTATTGGCGATTTCGTTCCAATTCACATTCCAAGTAATATTCGGCATGCTAATTACATTGACGGTTGCCAAATTGCATTATCTCTTATAGTTTCCGAGATATGGACTATCGATAATTTACACCTTAGGCTCTGCTTCTAACTTGGGCCCAAATTGTAAAATGGTCTTATCTATTGGCGATTTCGTTCCAATTCACATTCCAAGTAATATTCGGCATGCTAATTACATTGCCGGTTGCCAAATTGAATTATCTCTTATAGTTTCCGAGATATGGACTATCGATAATTTACACCTTAGGCTCTGCTTCTAACTTGGGCCCAAATTGTAAAATGGTCTTACCTATTGGCGATTTCGTTCCAATTCACATTCCAAGTAATATTCGGCATGCTAATTGCATTGCCGGTTGCCAAATTGCATTATCTCTTATAGTATCCGAGATATGGACTATCGATAATTTACACCTTAGGCTCTGCTTCTAACTTGGGCCCAAATTGTAAAATGGTCTTATCTATTGGCGATTTCGTTCCAATTCACATTCCAAGTAATATTCGGCATGCTAATTACATTGCCGGTTGCCAAATTGCATTATCTCTTATAGTTTCCGAGATATGGACTATCGATAATTTACACCTTAGGCTCTGCTTCTAACTTGGGCCCAAATTGTAAAATGGTCTTATCTATTGGCGATTTCGTTCCAATTCACATTCCAAGTAATATTCGGCATGCTAATTACATTGCCGGTTGCCAAATTGCATTAACTCTTATAGTTTCCGAGATATGGACTATCGATTATTTACACCTTAGGCTCTGCTTCTAACTTGGGCCCAAATTGTAAAATGGTCTTATCTATTGGCGATTTCGTTCCAATTCACATTCCAAGTAATATTCGGCATGCTAATTACATTGCCGGTTGCCAAATTGCATTATCTCTTATAGTTTCCGAGATATGGACTATCGATAATTTACACCATAGGCTCTGCTTATAACTTGGGCCCAAATTGTAAAATGGTCTTATCTATTGGCGATTTCGTTCCAATTCACATTCCAAGTAATATTCGGCATGCTAATTACATTGCCGGTTGCCAAATTGCATTATCTCTTATAGTTTCCGAGATTTGGACTATCGATAATTTACACCTTAGGCTCTGCTTCTAACTTGGGCCCAAATTGTAAAATGGTCTTATCTATTGGCGATTTCGTTCCAATTCACATTCCAAGTAATATTCGACATGCTAATTACATTGCCGGTTGCCAAATTGCATTATCTCTTATAGTTTCCGAGATATGGACTATCGATAATTTACACCTTAGGCTCTGCTTCTAACTTGGGCCCAAATTGTAAAATGGTCTTATCTATTGGCGATTTCGTTCCAATTCACATTCCAAGTAATATTCGGCATGCTAATTACATTGCCGGTTGCCAAATTGCATTAACTCTTATAGTTTCCGAGATATGGACTATCGATAATTTACACCTTAGGCTCTGCTTCTAACTTGGGCCCAAATTGTAAAATGGTCTTATCTATTGGCGATTTCGTTCCAATTCACATTCCAAGTAATATTCGGCATGCTAATTACATTGCCGGTTGCCAAATTGCATTATCTCTTATAGTTTCCGAGATATGGACTATCGATAATTTACACCATAGGCTCTGCTTATAACTTGGGCCCAAATTGTAAAATGGTCTTATCTATTGGCGATTTCGTTCCAATTCACATTCCAAGTAATATTCGGCATGCTAATTACATTGCCGGTTGCCAAATTGCATTATCTCTTATAGTTTCCGAGATATGGACTATCGATAATTTACACCTTAGGCTCTGCTTCTAACTTGGGCCCAAATTGTAAAATGGTCTTATCTATTGGCGATTTCGTTCCAATTCACATTCCAAGTAATATTCGGCATGCTAATTACATTGCCGGTTGCCAAATTGCATTATCTCTTATAGTTTCCGAGATATGGACTATCGATAATTTACACCTTAGGCTCTGCTTCTAACTTGGGCCCAAATTGTAAAATGGTCTTATCTATTGGCGATTTCGTCCCAATTCACATTCCAAGTGATATTCGGCATGCTAATTACATTGCCGGTTGCGAAATTGCATTATCTCTTATAGTTTCCGAGATATGGACTATCGATAATTTACACCTTAGGCTCTGCTTCTAACTTGGGCCCAAATTGTAAAATGGTCTTACCTATTGACGATTTCGTTCCAATTCACATTCCAAGTAATATTCGGCATGCTAATTGCATTGCCGGTTGCCAAATTGCATTATCTCTTATAGTTTCCGAGATATTGACTATCGATAATTTACACCTTAGGCTCTGCTTCTAACTTGGGCCCAAATTATAAAATGGTCTTATCTATTGGCGATTTCGTTCCAATTCACATTCCAAGTAATATTCGGCATGCTAATTACATTGCCGGTTGCCAAATTGCATTATCTCTTATAGTTTCCGAGATATGGACTATCGATAATTTACACCTTAGGCTCTGCTTCTAACTTGGGCCCAAATTGTAAAATGGTCTTATCTATTGGCGACTTCGTTCCAATTCACATTCCAAGTAATATTCGGCATGCTAATTACATTGCCGGTTGCCAAATTGCATTAACTCTTATAGTTTCCGAGATATGGACTATCGATAATTTACACCTTAGGCTCTGCTTCTAACTTGGGCCCAAATTGTAAAATGGTCTTATCTATTGGCGATTTCGTTCCAATTCACATTCCAAGTAATATTCGGCATGCTAATTACATTGCCGGTTGCCAAATTGCATTATCTCTTATAGTTTCCGAGATATGGACTATCGATAATTTACACCTTAGGCTCTGCTTCTAACTTGGGCCCAAATTGTAAAATGGTCTTATCTATTGGCGATTTCGTTCCAATTCACATTCCAAGTAATATTCGGCATGCTGATTACATTGCCGGTTGCCAAATTGAATTATCTCTTATAGTTTCCGAGATATGGACTATCGATAATTTACACCTTAGGCTCTGCTTCTAACTTGGGCCCAAATTGTAAAATGGTCTTACCTATTGGCGATTTCGTTCCAATTCACATTCCAAGTAATATTCGGCATGCTAATTGCATTGCCGGTTGCCAAATTGCATTATCTCTTATAGTTTCCGAGATATTGACTATCGATAATTTACACCTTAGGCTCTGCTTCTAACTTGGGCCCAAATTGTAAAATGGTCTTATCTATTGGCGATTTCGTTCCAATTCACATTCCAAGTAATATTCGGCATGCTAATTACATTGCCGGTTGCCAAATTGCATTATCTCTTATAGTTTCCGAGATATGGACTATCTATAATTTACACCTTAGGCTCTGCTTCTAACTTGGGCCCAAATTGTAAAATGGTCTTATCTATTGGCGATTTCGTTCCAATTCACATTCCAAGTAATATTCGGCATGCTAATTACATTGCCGGTTGCCAAATTGCATTAACTCTTATAGTTTCCGAGATATGGACTATCGATTATTTACACCTTAGGCTCTGCTTCTAACTTGGGCCCAAATTGTAAAATGGTCTTACCTATTGGCGATTTCGTTCCAATTCACATTCCAAGTAATATTCGGCATGCTAATTAAATTGCCGGTTGCCAAATTGCATTATCTCTTATAGTTTCCGAGATATGGACTATCAATAATTTACACCTTAGGCTCTGCTTCTAACTTGGGCCCAAATTGTAAAATGGTCTTATCTATTGGCGATTTCGTTCCAATTCACATTCCAAGTAATATTCGGCATGCTAATTACATTGCCGGTTGCCAAATTGCATTATCTCTTATAGTTTCCGAGATATGGACTATCGATAATTTACACCTTAGGCTCTGCTTCTAACTTGGGCCCAAATCGTAAAATGGTCTTATCTATTGGCGATTTCGTTCCAATTCACATTCCAAGTAATATTCGGCATGCTAATTACATTGCCGGTTGCCAAATTGCATTATCTCTTATAGTTTCCGAGATATGGACTATCGATAATTTACACCTTAGGCTCTGCTTCTAACTTGGGCCCAAATTGTAAAATGGTCTTATCTATTGGCGATTTCGTTCCAATTCACATTCCAAGTAATATTCGGCATGCTAATTACATTGCCGGTTGCCAAATTGCATTATCTCTTATAGTTTCCGAGATATGGACTATCGATAATTTACACCTTAGGCTCTGCTTCTAACTTGGGCCCAAATTGTAAAATGGTCTTATCTATTGGCGATTTCGTTCCAATTCACACTCCAAGTAATATTCGGCATGCTAATTACATTGCCGGTTGCGAAATTGCATTATCTCTTATAGTTTCCGAGATATGGACTATCGATAATTTACACCTTAGGCTCTGCTTCTAACTTGGGCCCAAATTGTAAAATGGTCTTATCTATTGGCGATTTCGTTCCAATTCACATTCCAAGTAATATTCGGCATGCTAATTACATTGCCGGTTGCCAAATTGCTTTATCTCTTATAGTTTCCGAGATATGGACTATCGATAATTTACACCTTAGGCTCTGCTTCTAACTTGGGCCCAAATTGTAAAATGGTCTTATCTATTGGCGATTTCGTTCCAATTCACATTCCAAGTAATATTCGGCATGCTAATTACATTGCCGGTTGCCAAATTGCATTATCTCTTATAGTTTCCGAGATATGGACTATCGATAATTTACACCTTAGGCTCTGCTTCTAACTTGGGCCCAAATTGTAAAATGGTCTTATCTATTGGCGATTTCGTCCCAATTCACATTCCAAGTGATATTCGGCATGCTAATTACATTGCCGGTTGCGAAATTGCATTATCTCTTATAGTTTCCGAGATATGGACTATCAATAATTTACACCTTAGGCTCTGCTTCTAACTTGGGCCCAAATTGTAAAATGGTCTTATCTATTGGCGATTTCGTTCCAATTCACATTCCAAGTAATATTCGGCATGCTAATTACATTGCCGGTTGCCAAATTGCATTATCTCTTATAGTTTCCGAGATATGGACTATCGATAATTTACACCTTAGGCTCTGCTTCTAACTTGGGCCCAAATTGTAAAATGGTCTTATCTATTGGCGATTTCGTTCCAATTCACATTCCAAGTAATATTCGGCATGCTAATTACATTTCCGGTTGCCAAATTGCATTATCTCTTATAGTTTCCGACATATGGACTATCGATAATTTACACCTTAGGCTCTGCTTCTAACTTGGGCCCAAATTGTAAAATGGTCTTATCTATTGGCGATTTCGTTCCAATTCACACTCCAAGTAATATTCGGCATGCTAATTACATTTCCGGTTGCCAAATTGCATTATCTCTTATAGTTTCCGAGATATGGACTATCGATAATTTACACCTTAGGCTCTGCTTCTAACTTGGGCCCAAATTGTAAAATGGTCTTATCTATTGGCGATTTCGTTCCAATTCACATTCCAAGTAATATTCGGCATGCTAATTACATTGCCGGTTGCCAAATTGCATTATCTCTTATAGTTTCCGAGATATGGACTATCGATAATTTACACCTTAGGCTCTGCTTCTAACTTGGGCCCAAATTGTAAAATGGTCTTCTCTATTGGCGATTTCGTCCCAATTCACATTCCAAGTAATATTCGGCATGCTAATTACATTGCCGTTTGCGAAATTGCATTATCTCTTATAGTTTCAGAGATATGGACTATCGATAATTTACACCTTAGGCTCTGCTTCTAACTTGGGCCCAAATTGTAAAATGGTCTTATCTATTGGCGATTTCGTTCCAATTCACATTCCAAGTAATATTCGGCATGCTAATTACATTGCCGGTTGCCAAATTGCATTATCTCTTATAGTTTCCGAGATATGGACTATCGATAATTTACACCTTAGGCTCTGCTTCTAACTTGGGCCCAAATTGTAAAATGGTCTTATCTATTGGCGATTTCGTTCCAATTCACAATCCGAGTAATATTCGGCATGCTAATTACATTGCCGGTTGCCAAATTGCATTAACTCTTATAGTTTCCGAGATATGGACTATCGATAATTTACACCTTAGGCTCTGCTTCTAACTTGGGCCCAAATTGTAAAATGGTCTTATCTATTGGCGATTTCGTTCCAATTCACATTCCAAGTAATATTCGGCATGCTAATTACATTGCCGGTTGCCAAATTGCATTATCTCTTATAGTTTCCGAGATATGGACTATCGATAATTTACACCTTAGGCTCTGCTTCTAACTTGGGCCCAAATTGTAAAATGGCTTTATCTATTGGCGATTTCGTTCCAATTCACATTCCAAGTAATATTCGGCATGCTAATTACATTGCCGGTTGCCAAATTGCATTATCTCTTATAGTTTCCGAGATATGGACTATCGATAATTTACACCTTAGGCTCTGCTTCTAACTTGGGCCCAAATTGTAAAATGGTCTTATCTATTGGCGATTTCGTTCCAATTCACATTCCAAGTAATATTCGGCATGCTAATTACATTGCCGGTTGCCAAATTGCATTATCTCTTATAGTTTCCGAGATATGGACTATCGATAATTTACACCTTAGGCTCTGCTTCTAACTTGGGCCCAAATTGTAAAATGGCTTTATCTATTGGCGATTTCGTTCCAATTCACATTCCAAGTAATATTCGGCATGCTAATTACATTGCCGGTTGCCAAATTGCATTATCTCTTATAGTATCCGAGATATGGACTATCGATAATTTACACCTTAGGCTCTGCTTCTAACTTGGGCCCAAATTGTAAAATGGTCTTATCTATTGGCGATTTCGTTCCAATTCACATTCCAAGTAATATTCGGCATGCTAATTACATTGCCGGTTGCCAAATTGCATTATCTCTTATAGTTTCCGAGATATGGACTATCGATAATTTACACCTTAGGCTCTGCTTCTAACTTGGGCCCAAATTGTAAAATGGTCTTATCTATTGGCGATTTCGTCCCAATTCACATTCCAAGTGATATTCGGCATGCTAATTACATTGCCGGTTGCGAAATTGCATTATCTCTTATAGTTTCCGAGATATGGACTATCAATAATTTACACCTTAGGCTCTGCTTCTAACTTGGGCCCAAATTGTAAAATGGTCTTATCTATTGGCGATTTCGTTCCAATTCACATTCCAAGTAATATTCGGCATGCTAATTACATTGCCGGTTGCCAAATTGCATTATCTCTTATAGTTTCCGAGATATGGACTATCGATAATTTACACCTTAGGCTCTGCTTCTAACTTGGGCCCAAATTGTAAAATGGTCTTATCTATTGGCGATTTCGTTCCAATTCACATTCCAAGTAATATTCGGCATGCTAATTACATTGCCGGTTGCCAAATTGCTTTATCTCTTATAGTTTCCGAGATATGGACTATCGATAATTTACACCTTAGGCTCTGCTTCTAACTTGGGCCCAAATTGTAAAATGGTCTTATCTATTGGCGATTTCGTTCCAATTCACATTCCAAGTAATATTCGGCATGCTAATTACATTGCCGGTTGCCAAATTGCATTATCTCTTATAGTTTCCGAGATATGGACTATCGATAATTTACACCTTAGGCTCTGCTTCTAACTTGGGCCCAAATTGTAAAATGGTCTTATCTATTGGCGATTTCGTCCCAATTCACATTCCAAGTGATATTCGGCATGCTAATTACATTGCCGGTTGCGAAATTGCATTATCTCTTATAGTTTCCGAGATATGGACTATCAATAATTTACACCTTAGGCTCTGCTTCTAACTTGGGCCCAAATTGTAAAATGGTCTTATCTATTGGCGATTTCGTTCCAATTCACATTCCAAGTAATATTCGGCATGCTAATTACATTGCCGGTTGCCAAATTGCATTATCTCTTATAGTTTCCGAGATATGGACTATCGATAATTTACACCTTAGGCTCTGCTTCTAACTTGGGCCCAAATTGTAAAATGGTCTTATCTATTGGCGATTTCGTTCCAATTCACATTCCAAGTAATATTCGGCATGCTAATTACATTTCCGTTTGCCAAATTGCATTATCTCTTATAGTTTCCGAGATATGGACTATCGATAATTTACACCTTAGGCTCTGCTTCTAACTTGGGCCCAAATTGTAAAATGGTCTTATCTATTGGCGATTTCGTTCCAATTCACACTCCAAGTAATATTCGGCATGCTAATTACATTTCCGGTTGCCAAATTGCATTATCTCTTATAGTTTCCGAGATATGGACTATCGATAATTTACACCTTAGGCTCTGCTTCTAACTTGGGCCCAAATTGTAAAATGGTCTTATCTATTGGCGATTTCGTTCCAATTCACATTCCAAGTAATATTCGGCATGCTAATTACATTGCCGGTTGCCAAATTGCATTATCTCTTATAGTTTCCGAGATATGGACTATCGATAATTTACACCTTAGGCTCTGCTTCTAACTTGGGCCCAAATTGTAAAATGGTCTTCTCTATTGGCGATTTCGTCCCAATTCACATTCCAAGTAATATTCGGCATGCTAATTACATTGCCGTTTGCGAAATTGCATTATCTCTTATAGTTTCAGAGATATGGACTATCGATAATTTACACCTTAGGCTCTGCTTCTAACTTGGGCCCAAATTGTAAAATGGTCTTATCTATTGGCGATTTCGTTCCAATTCACATTCCAAGTAATATTCGGCATGCTAATTACATTGCCGGTTGCGAAATTGCATTATCTCTTATAGTTTCCGAGATATGGACTATCAATAATTTACACCTTAGGCTCTGCTTCTAACTTGGGCCCAAATTGTAAAATGGTCTTATCTATTGGCGATTTCGTTCCAATTCACATTCCAAGTAATATTCGGCATGCTAATTACATTGCCGGTTGCCAAATTGCATTATCTCTTATAGTTTCCGAGATATGGACTATCGATAATTTACACCTTAGGCTCTGCTTCTAACTTGGGCCCAAATTGTAAAATGGTCTTATCTATTGGCGATTTCGTTCCAATTCACATTCCAAGTAATATTCGGCATGCTAATTACATTGCCGGTTGCCAAATTGCATTATCTCTTATAGTTTCCGAGATATGGACTATCGATAATATACACCTTAGGCTCTGCTTCTAACTTGGGCCCAAATTGTAAAATGGTCTTATCTATTGGCGATTTCGTTCCAATTCACATTCCAAGTAATATTCGGCATGCTAATTACATTGCCGGTTGCCAAATTGCATTATCTCTTATAGTTTCCGAGATATGGACTATCAATAATTTACACCTTAGGCTCTGCTTCTAACTTGGGCCCAAATTGTAAAATGGTCTTATCTATTGGCGATTTCGTTCCAATTCACATTCCAAGTAATATTCGGCATGCTAATTACATTGCCGGTTGCCAAATTGCATTATCTCTTATAGTTTCCGAGATATGGACTATCAATAATTTACACCTTAGGCTCTGCTTCTAACTTGGGCCCAAATTGTAAAATGTTCTTATCTATTGGCGATTTCGTTCCAATTCACATTCCAAGTAATATTCGGCATGCTAATTACATTGCCGGTTGCCAAATTGCATTATCTCTTATAGTTTCCGAGATATGGACTATCGATAATTTACACCTTAGGCTCTGCTTCTAACTTGGGCCCAAATCGTAAAATGGTCTTATCTATTGGCGATTTCGTTCCAATTCACATTCCAAGTAATATTCGGCATGCTAATTACATTGCCGGTTGCCAAATTGCATTATCTCTTATAGTTTCCGAGATATGGACTATCGATAATTTACACCTTAGGCTCTGCTTCTAACTTGGGCCCAAATTGTAAAATGGTCTTATCTATTGGCGATTTCGTTCCAATTCTCATTCCAAGTAATATTCGGCATGCTAATTACATTGCCGGTTGCCAAATTGCATTATCTCTTATAGTTTCCGAGATATGGACTATCGATAATTTACACCTTAATATCTGCTTCTAACTTGGGCCCAAATTGTAAAATGGTCTTATCTATTGGCGATTTCGTTCCAATTCACATTCCAAGTAATATTCGGCATGCTAATTACATTGCCGGTTGCGAAATTGCATTATCTCTTATAGTTTCCGAGATATGGACTATCGATAATTTACACCTTAGGCTCTGCTTCTAACTTGGGCCCAAATTGTAAAATGGTCTTACCTATTGACGATTTCGTTCCAATTCACATTCCAAGTAATATTCGGCATGCTAATTGCATTGCCGGTTGCCAAATTGCATTATCTCTTATAGTTTCCGAGATATTGACTATCGATAATTTACACCTTAGGCTCTGCTTCTAACTTGGGCCCAAATTATAAAATGGTCTTATCTATTGGCGATTTCGTTCCAATTCACATTCCAAGTAATATTCGGCATGCTAATTACATTGCCGGTTGCCAAATTGCATTATCTCTTATAGTTTCCGAGATATGGACTATCGATAATTTACACCTTAGGCTCTGCTTCTAACTTGGGCCCAAATTGTAAAATGGTCTTATCTATTGGCGACTTCGTTCCAATTCACATTCCAAGTAATATTCGGCATGCTAATTACATTGCCGGTTGCCAAATTGCATTAACTCTTATAGTTTCCGAGATATGGACTATCGATTATTTACACCTTAGGCTCTGCTTCTAACTTGGGCCCAAATTGTAAAATGGTCTTATCTATTGGCGATTTCGTTCCAATTCACATTCCAAGTAATATTCGGCATGCTAATTACATTGCCGGTTGCCAAATTGCATTATCTCTTATAGTTTCCGAGATATGGACTATCGATAATTTACACCTTAGGCTCTGCTTCTAACTTGGGCCCAAATTGTAAAATGGTCTTATCTATTGGCGATTTCGTTCCAATTCACATTCCAAGTAATATTCGGCATGCTAATTACATTGCCGGTTGCCAAATTGCATTATCTCTTATAGTTTCCGAGATATGGACTATCGATAATTTACACCTTAGGCTCTGCTTCTAACTTGGGCCCAAATTGTAAAATGGTCTTATCTATTGGCGATTTCGTTCCAATTCACATTCCAAGTAATATTCGGCATGCTGATTACATTGCCGGTTGCCAAATTGAATTATCTCTTATAGTTTCCGAGATATGGACTATCGATAATTTACACCTTAGGCTCTGCTTCTAACTTGGGCCCAAATTGTAAAATGGTCTTACCTATTGGCGATTTCGTTCCAATTCACATTCCAAGTAATATTCGGCATGCTAATTGCATTGCCGGTTGCCAAATTGCATTATCTCTTATAGTTTCCGAGATATTGACTATCGATAATTTACACCTTAGGCTCTGCTTCTAACTTGGGCCCAAATTGTAAAATGGTCTTATCTATTGGCGATTTCGTTCCAATTCACATTCCAAGTAATATTCGGCATGCTAATTACATTGCCGGTTGCCAAATTGCATTATCTCTTATAGTTTCCGAGATATGGACTATCTATAATTTACACCTTAGGCTCTGCTTCTAACTTGGGCCCAAATTGTAAAATGGTCTTATCTATTGGCGATTTCGTTCCAATTCACATTCCAAGTAATATTCGGCATGCTAATTACATTGCCGGTTGCCAAATTGCATTAACTCTTATAGTTTCCGAGATATGGACTATCGATTATTTACACCTTAGGCTCTGCTTCTAACTTGGGCCCAAATTGTAAAATGGTCTTACCTATTGGCGATTTCGTTCCAATTCACATTCCAAGTAATATTCGGCATGCTAATTAAATTGCCGGTTGCCAAATTGCATTATCTCTTATAGTTTCCGAGATATGGACTATCAATAATTTACACCTTAGGCTCTGCTTCTAACTTGGGCCCAAATTGTAAAATGGTCTTATCTATTGGCGATTTCGTTCCAATTCACATTCCAAGTAATATTCGGCATGCTAATTACATTGCCGGTTGCCAAATTGCATTATCTCTTATAGTTTCCGAGATATGGACTATCGATAATTTACACCTTAGGCTCTGCTTCTAACTTGGGCCCAAATCGTAAAATGGTCTTATCTATTGGCGATTTCGTTCCAATTCACATTCCAAGTAATATTCGGCATGCTAATTACATTGCCGGTTGCCAAATTGCATTATCTCTTATAGTTTCCGAGATATGGACTATCGATAATTTACACCTTAGGCTCTGCTTCTAACTTGGGCCCAAATTGTAAAATGGTCTTATCTATTGGCGATTTCGTTCCAATTCACATTCCAAGTAATATTCGGCGTGCTAATTACATTGCCGGTTGCCAAATTGCATTATCTCTTATAGTTTCCGAGATATGGACTATCGATAATTTACACCTTAGGCTCTGCTTCTAACTTGGGCCCAAATTGTAAAATGGTCTTATCTATTGGCGATTTCGTTCCAATTCACACTCCAAGTAATATTCGGCATGCTAATTACATTGCCGGTTGCGAAATTGCATTATCTCTTATAGTTTCCGAGATATGGACTATCGATAATTTACACCTTAGGCTCTGCTTCTAACTTGGGCCCAAATTGTAAAATGGTCTTATCTATTGGCGATTTCGTTCCAATTCACATTCCAAGTAATATTCGGCATGCTAATTACATTGCCGGTTGCCAAATTGCTTTATCTCTTATAGTTTCCGAGATATGGACTATCGATAATTTACACCTTAGGCTCTGCTTCTAACTTGGGCCCAAATTGTAAAATGGTCTTATCTATTGGCGATTTCGTTCCAATTCACATTCCAAGTAATATTCGGCATGCTAATTACATTGCCGGTTGCCAAATTGCATTATCTCTTATAGTTTCCGAGATATGGACTATCGATAATTTACACCTTAGGCTCTGCTTCTAACTTGGGCCCAAATTGTAAAATGGTCTTATCTATTGGCGATTTCGTTCCAATTCACATTCCAAGTAATATTCGGCATGCTAATTACATTTCCGGTTGCCAAATTGCATTATCTCTTATAGTTTCCGAGATATGGACTATCGATAATTTACACCTTAGGCTCTGCTTCTAACTTGGGCCCAAATTGTAAAATGGTCTTATCTATTGGCGATTTCGTTCCAATTCACACTCCAAGTAATATTCGGCATGCTAATTACATTTCCGGTTGCCAAATTGCATTATCTCTTATAGTTTCCGAGATATGGACTATCGATAATTTACACCTTAGGCTCTGCTTCTAACTTGGGCCCAAATTGTAAAATGGTCTTATCTATTGGCGATTTCGTTCCAATTCACATTCCAAGTAATATTCGGCATGCTAATTACATTGCCGGTTGCCAAATTGCATTATCTCTTATAGTTTCCGAGATATGGACTATCGATAATTTACACCTTAGGCTCTGCTTCTAACTTGGGCCCAAATTGTAAAATGGTCTTCTCTATTGGCGATTTCGTCCCAATTCACATTCCAAGTAATATTCGGCATGCTAATTACATTGCCGTTTGCGAAATTGCATTATCTCTTATAGTTTCAGAGATATGGACTATCGATAATTTACACCTTAGGCTCTGCTTCTAACTTGGGCCCAAATTGTAAAATGGTCTTATCTATTGGCGATTTCGTTCCAATTCACATTCCAAGTAATATTCGGCATGCTAATTACATTGCCGGTTGCCAAATTGCATTATCTCTTATAGTTTCCGAGATATGGACTATCGATAATTTACACCTTAGGCTCTGCTTCTAACTTGGGCCCAAATTGTAAAATGGTCTTATCTATTGGCGATTTCGTTCCAATTCACAATCCGAGTAATATTCGGCATGCTAATTACATTGCCGGTTGCCAAATTGCATTAACTCTTATAGTTTCCGAGATATGGACTATCGATAATTTACACCTTAGGCTCTGCTTCTAACTTGGGCCCAAATTGTAAAATGGTCTTATCTATTGGCGATTTCGTTCCAATTCACATTCCAAGTAATATTCGGCATGCTAATTACATTGCCGGTTGCCAAATTGCATTATCTCTTATAGTTTCCGAGATATGGACTATCGATAATTTACACCTTAGGCTCTGCTTCTAACTTGGGCCCAAATTGTAAAATGGCTTTATCTATTGGCGATTTCGTTCCAATTCACATTCCAAGTAATATTCGGCATGCTAATTACATTGCCGGTTGCCAAATTGCATTATCTCTTATAGTTTCCGAGATATGGACTATCGATAATTTACACCTTAGGCTCTGCTTCTAACTTGGGCCCAAATTGTAAAATGGTCTTATCTATTGGCGATTTCGTTCCAATTCACATTCCAAGTAATATTCGGCATGCTAATTACATTGACGGTTGCCAAATTGCATTATCTCTTATAGTTTCCGAGATATGGACTATCGATAATTTACACCTTAGGCTCTGCTTCTAACTTGGGCCCAAATTGTAAAATGGTCTTATCTATTGGCGATTTCGTTCCAATTCACATTCCAAGTAATATTCGGCATGCTAATTACATTGCCGGTTGCCAAATTGCATTATCTCTTATAGTTTCCGAGATATGGACTATCGATAATTTACACCTTAGGCTCTGCTTCTAACTTGGGCCCAAATTGTAAAATGGTCTTATCTATTGGCGATTTCGTTCCAATTCACATTCCAAGTAATATTCGGCATGCTAATTACATTGCCGGTTGCCAAATTGCATTAACTCTTATAGTTTCCGAGATATGGACTATCGATTATTTACACCTTAGGCTCTGCTTCTAACTTGGGCCCATATTGTAAAATGGTCTTATCTATTGGCGATTTCGTTCCAATTCACATTCCAAGTAATATTCGGCATGCTAATTACATTGCCGGTTGCCAAATTGCATTATCTCTTATAGTTTCCGAGATATGGACTATCGATAATTTACACCATAGGCTCTGCTTATAACTTGGGCCCAAATTGTAAAATGGTCTTATCTATTGGCGATTTCGTTCCAATTCACATTCCAAGTAATATTCGGCATGCTAATTACATTGCCGGTTGCCAAATTGCATTATCTCTTATAGTTTCCGAGATATGGACTATCGATAATTTACACCTTAGGCTCTGCTTCTAACTTGGGCCCAAATTGTAAAATGGTCTTATCTATTGGCGATTTCGTTCCAATTCACATTCCAAGTAATATTCGGCATGCTAATTACATTGCCGGTTGCCAAATTGCATTATCTCTTATAGTTTCCGAGATATGGACTATCGATAATTTACACCTTAGGCTCTGCTTCTAACTTGGGCCCAAATTGTAAAATGGTCTTATCTATTGGCGATTTCGTTCCAATTCACATTCCAAGTAATATTCGGCATGCTGATTACATTGCCGGTTGCCAAATTGAATTATCTCTTATAGTTTCCGAGATATGGACTATCGATAATTTATACCTTAGGCTCTGCTTCTAACTTGGGCCCAAATTGTAAAATGGTCTTACCTATTGGCGATTTCGTTCCAATTCACATTCCAAGTAATATTCGGCATGCTAATTGCATTGCCGGTTGCCAAATTGCATTATCTCTTATAGTTTCCGAGATATTGACTATCGATAATTTACACCTTAGGCTCTGCTTCTAACTTGGGCCCAAATTGTAAAATGGTCTTATCTATTGGCGATTTCGTTCCAATTCACATTCCAAGTAATATTCGGCATGCTAATTACATTGCCGGTTGCCAAATTGCATTATCTCTTATAGTTTCCGAGATATGGACTATCGATAATTTACACCTTAGGCTCTGCTTCTAACTTGGGCCCAAATTGTAAAATGGTCTTATCTATTGGCGATTTCGTTCCAATTCACATTCCAAGTAATATTCGGCATGCTAATTACATTGCCGGTTGCCAAATTGCATTAACTCTTATAGTTTCCGAGATATGGACTATCGATTATTTACACCTTAGGCTCTGCTTCTAACTTGGGCCCAAATTGTAAAATGGTCTTACCTATTGGCGATTTCGTTCCAATTCACATTCCAAGTAATATTCGGCATGCTAATTAAATTTCCGGTTGCCAAATTGCATTATCTCTTATAGTTTCCGAGATATGGACTATCAATAATTTACACCTTAGGCTCTGCTTCTAACTTGGGCCCAAATTGTAAAATGGTCTTATCTATTGGCGATTTCGTTCCAATTCACATTCCAAGTAATATTCGGCATGCTAATTACATTGCCGGTTGCCAAATTGCATTATCTCTTATAGTTTCCGAGATATGGACTATCGATAATTTACACCTTAGGCTCTGCTTCTAACTTGGGCCCAAATCGTAAAATGGTCTTATCTATTGGCGATTTCGTTCCAATTCACATTCCAAGTAATATTCGGCATGCTAATTACATTGCCGGTTGCCAAATTGCATTATCTCTTATAGTTTCCGAGATATGGACTATCGATAATTTACACCTTAGGCTCTGCTTCTAACTTGGGCCCAAATTGTAAAATGGTCTTATCTATTGGCGATTTCGTTCCAATTCACATTCCAAGTAATATTCGGCATGCTAATTACATTGCCGGTTGCCAAATTGCATTATCTCTTATAGTTTCCGAGATATGGACTATCGATAATTTACACCTTAGGCTCTGCTTCTAACTTGGGCCCAAATTGTAAAATGGTCTTATCTATTGGCGATTTCGTTCCAATTCACACTCCAAGTAATATTCGGCATGCTAATTACATTGCCGGTTGCGAAATTGCATTATCTCTTATAGTTTCCGAGATATGGACTATCGATAATTTACACCTTAGGCTCTGCTTCTAACTTGGGCCCAAATTGTAAAATGGTCTTATCTATTGGCGATTTCGTTACAATTCACATTCCAAGTAATATTCGGCATGCTAATTACATTGCCGGTTGCCAAATTGCTTTATCTCTTACAGTTTCCGAGATATGGACTATCGATAATTTACACCTTAGGCTCTGCTTCTAACTTGGGCCCAAATTGTAAAATGGTCTTATCTATTGGCGATTTCGTCCCAATTCACATTCCAAGTGATATTCGGCATGCTAATTACATTGCCGGTTGCCAAATTGCATTAACTCTTATAGTTTCCGAGATATGGACTATCGATTATTTACACCTTAGGCTCTGCTTCTAACTTGGGCCCAAATTGTAAAATGGTCTTATCTATTGGCGATTTCGTTCCAATTCACATTCCAAGTAATATTCGGCATGCTAATTACATTGCCGGTTGCCAAATTGCATTATCTCTTATAGTTTCCGAGATATGGACTATCGATAATTTACACCATAGGCTCTGCTTATAACTTGGGCCCAAATTGTAAAATGGTCTTATCTATTGGCGATTTCGTTCCAATTCACATTCCAAGTAATATTCGGCATGCTAATTACATTGCCGGTTGCCAAATTGCATTATCTCTTATAGTTTCCGAGATTTGGACTATCGATAATTTACACCTTAGGCTCTGCTTCTAACTTGGGCCCAAATTGTAAAATGGTCTTATCTATTGGCGATTTCGTTCCAATTCACATTCCAAGTAATATTCGGCATGCTAATTACATTGCCGGTTGCCAAATTGCATTATCTTTTATAGTTTCCGAGATATAGACTATCGATAATTTACACCTTAGGCTCTGCTTCTAACTTGGGCCCAAATTGTAAAATGGTCTTATCTATTGGCGATTTCGTTCCAATTCACATTCCAAGTAATATTCGGCATGCTAATTACATTGCCGGTTGCCAAATTGCATTATCTCTTATAGTTTCCGAGATATGGACTATCGATAATTTACACCTTAGGCTCTGCTTCTAACTTGGGCCCAAATTGTAAAATGGTCTTATCTATTGGCGATTTCGTTCCAATTCACATTCCAAGTAATATTCGGCATGCTGATTACATTGCCGGTTGCCAAATTGAATTATCTCTTATAGTTTCCGAGATATGGACTATCGATAATTTACACCTTAGGCTCTGCTTCTAACTTGGGCCCAAATTGTAAAATGGTCTTACCTATTGGCGATTTCGTTCCAATTCACATTCCAAGTAATATTCGGCATGCTAATTGCATTGCCGGTTGCCAAATTGCATTATCTCTTATAGTTTCCGAGATATTGACTATCGATAATTTACACCTTAGGCTCTGCTTCTAACTTGGGCCCAAATTGTAAAATGGTCTTATCTATTGGCGATTTCGTTCCAATTCACATTCCAAGTAATATTCGGCATGCTAATTACATTGCCGGTTGCCAAATTGCATTATCTCTTATAGTTTCCGAGATATGGACTATCGATAATTTACACCTTAGGCTCTGCTTCTAACTTGGGCCCAAATTGTAAAATGGTCTTATCTATTGGCGATTTCGTTCCAATTCACATTCCAAGTAATATTCGGCATGCTAATTACATTGCCGGTTGCCAAATTGCATTAACTCTTATAGTTTCCGAGATATGGACTATCGATTATTTACACCTTAGGCTCTGCTTCTAACTTGGGCCCATATTGTAAAATGGTCTTATCTATTGGCGATTTCGTTCCAATTCACATTCCAAGTAATATTCGGCATGCTAATTACATTGCCGGTTGCCAAATTGCATTATCTCTTATAGTTTCCGAGATATGGACTATCGATAATTTACACCATAGGCTCTGCTTATAACTTGGGCCCAAATTGTAAAATGGTCTTATCTATTGGCGATTTCGTTCCAATTCACATTCCAAGTAATATTCGGCATGCTAATTACATTGCCGGTTGCCAAATTGCATTATCTCTTATAGTTTCCGAGATATGGACTATCGATAATTTACACCTTAGGCTCTGCTTCTAACTTGGGCCCAAATTGTAAAATGGTCTTATCTATTGGCGATTTCGTTCCAATTCACATTCCAAGTAATATTCGGCATGCTAATTACATTGCCGGTTGCCAAATTGCATTATCTCTTATAGTTTCCGAGATATGGACTATCGATAATTTACACCTTAGGCTCTGCTTCTAACTTGGGCCTAAATTGTAAAATGGTCTTATCTATTGGCGATTTCGTTCCAATTCACATTCCAAGTAATATTCGGCATGCTGATTACATTGCCGGTTGCCAAATTGAATTATCTCTTATAGTTTCCGAGATATGGACTATCGATAATTTACACCTTAGGCTCTGCTTCTAACTTGGGCCCAAATTGTAAAATGGTCTTACCTATTGGCGATTTCGTTCCAATTCACATTCCAAGTAATATTCGGCATGCTAATTGCATTGCCGGTTGCCAAATTGCATTATCTCTTATAGTTTCCGAGATATTGACTATCGATAATTTACACCTTAGGCTCTGCTTCTAACTTGGGCCCAAATTGTAAAATGGTCTTATCTATTGGCGATTTCGTTCCAATTCACATTCCAAGTAATATTCGGCATGCTAATTACATTGCCGGTTGCCAAATTGCATTATCTCTTATAGTTTCCGAGATATGGACTATCGATAATTTACACCTTAGGCTCTGCTTCTAACTTGGGCCCAAATTGTAAAATGGTCTTATCTATTGGCGATTTCGTTCCAATTCACATTCCAAGTAATATTCGGCATGCTAATTACATTGCCGGTTGCCAAATTGCATTAACTCTTATAGTTTCCGAGATATGGACTATCGATTATTTACACCTTAGGCTCTGCTTCTAACTTGGGCCCAAATTGTAAAATGGTCTTACCTATTGGCGATTTCGTTCCAATTCACATTCCAAGTAATATTCGGCATGCTAATTAAATTGCCGGTTGCCAAATTGCATTATCTCTTATAGTTTCCGAGATATGGACTATCAATAATTTACACCTTAGGCTCTGCTTCTAACTTGGGCCCAAATTGTAAAATGGTCTTATCTATTGGCGATTTCGTTCCAATTCACATTCCAAGTAATATTCGGCATGCTAATTACATTGCCGGTTGCCAAATTGCATTATCTCTTATAGTTTCCGAGATATGGACTATCGATAATTTACACCTTAGGCTCTGCTTCTAACTTGGGCCCAAATCGTAAAATGGTCTTATCTATTGGCGATTTCGTTCCAATTCACATTCCAAGTAATATTCGGCATGCTAATTACATTGCCGGTTGCCAAATTGCATTATCTCTTATAGTTTCCGAGATATGGACTATCGATAATTTACACCTTAGGCTCTGCTTCTAACTTGGGCCCAAATTGTAAAATGGTCTTATCTATTGGCGATTTCGTTCCAATTCACATTCCAAGTAATATTCGGCATGCTAATTACATTGCCGGTTGCCAAATTGCATTATCTCTTATAGTTTCCGAGATATGGACTATCGATAATTTACACCTTAGGCTCTGCTTCTAACTTGGGCCCAAATTGTAAAATGGTCTTATCTATTGGAGATTTCGTTCCAATTCACACTCCAAGTAATATTCGGCATGCTAATTACATTGCCGGTTGCGAAATTGCATTATCTCTTATAGTTTCCGAGATATGGACTATCGATAATTTACACCTTAGGCTCTGCTTCTAACTTGGGCCCAAATTGTAAAATGGTCTTATCTATTGGCGATTTCGTTACAATTCACATTCCAAGTAATATTCGGCATGCTAATTACATTGCCGGTTGCCAAATTGCTTTATCTCTTATAGTTTCCGAGATATGGACTATCGATAATTTACACCTTAGGCTCTGCTTCTAACTTGGGCCCAAATTGTAAAATGGTCTTATCTATTGGCGATTTCGTCCCAATTCACATTCCAAGTGATATTCGGCATGCTAATTACATTGCCGGTTGCCAAATTGCATTAACTCTTATAGTTTCCGAGATATGGACTATCGATTATTTACACCTTAGGCTCTGCTTCTAACTTGGGCCCAAATTGTAAAATGGTCTTATCTATTGGCGATTTCGTTCCAATTCACATTCCAAGTAATATTCGGCATGCTAATTACATTGCCGGTTGCCAAATTGCATTATCTCTTATAGTTTCCGAGATATGGACTATCGATAATTTACACCATAGGCTCTGCTTATAACTTGGGCCCAAATTGTAAAATGGTCTTATCTATTGGCGATTTCGTTCCAATTCACATTCCAAGTAATATTCGGCATGCTAATTACATTGCCGGTTGCCAAATTGCATTATCTCTTATAGTTTCCGAGATTTGGACTATCGATAATTTACACCTTAGGCTCTGCTTCTAACTTGGGCCCAAATTGTAAAATGGTCTTATCTATTGGCGATTTCGTTCCAATTCACATTCCAAGTAATATTCGGCATGCTAATTACATTGCCGGTTGCCAAATTGCATTAACTCTTATAGCTTCCGAGATATGGACTATCGATAATTTACACCTTAGGCTCTGCTTCTAACTTGGGCCCAAATTGTAAAATGGTCTTATCTATTGGCGATTTCGTTCCAATTCACATTCCAAGTAATATTCGGCATGCTAATTACATTGCCGGTTGCCAAATTGCATTATCTCTTATAGTTTCCGAGATATGGACTATCGATAATTTACACCATAGGCTCTGCTTATAACTTGGGCCCAAATTGTAAAATGGTCTTATCTATTGGCGATTTCGTTCCAATTCACATTCCAAGTAATATCCGGCATGCTAATTACATTGCCGGTTGCCAAATTGCATTATCTCTTATAGTTTCCGAGATATGGACTATCGATAATTTACACCTTAGGCTCTGCTTCTAACTTGGGCCCAAATTGTAAAATGGTCTTATCTATTGGCGATTTCGTTCCAATTCACATTCCAAGTAATATTCGGCATGCTAATTACATTGCCGGTTGCCAAATTGCATTATCTCTTATAGTTTCCGAGATATGGACTATCGATAATTTACACCTTAGGCTCTGCTTCTAACTTGGGCCCAAATTGTAAAATGGTCTTATCTATTGGCGATTTCGTTCCAATTCACATTCCAAGTAATATTCGGCATGCTAATTACATTGCCGGTTGCCAAATTGCATTATCTCTTATAGTTTCCGAGATATGGACTATCGATAATTTACACCTTAGGCTCTGCTTCTAACTTGGGCCCAAATTGTAAAATGGTCTTATCTATTGGCGATTTCGTTCCAATTCACATTCCAAGTAATATTCGGCATGCTAATTACATTGCCGGTTGCCAAATTGCATTATCTCTTATAGTTTCCGAGATATGGACTATCAATAATTTACACCTTAGGCTCTGCTTCTAACTTGGGCCCAAATTGTAAAATGGTCTTATCTATTGGCGATTTCGTTCCAATTCACATTCCAAGTAATATTCGGCATGCTAATTACATTGCCGGTTGCGAAATTGCATTATCTCTTATAGTTTCCGAGATATGGACTATCAATAATTTACACCTTAGGCTCTGCTTCTAACTTGGGCCCAAATTGTAAAATGTTCTTATCTATTGGCGATTTCGTTCCAATTCACATTCCAAGTAATATTCGGCATGCTAATTACATTGCCGGTTGCCAAATTGCAATATCTCTTATAGTTTCCGAGATATGGACTATCGATAATTTACACCTTAGGCTCTGCTTCTAACTTGGGCCCAAATTGTAAAATGGTCTTATCTATTGGCGATTTCGTTCCAATTCACATCCAAGTAATATTCGGCATGCTAATTACATTGCCGGTTGCCAAATTGCATTATCTCTTATAGTTTCCGAGATATGGACTATCGATAATTTACACCTTAGGCTCTGCTTCTAACTTGGGCCCAAATTGTAAAATGGTCTTATCTATTGGCGATTTCGTTCCAATTCATACTCCAAGTAATATTCGGCATGCTAATTACATTGCCGGTTGCGAAATTGCATTATCTCTTATAGTTTCCGAGATATGGACTATCGATAATTTACACCTTAGGCTCTGCTTCTAACTTGGGCCCAAATTGTAAAATGGTCTTATCTATTGGCGATTTCGTTCCAATTCACATTCCAAGTAATATTCGGCATGCTAATTACATTGCCGGTTGCCAAATTGCATTATCTCTTATAGTTTCCGAGATATGGACTATCGATAATTTACACCTTAGGCTCTGCTTCTAACTTGGGCCCAAATTGTAAAATGGTCTTATCTATTGGCGATTTCGTTCCAATTCACATTCCAAGTAATATTCGGCATGCTAATTACATTGCCGGTTGCCAAATTGCATTATCTCTTATAGTTTCCGAGATATGGACTATCGATAATTTACACCTTAGGCTCTGCTTCTAACTTGGGCCCAAATTGTAAAATGGTCTTATCTATTGGCGATTTCGTTCCAATTCACACTCCAAGTAATATTCGGCATGCTAATTACATTGCCATTTGCGAAATTGCATTATCTCTTATAGTTTCCGAGATATGGACTATCGATAATTTACACCTTGGGCTCTGCTTCTAACTTGGGCCCAAATTGTAAAATGGTCTGATCTACTGGCGATTTCGTTCCAATTCACATTCCAAGTAATATTCGGCATGCTAATTACATTGCCGGTTGCCAAATTGCATTATCTCTTATAGTTTCCGAGATATGGACTATCGATAATTTACACCTTAGGCTCTGCTTCTAACTTGGGCCCAAATTGTAAAATGGTCTTATCTATTGGCGATTTCGTTCCAATTCACATTCCAAGTAATATTCGGCATGCTAATTACATTGCCGGTTGCCAAATTGCATTATCTCTTATAGTTTCCGAGATATGGACTATCGATATTTTACACCTTAGGCTCTGCTTCTAACTTGGGCCCAAATTGTAAAATGGTCTTATCTATTGGCGATTTCGTCCCAATTCACATTCCAAGTGATATTCGGCATGCTAATTACATTGCCGGTTGCGAAATTGCATTATCTCTTATAGTTTCCGAGATATGGACTATCAATAATTTACACCTTAGGCTCTGCTTCTAACTTGGGCCCAAATTGTAAAATGGTCTTATCTATTGGCGATTTCGTTCCAATTCACATTCCAAGTAATATTCGGCATGCTAATTACATTGCCGGTTGCCAAATTGCATTATCTCTTATAGTTTCCGAGATGTGGACTATCGATAATTTACACCTTAGGCTCTGCTTCTAACTTGGGCCCAAATTGTAAAATGGTCTTATCTGTTGGCGATTTCGTTCCAATTCACATTCCAAGTAATATTCGGCATGCTAATTACATTGCCGGTTGCCAAATTGCATTATCTCTTATAGTTTCCGAGATATGGACTATCGATAATTTACACCTTAGGCTCTACTTCTAACTTGCTCCCAAATTGTAAAATGGTCTTATCTATTGGCGATTTCGTTCCAATTCACATTCCAAGTAATATTCGGCATGCTAATTACATTGCCGGTTGCCAAATTGCATTATCTCTTATAGTTTCCGAGATATGGACTATCGATAATTTACACCTTAGGCTCTGCTTCTAACTTGGGCCCAAATTGTAAAATAGTCTTATCTATTGGCGATTTCGTTCCAATTCACATTCCAAGTAACATTCGGCATGCTAATTACATTGCCGGTTGCCAAATTGCATTAACTCTTATAATTTCCGAGATATGGACTATCGATAATTTACACCTTAGGCTCTGCTTCTAACTTGGGCCCAAATTGTAAAATGGTCTTATCTATTGGCGATTTCGTTCCACTTCACATTCCAAGTAATATTCGGCATGGTAATTACATTGCCGGTTGCCAAATTGAATTATCTCTTATAGTTTCCGAGATATGGACTATCGATAATTTACACCTTAGGCTCTGCTTCTAACTTGGGCCCAAATTGTAAAATAGTCTTATCTATTGGCGATTTCGTTCCAATTCACATTCCAAGTAATATTCGGCATGCTAATTACATTGCCGGTTGCTAAATTGCATTAACTCTTATAGTTTCCGAGATATGGACTATCGATAATTTACACCTTAGGCTCTGCTTCTAACTTGGGCCCAAATTGTAAAATGGTCTTATCTATTGGCGATTTCGTTCCAATTCACATTCCAAGTAATATTCGGCATGCTAATTACATTGCCGGTTGCCAAATTGCATTATCTCTTATAGTTTCCGAGATATGGACTATCGATAATTTACACCTTAGGCTCTACTTCTAACTTGCTCCCAAATTGTAAAATGGTCTTATCTATTGGCGATTTCGTCCCAATTCACATTCCAAGTGATATTCGGCATGCTAATTACATTGCCGATTGCGAAATTGCATTATCTCATATAGTTTCCGAGATATGGACTATCAATAATTTACACCTTAGGCTCTGCTTCTAACTTGGGCCCAAATTGTAAAATGGTCTTATCTATTGGCGATTTCGTTCCAATTCACATTCCAAGTAATATTCGGCATGCTAATTACATTGCCGGTTGCCAAATTGCATTATCTCTTATAGTTTCCGAGATATGGACTATCGATAATTTACACCTTAGGCTCTGCTTCTAACTTGGGCCCAAATTGTAAAATGGTCTTATCTATTGGCGATTTCGTTCCAATTCACATTCCAAGTAATATTCGGCATGCTAATTACATTGCCGGTTGCCAAATTGCATTATCTCTTATAGTTTCCGAGATATGGACTATCGATAATTTACACATTAGGCTCTGCTTCTAACTTGGGCCCAAATTGTAAAATGGTCTTATCTATTGGCGATTTCGTTCCAATTCACATTCCAAGTAATATTCGGCATGCTAATTACATTGCCGGTTGCCAAATTGCATTATCTCTTATAGTTTCCGAGATATGGACTATCGATAATTTACACCTTAGGCTCTGCTTCTGACTTGGGCCCAAATTGTAAAATGGTCTTATCTATTGGCGATTTCGTTCCAATTCACATTCCAAGTAATATTCGGCATGCTAATTACATTGCCGGTTGCCAAATTGCATTATCTCTTATAGTTTCCGAGATATGGACTATCGATAATTTACACCTTAGGCTCTGCTTCTAACTTGGGCCCAAATTGTAAAATGGTCTTATCTATTGGCGATTTCGTTCCAATTCACACTCCTAGTAATATTCGGCATGCTAATTACATTGCCGGTTGCGAAATTGCATTATCTCTTTTAGTTTCCGAGATATGGACTATCAATAATTTACACCTTAGGCTCTGCTTCTAAATTGGGCCCAAATTGTAAAATGGTCTTATCTATTGGCGATTTCGTTCAAATTCACATTCCAAGTAATATTCGGCATGCTAATTACATTGCCGGTTGCCAAATTGCATTATCTCTTATAGTTTCCGAGATATGGACTATCGATAATTTACACCTTAGGCTCTGCTTCTAACTTGGGCCCAAATTGTAAAATGGCCTTATCTATTGGCGATTTCGTCCCAATTCACATTCCAAGTAATATTCGGCATGCTAATTACATTGCCGGTTGCGAAATTGCATTATATCTTATAGTTTCAGAGATATGGACTATCGATAATTTACACCTTAGGCTCTGCTTCTAACTTGGGCCCAAATTGTAAAATGGTCTTATCTATTGGCAATTTCGTTCCAATTCACATTCCAAGTAATATTCGGCATGCTAATTACATTGCCGGTTGCCAAATTGCATTATCTCTTATAGTTTCCGAGATATGGACTATCGATACTTTACACCTTAGGCTCTGCTTCTAACTTGGGCCCAAATTGTAAAATGGTCTTATCTATTGGCGATTTCGTTCCAATTCACATTCCAAGTAATATTCGGCATGCTGATTACATTGCCGGTTGCCAAATTGCATTATCTCTTATAGTTTCCGAGATATGGACTATCGATAATTTACACCTTAGGCTCTGCTTCTAACTTGGGCCCAAATTGTAAAATGGTCTTATCTATTGGCGATTTCGTTCCAATTCACATTCCAAGTAATATTCGGCATGCTAATTTCATTGCCGGTTGCCAAATTGCATTATCTCTTATAGTTTCCGAGATATGGACTATCGATAATTTACACCATAGGCTCTGCTTCTAACTTGGGCCCAAATTGTAAAATGGCCTTATCTATTGGCGATTTCGTTCCAATTCACATTCCAAGTAATATTCGGCATGCTAATTACATTGCCGGTTGCCAAATTGCATTATCTCTTATAGTTTCCGAGTTATGGACTATCGATAATTTACACCTTAGGCTCTGCTTCTAACTTGGGCCCAAATTGTAAAATGGTCTTATCTATTGGCGATTTCGTTCCAATTCACATTCCAAGTAATATTCGGCATGCTAATTACATTGCCGGTTGCCAAATTGCATTATCTCTTATAGTTTCCGAGATATGGACTATCGATAATTTACACCTTAGGCTCTGCTTCTAACTTGGGCCCAAATTGTAAAATGGTCTTATCTATTGGCGATTTCGTTCCAATTCACATTCCAAGTAATATTCGGCATGCTAATTACATTGCCGGTTGCCAAATTGAATTATCTCTTATAGTTTCCGAGATATGGACTATCGATAATTTACACCTTAGGCTCTGCTTCTAACTTGGGCCCAAATTGTAAAATGGTCTTACCTATTGGCGAATTCGTTCCAATTCACATTCCAAGTAATATTCGGCATGCTAATTACATTGCCGGTTGCCAAATTGCATTATCTCTTATAGTTTCCGAGATATGGACTATCGATAATTTACACCTTAGGCTCTGCTTCTAACTTGGGCCCAAATTGTAAAATGGTCTTATCTATTGGCGATTTCGTTCCAATTCACACTCCAAGTAATATTCGGCATGCTAATTACATTGCCGGTTGCGAAATTGCATTATCTCTTATAGTTTCCGAGATATGGACTATCAATAATTTACACCTTAGGCTCGGCTTCTAACTTGGGCCCAAATTGTAAAATGGTCTTATCTATTGGCGATTTCGTTCCAATTCACATTCCAAGTAATATTCGGCATGCTAATTACATTGCCGGTGGCCAAATTGCATTATCTCTTATAGTTTCCGAGATATGGACTATCGATAATTTACACCTTAGGCTCTGCTTCTAACTTGGGCCCAAATTGTAAAATGGTCTTATCTATTGGCGATTTCGTTCCAATTCACATTCCAAGTAATATTCGGCATGCTAATTTCATTGCCGGTTGCCAAATTGCATTATCTCTTACAGTTTCCGAGATATGGACTATCGATAATTTACACCTTAGCCTCTGCTTCTAACTTGGGCCCAAATTGTAAAATGGTCTTATCTATTGGCGTTTTCGTTCCAATTCACATTCCAAGTAATATTTGGCATGCTAATTACATTGCCGGTTGCCAAATTGCATTATCTCTTACAGTTTCCGAGATATGGACTATCGATAATTTACACCTTAGGCTCTGCTTCTAACTTGGGCCCAAATTGTAAAATGGTCTTCTCTATTGGCGATTTCGTTCCAATTCACATTCCAAGTAATATTCGGCATGCTAATTACATTGCCGGTTGCCAAATTGCATTATCTCTTATAGTTTCCGAGATAGGGACTATCGATAATTTACACCTTAGGCTCTGCTTCTAACTTGGGCCCAAATTGTAAAATGGTCTTCTCTATTGGCGATTTCGTTCCAATTCACATTCCAAGTAATATTCGGCATGCTAATTACATTGCCGGTTACCAAATTGCATTATCTCTTATAGTTTCCGAGATATGGACTATCGATAATTTACACCTTAGGCTCTGCTTCTAACTTGGGCCCAAATTGTAAAATGGTCTTCTCTATTGGCGATTTCGTTCCAATTCACATTCCAAGTAATATTCGGCATGCTAATTACATTGCCGGTTGCCAAATTGCAATATCTCTTATAGTTTCCGAGATATGGACTATCGATAATTTACACCTTAGGCTCTGCTTCTAACTTGGGCCCAAATTGTAAAATGGTCTTATCTTTTGGCGATTTCGTTCCAATTCACATTCCAAGTAATATTCGGCATGCTAATTACATTGCCGGTTGCCAAATTGAACTATCTCTTATAGTTTCCGAGATATGGACTATCGATAATTTACACCTTAGGCTCTGCTTCTAACTTGGGCCCAAATTGTAAAATGGTCTTACCTATTGGCGAATTCGTTCCAATTCACATTCCAAGTAATATTCGGCATGCTAATTACATTGCCGGTTGCCAAATTGCATTATCTCTTATAGTTTCCGAGATATGGACTATCGATAATTTACACCTTAGGCTCTGCTTCTAACTTGGGCCCAAATTGTAAAATGGTCTTATCTATTGGCGATTTCGTTCCAATTCACATTCCAAGTAATATTCGGCATGCTAATTACATTGCCGGTTGCCAAATTGCATTATCTCTTATAGTTTCCGAGATATGGACTATCGATAATTTACACCTTAGGCTCTGCTTCTAACTTGGACCCAAATTGTAAAATGGTCTTATCTATTGGCGATTTCGTCCCAATTCACATTCCAAGTGATATTCGGCATGCTAATTACATTGCCGGTTGCGAAATTGCATTATCTCTTATAGTTTCCGAGATATGGACTATCAATAATTTACACCTTAGGCTCTGCTTCTAACTTGGGCCCAAATTGTAAAATGGTCTTATCTATTGGCGATTTCGTTCCAATTCACATTCCAAGTAATATTCGGCATGCTAATTACATTGCCGGTTGCCAAATTGCATTATCTCTTATAGTTTCCGAGATATGGACTATCGATAATTTACACCTTAGGCTCTGCTTCTAACTTGGGCCCAAATTGTAAAATGGTCTTATCTATTGGCGATTTCGTCCCAATTCACATTCCAAGTGATATTCGGAATGCTAATTACATTGCCGGTTGCGAAATTGCATTATCTCTTATAGTTTCCGAGATATGGACTATCAATAATTTACACCTTAGGCTCTGCTTCTAACTTGGGCCCAAATTGTAAAATGGTCTTATCTATTGGCGATTTCGTTCCAATTCACATTCCAAGTAATATTCGGCATGCTAATTACATTGCCGGTTGCCAAATTGCATTATCTCTTATAGTTTCCGAGATATGGACTATCGATAATTTACACCTTAGGCTCTGCTTCTAACTTGGGCCCAAATTGTAAAATGGTCTTATCTATTGGCGATTTCGTTCCAATTCACATTCCAAGTAATATTCGGCATGCTAATTACATTGCCGGTTGCCAAATTGCATTATCTCTTATAGTTTCCGAGATATGGACTATCGATAATTTACACCTTAGGCTCTGCTTCAAACTTGGGCCCAAATTGTAAAATGGTCTTATCTATTGGCGATTTCGTTCCAATTCACACTCCAAGTAATATTCGGCATGCTAATTACATTGCCGGTTGCGAAATTGCATTATCTCTTATAGTTTCCGAGATATGGACTATCGATAATTTACACCTTAGGCTCTGCTTCTAACTTGGGCCCAAATTGTAAAATGGTCTTATCTATTGGCGATTTCGTTCCAATTCACATTCCAAGTAATATTCGGCATGCTAATTACATTGCCGGTTGCCAAATTGCATTATCTCTTATAGTTTCCGAGATATGGACTATCGATAATTTACACCTTAGGCTCTGCTTCTAACTTGGGCCCAAATTGTAAAATGGTCTTATCTATTGGCGATTTCGTTCCAATTCACATTCCAAGTAATATTCGGCATGCTAATTACATTGCCGGATGCCAAATTGCATTATCTCTTATAGTTTCCGAGATATGGACTATCGATAATTTACACCTTAGGCTCTGCTTCTAACTTGGGCCCAAATTGTAAAATGGTCTTACCTATTGGCGATTTCGTTCCAATTCACATTCCAAGTAATATTCGGCATGCTAATTACATTGCCGGTTGCCAAATTGCATTATCTCTTATACTTTCCGAGATATGGACTATCGATAATTTACACCTTAGGCTCTGCTTCTAACTTGGGCCCAAATTGTAAAATGGTCTTATCTATTGGCGATTTCGTTCCAATTCACATTCCAAGTAATATTCGGCATGCTAATTACATTGCCGGTTGCGAAATTGCATTATCTCTTATAGTTTCCGAGATATGGACTATCGATAATTTACACCTTAGGCTCTGCTTCTAACTTGGGCCCAAATTGTAAAATGGTCTTATCTATTGGCGATTTCGTTCCAATTCACACTCCAAGTAATATTCGGCATGCTAATTACATTGCCGGTTGCGAAATTGCATTATCTCTTATAGTTTCCGAGATATGGACTATCGATAATTTACACCTTAGGCTCTGCTTCTAACTTGGGCCCAAATTGTAAAATGGTCTTACCTATTGGCGATTTCGTTCCAATTCACATTCCAAGTAATATTCGGCATGCTAATTACATTGCCGGTTGCCAAATTGCATTATCTCTTATACTTTCCGAGATATGGACTATCGATAATTTACACCTTAGGCTCTGCTTCTAACTTGGGCCCAAATTGTAAAATGGTCTTATCTATTGGCGATTTCGTTCCAATTCACATTCCAAGTAATATTCGGCATGCTAATTACATTGCCGGTTGCCAAATTGCATTATCTCTTATAGTTTCCGAGATATGGACTATCGATAATTTACACCTTAGGCTCTGCTTCTAACTTGGGCCCAAATTGTAAAATGGTCTTATCTATTGGCGATTTCGTCCCAATTCACATTCCAAGTGATATTCGGCATGCTAATTACATTGCCGGTTGCGAAATTGCATTATCTCTTATAGTTTCCGAGATATGGACTATCGATAATTTACACCTTAATCTCTGCTTCTAACTTGGGCCCAAATTGTAAAATGGTCTTATCTATTGGCGATTTCGTTCCAATTCACATTCCAAGTAATATTCGGCATGCTAATTACATTGCCGGTTGCCAAATTGCATTATCTCTTATAGTTTCCGAGATATGGACTATCGATAATTTACACCTTAGGCTCTGCTTCTAACTTGGGCCCAAATTGTAAAATGGTTTTATCTATTGGCGATTTCGTTCCAATTCACATTCCAAGTAATATTCGGCATGCTAATTACATTGCCGGTTGCCAAATTGCATTATCTCTTATAGTTTCCGAGATATGGACTATCGATAATTTACACCTTAGGCTCTGCTTCTAACTTGGGCCCAAATTGTAAAATGGTCTTATCTATTGAGGATTTCGTTCCAATTCACATTCCAAGTAATATTCGGCATGCTAATTACATTGCCTGTTGCCAAATTGCATTATCTCTTATAGTTTCCGAGATATGGACTATCGATAATTTACACCTTAGGCTCTGCTTCTAACTTGGGCCCAAATTGTAAAATGGTCTTATCTATTGGCGATTTCGTTCCAATTCACATTCCAAGTAATATTCGGCATGCTAATTACATTGCCGGTTGCCAAATTGCATTATCTCTTATAGTTTCCGAGATATGGACTATCGATAATTTACACCTTAGGCTCTGCTTCTTACTTGGGCCCAAATTGTAAAATGGTCTTATCTATTGGCGATTTCGTTCCAATTCACACTCCAAGTAATATTCGGCATGCTAATTACATTGCCGGTTGCGAAATTGCATTATCTCTTATAGTTTCCGAGATATGGACTATCAATAATTAACACCTTAGGCTCTGCTTCTAACTTGGGCCCATATTGTAAAATGGTCTTATCTATTGGCGATTTCGTTCCAATTCACATTCCAAGTAATATTCGGCATGCTAATTACATTGCCGGTTGCCAAATTGCATTATCTCTTATAGTTTCTGAGATATGGACTATCGATAATTTACACCTTAGGCTCTGCTTCTAACTTGGGCCCAAATTGTAAAATGGCCTTATCTATTGGCGATTTCGTCCCAATTCACATTCCAAGTAATATTCGGCATGCTAATTACATTGCCGGTTGCGAAATTGCATTATCTCTTATAGTTTCAGAGATATGGACTATCGATAATTTACACCTTAGGCTCTGCTTCTAACTTGGGCCCAAATTGTAAAATGGTCTTATCTATTGGCAATTTCGTTCCAATTCACATTCCAAGTAATATTCGGCATGCTAATTACATTGCCGGTTGCCAAATTGCATTATCTCTTATAGTTTCCGAGATATGGACTATCGATAATTTACACCTTAGGCTCTGCTTCTAACTTGGGCCCAAATTGTAAAATGGTCTTATCTATTGGCGATTTCGTTCCAATTCACATTCCAAGTAATATTCAGCATGCTAATTACATTGCCGGTTGCCAAATTGCATTATCTCTTATAGTTTCCGAGATATGGACTATCGATAATTTACACCTTAGGCTCTGCTTCTAACTTGGACCCAAATTGTAAAATGGTCTTATCTATTGGCGATTTCGTCCCAATTCACATTCCAAGTGATATTCGGCATGCTAATTACATTGCCGGTTGCGAAATTGCATTATCTCTTATAGTTTCCGAGATATGGACTATCAATAATTTACACCTTAGGCTCTGCTTCTAACTTGGGCCCAAATTGTAAAATGGTCTTATCTATTGGCGATTTCGTTCCAATTCACATTCCAAGTAATATTCGGCATGCTAATTACATTGCCGGTTGCCAAATTGCATTATCTCTTATAGTTTCCGAGATATGGACTATCGATAATTTACACCTTAGGCTCTGCTTCTAACTTGGGCCCAAATTGTAAAATGGTCTTATCTATTGGCGATTTCGTCCCAATTCACATTCCAAGTGATATTCGGAATGCTAATTACATTGCCGGTTGCGAAATTGCATTATCTCTTATAGTTTCCGAGATATGGACTATCAATAATTTACACCTTAGGCTCTGCTTCTAACTTGGGCCCAAATTGTAAAATGGTCTTATCTATTGGCGATTTCGTTCCAATTCACATTCCAAGTAATATTCGGCATGCTAATTACATTGCCGGTTGCCAAATTGCATTATCTCTTATAGTTTCCGAGATATGGACTATCGATAATTTACACCTTAGGCTCTGCTTCTAACTTGGGCCCAAATTGTAAAATGGTCTTATCTATTGGCGATTTCGTTCCAATTCACATTTCAAGTAATATTCGGCATGCTAATTACATTGCCGGTTGCCAAATTGCATTATCTCTTATAGTTTCCGAGATATGGACTATCGATAATTTACACCTTAGGCTCTGCTTCAAACTTGGGCCCAAATTGTAAAATGGTCTTATCTATTGGCGATTTCGTTCCAATTCACACTCCAAGTAATATTCGGCATGCTAATTACATTGCCGGTTGCGAAATTGCATTATCTCTTATAGTTTCCCAGATATGGACTATCGATAATTTACACCTTAGGCTCTGCTTCTAACTTGGGCCCAAATTCTAAAATGGTCTTATCTATTGGCGATTTCGTTCCAATTCACATTCCAAGTAATATTCGGCATGCTAATTACATTGCCGGTTGCGAAATTGCATTATCTCTTATAGTTTCCGAGATATGGACTATCGATAATTTACACCTTAGGCTCTGCTTCTAACTTGGGCCCAAATTGTAAAATGGTCTTATCTATTGGCGATTTCGTTCCAATTCACACTCCAAGTAATATTCGGCATGCTAATTACATTGCCGGTTGCGAAATTGCATTATCTCTTATAGTTTCCGAGATATGGACTATCGATAATTTACACCTTAGGCTCTGCTTCTAACTTGGGCCCAAATTGTAAAATGGTCTTACCTATTGGCGATTTCGTTCCAATTCACATTCCAAGTAATATTCGGCATGCTAATTACATTGCCGGTTGCCAAATTGCATTATCTCTTATACTTTCCGAGATATGGACTATCGATAATTTACACCTTAGGCTCTGCTTCTAACTTGGGCCCAAATTGTAAAATGGTCTTATCTATTGGCGATTTCGTTCCAATTCACATTCCAAGTAATATTCGGCATGCTAATTACATTGCCGGTTGCCAAATTGCATTATCTCTTATAGTTTCCGAGATATGGACTATCGATAATTTACACCTTAGGCTCTGCTTCTAACTTGGGCCCAAATTGTAAAATGGTCTTATCTATTGGCGATTTCGTCCCAATTCACATTCCAAGTGATATTCGGCATGCTAATTACATTGCCGGTTGCGAAATTGCATTATCTCTTATAGTTTCCGAGATATGGACTATCGATAATTTACACCTTAGGCTCTGCTTCTAACTTGGGCCCAAATTGTAAAATGGTCTTATCTATTGGCGATTTCGTTCCAATTCACATTCCAAGTAATATTCGGCATGATAATTACATTGCCGGTTGCCAAATTGCATTATCTCTTATAGTTTCCGAGATATGGACTATCGATAATTTACACCTTAGGCTCTGCTTCTAACTTGGGCCCAAATTGTAAAATGGTTTTATCTATTGGCGATTTCGTTCCAATTCACATTCCAAGTAATATTCGGCATGCTAATTACATTGCCGGTTGCCAAATTGCATTATCTCTTATAGTTTCCGAGATATGGACTATCGATAATTTACACCTTAGGCTCTGCTTCTAACTTAGGCCCAAATTGTAAAATGGTCTTATCTATTGAGGATTTCGTTCCAATTCACATTCCAAGTAATATTCGGCATGCTAATTACATTGCCTGTTGCCAAATTGCATTATCTCTTATAGTTTCCGAGATATGGACTATCGATAATTTACACCTTAGGCTCTGCTTCTAACTTGGGCCCAAATTGTAAAATGGTCTTATCTATTGGCGATTTCGTTCCAATTCACATTCCAAGTAATATTCGGCATGCTAATTACATTGCCGGTTGCCAAATTGCATTATCTCTTATAGTTTCCGAGATATGGACTATCGATAATTTACACCTTAGGCTCTGCTTCTTACTTGGGCCCAAATTGTAAAATGGTCTTATCTATTGGCGATTTCGTTCCAATTCACACTCCAAGTAATATTCGGCATGCTAATTACATTGCCGGTTGCGAAATTGCATTATCTCTTATAGTTTCCGAGATATGGACTATCAATAATTAACACCTTAGGCTCTGCTTCTAACTTGGGCCCATATTGTAAAATGGTCTTATCTATTGGCGATTTCGTTCCAATTCACATTCCAAGTAATATTCGGCATGCTAATTACATTGCCGGTTGCCAAATTGCATTATCTCTTATAGTTTCTGAGATATGGACTATCGATAATTTACACCTTAGGCTCTGCTTCTAACTTGGGCCCAAATTGTAAAATGGCCTTATCTATTGGCGATTTCGTCCCAATTCACATTCCAAGTAATATTCGGCATGCTAATTACATTGCCGGTTGCGAAATTGCATTATCTCTTATAGTTTCAGAGATATGGACTATCGATAATTTACACCTTAGGCTCTGCTTCTAACTTGAGCCCAAATTGTAAAATGGTCTTATCTATTGGCAATTTCGTTCCAATTCACATTCCAAGTAATATTCGGCATGCTAATTACATTGCCGGTTGCCAAATTGCATTATCTCTTATAGTTTCCGAGATATGGACTATCGATAATTTACACCTTAGGCTCTGCTTCTAACTTGGGCCCAAATTGTAAAATGGTCTTATCTATTGGCGATTTCGTTCCAATTCACATTCCAAGTAATATTCGGCATGCTAATTACATTGCCGGTTGCCAAATTGCATTATCTCTTATAGTTTCCGAGATATGGACTATCGATAATTTACACCATAGGCTCTGCTTATAACTTGGGCCCAAATTGTAAAATGGTCTTATCTATTGGCGATTTCGTTCCAATTCACATTCCAAGTAATACTCGGCATGCTAATTACATTGCCGGTTGCCAAATTGCATTATCTCTTATAGTTTCCGAGATATGGACTATCGATAATTTACACCATAGGCTCTGCTTATAACTTGGGCCCAAATTGTAAAATGGTCTTATCTATTGGCGATTTCGTTCCAATTCACATTCCAAGTAATATTCGGCATGCTAATTACATTGCCGGTTGCCAAATTGCATTATCTCTTATAGTTTCCGAAATATGGACTATCGATAATTTACACCTTAGGCTCTGCTTCTAACTTGGGCCCAAATTGTAAAATGGTCTTATCTATTGGCGATTTCGTTCGAATTCACATTTCAAGTAATATTCGGCATGCTAATTACATTGCCGGTTGCCAAATTGAATTATCTCTTATAGTTTCCGAGATATGGACTATCGATAATTTACACCTTAGGCTCTGCTTCTAACTTGGGCCCAAATTGTAAAATGGTCTTACCTATTGGCGATTTAGTTGCAATTCACATTCCAAGTAATATTCGGCATGCTAATTACATTGCCGGTTGCCAAATTGCATTATCTCTTATAGTTTCCGAGATATGGACTATCGATAATTTACACCTTAGGCTCTGCTTCTAACTTGGGCCCAAATTGTAAAATGGTCTTATCTATTGGCGATTTCGTTCCAATTCACACTCCAAGTAATATTCGGCATGCTAATTACATTGCCGGTTGCCAAATTGCATTATCTCTTATAGTTTCCGAGATATGGACTCTCGATAATTTACACCTTAGGCTCTGCTTCTAACTTGGGCCCAAATTGTAAAATGGTCTTATCTATTGGCGATTTCGTTCCAATTCACACTCCAAGTAATATTCGGCATGCTAATTACATTGCCGGTTGCCAAATTGCATTATCTCTTATAGTTTCCGAGATATGGACTCTCGATAATTTACACCTTAGGCTCTGCTTCTAACTTGGGCCCAAATTGTAAAATGGTCTTATCTATTGGCGATTTCGTTCCAATTCACATTCCAAGTAATATTCGGCATGCTAATTACATTGCCGGTTGCCAAATTGCATTATCTCTTATAGTTTCCGAGATATGGACTATCGATAATTTACACCTTAGGCTCTGCTTCTAACTTGGGCCCAAATTGTAAAATGGTCTTATCTATTGGCGATTTCGTCCCAATTCACATTCCAAGTGATATTCGGCATGCTAATTACATTGCCGATTGCGAAATTGCATTATCTCTTATAGTTTCCGAGATATGGACTATCAATAATTTACACCTTAGGCTCTGCTTCTAACTTGGGCCCAAATTGTAAAATGGTCCTATCTATTGGCGATTTCGTTCCAATTCACATTCCAAGTAATATTCGGCATGCTAATTACATTGCCGGTTGCCAAATTGCATTATCTCTTATAGTTTCCGAGATATGGACTATCGATAATTTACACCTTAGGCTCTGCTTCTAACTTGGGCCCAAATTGTAAAATGGTCTTATCTATTGGCGATTTCGTTCCAATTCACATTCCAAGTAATATTCGGCATGCTAATTACATTGCCGGTTGCCAAATTGCATTATCTCTTATAGTTTCCGAGATATGGACTATCGATAATTTACACATTAGGCTCTGCTTCTAACTTGGGCCCAAATTGTAAAATGGTCTTATCTATTGGCGATTTCGTTCCAATTCACATTCCAAGTAATATTCGGCATGCTAATTACATTGCCGGTTGCCAAATTGCATTATCTCTTATAGTTTCCGAGATATGGACTATCGATAATTTACACCTTAGGCTCTGCTTCTAACTTGGGCCCAAATTGTAAAATGGTCTTATCTATTGGCGATTTCGTTCCAATTCACATTCCAAGTAATATTCGGCATGCTAATTACATTGCCGGTTGCCAAATTGCATTATCTCTTATAGTTTCCGAGATATGGACTATCGATAATTTACACCTTAGGCTCTGCTTCTAACTTGGGCCCAAATTGTAAAATGGTCTTATCTATTGGCGATTTCGTTCCAATTCACACTCCTAGTAATATTCGGCATGCTAATTACATTGCCGGTTGCGAAATTGCATTATCTCTTATAGTTTCCGAGATATGGACTATCAATAATTTACACCTTAGGCTCTGCTTCTAAATTGGGCCCAAATTGTAAAATGGTCTTATCTATTGGCGATTTCGTTCCAATTCACATTCCAAGTAATATTCGGCATGCTAATTACATTGCCGGTTGCCAAATTGCATTATCTCTTATAGTTTCCGAGATATGGACTATCGATAATTTACACCTTAGGCTCTGCTTCTAACTTGGGCCCAAATTGTAAAATGGCCTTATCTATTGGCGATTTCGTCCCAATTCACATTCCAAGTAATATTCGGCATGCTAATTACATTGCCGGTTGCGAAATTGCATTATCTCTTATAGTGTCAGAGATATGGACTATCGATAATTTACACCTTAGGCTCTGCTTCTAACTTGGGCCCAAATTGTAAAATGGTCTTATCTATTGGCCATTTCGTTCCAATTCACATTCCAAGTAATATTCGGCATGCTAATTACATTGCCGGTTGCCAAATTGCATTATCTCTTATAGTTTCCGAGATATGGACTATCGATACTTTACACCTTAGGCTCTGCTTCTAACTTGGGCCCAAATTGTAAAATGGTCTTATCTATTGGCGATTTCGTTCCAATTCACATTCCAAGTAATATTCGGCATGCTGATTACATTGCCGGTTGCCAAATTGCATTAACTCTTATAGTTTCCGAGATATGGGCTATCGATAATTTACACCTTAGGCTCTGCTTCTAACTTGGGCCCAAATTGTAAAATGGTCTTATCTATTGGCGATTTCGTTCCAATTCACATTCCAAGTAATATTCGGCATGCTAATTTCATTGCCGGTTGCCAAATTGCATTATCTCTTATAGTTTCCGAGATATGGACTATCGATAATTTACACCATAGGCTCTGCTTCTAACTTGGGCCCAAATTGTAAAATGGCCTTATCTATTGGCGATTTCGTTCCAATTCACATTCCAAGTAATATTCGGCATGCTAATTACATTGCCGGTTGCCAAATTGCATTATCTCTTATAGTTTCCGAGTTATGGACTATCGATAATTTACACCTTAGGCTCTGCTTCTAACTTGGGCCCAAATTGTAAAATGGTCTTATCTATTGGCGATTTCGTTCCAATTCACATTCCAAGTAATATTCGGCATGCTAATTACATTGCCGGTTGCCAAATTGCATTATCTCTTATAGTTTCCGAGATATGGACTATCGATAATTTACACCTTAGGCTCTGCTTCTAACTTGGGCCCAAATTGTAAAATGGTCTTATCTATTGGCGATTTCGTTCCAATTCACATTCCAAGTAATATTCGGCATGCTAATTACATTGCCGGTTGCCAAATTGAATTATCTCTTATAGTTTCCGAGATATGGACTATCGATAATTTACACCTTAGGCTCTGCTTCTAACTTGGGCCCAAATTGTAAAATGGCCTTACCTATTGGCGAATTCGTTCCAATTCACATTCCAAGTAATATTCGGCATGCTAATTACATTGCCGGTTGCCAAATTGCATTATCTCTTATAGTTTCCGAGATATGGACTATCGATAATTTACACCTTAGGCTCTGCTTCTAACTTGGGCCCAAATTGTAAAATGGTCTTATCTATTGGCGATTTCGTTCCAATTCACATTCCAAGTAATATTCGGCATGCTAATTACATTGCCGGTTGCCAAATTGCATTATCTCTTATAGTTTCCGAGATATGGACTATCGATAATTTACACCTTAGGCTCTGCTTCTAACTTGGACCCAAATTGTAAAATGGTCTTATCTATTGGCGATTTCGTCCCAATTCACATTCCAAGTGATATTCGGCATGCTAATTACATTGCCGGTTGCGAAATTGCATTATCTCTTATAGTTTCCGAGATATGGACTATCAATAATTTACACCTTAGGCTCTGCTTCTAACTTGGGCCCAAATTGTAAAATGGTCTTATCTATTGGCGATTTCGTTCCAATTCACATTCCAAGTAATATTCGGCATGCTAATTACATTGCCGGTTGCCAAATTGCATTATATCTTATAGTTTCCGAGATATGGACTATCGATAATTTACACCTTAGGCTCTGCTTCTAACTTGGGCCCAAATTGTAAAATGGTCTTATCTATTGGCGATTTCGTTCCAATTCACATTCCAAGTAATATTCGGCATGCTAATTACATTGCCGGTTGCCAAATTGCATTATCTCTTATAGTTTCCGAGATATGGACTATCGATAATTTACACCTTAGGCTCTGCTTCGAACTTGGGCCCAAATTGTAAAATGGTCTTATCTATTGGCGATTTCGTTCCAATTCACACTCCAAGTAATATTCGGCATGCTAATTACATTGCCGGTTGCGAAATTGTATTATCTCTTATAGTTTCCGAGATATGGACTATCGATAATTTACACCTTAGGCTCTGCTTCTAACTTGGGCCCAAATTGTAAAATGGTCTTATCTATTGGCAATTTCGTTCCAATTCACATTCCAAGTAATATTCGGCATGCTAATTACATTGCCGGTTGCCAAATTGCATTATCTCTTATAGTTTCCGAGATATGGACTATCGATAATTTACACCTTAGGCTCTGCTTCTAACTTGGGCCCAAATTGTAAAATGGTCTTATCTATTGGCGATTTCGTTCCAATTCACATTCCAAGTAATATTCGGCATGCTAATTACATTGCCGGATGCCAAATTGCATTATCTTTTATAGTTTCCGAGATATGGACTATCGATAATTTACACCTTAGGCTCTGCTTCTATCTTGGGCCCAAATTGTAAAATGGTCTTATATATTGGCGATTTCGTTCCAATTCACATTCCAAGTAATATTCGGCATGCTAATTACATTGCCGTTTGCCAAATTGCATTATCTCTTATAGTTTCCGAGATATGGACCATCGATAATTTACACCATAGGCTCTGCTTCTAACTTGGGCCCAAATTGTAAAATGGTCTTATCTATTGGCGATTTCGTTCCAATTCACATTCCAAGTAATATTTGGCATGCTAATTACAGTGCCGGTTGCCAAATTGCATTATCTCTTATAGTTTCCGAGATATGGACTATCGATTATTTACACCTTAGGCTCTGCTTCTAACTTGCTCCCAAATTGTAAAATGGTCTTATCTATTGGCGATTTCGTTCCAATTCACATTCCAAGTAATATTCGGCATGCTAATTACATTGCCGGTTGCCAAATTGAATTATCTCTTATAGTTTCCGAGATATGGACTATCGATAATTTACACCATAGGCTCTGCTTCTAACTTGGGCCCAAATTGTAAAATGGTCTTATCTATTGGCGATTTCGTTCCAATTCACATTCCAAGTAATATTCGGCATGCTAATTACATTGCCGGTTGCCAAATTGCATTATCTCTTATAGTTTCCGAGATATGGACTATCGATAATTTACACCTTAGGCTCTGCTTCTAACTTGGGCCCAAATTGTAAAATGGTCTTATCTATTGGCGATTTCGTTCCAATTCTCATTCCAAGTAATATTCGGCATGCTAATTACATTGCCGGTTGCCAAATTGCATTATCTCTTATAGTTTTCGAGATATGGACTATCGATAATTTACACCTTAGGCTCTGCTTCTAACTTGGGCCCAAATTGTAAAATGATCTTATCTATTGGCGATTTCGTTCCAATTCACATTCCAAGTAATATTCGGCATGCTAATTACATTGCCGGTTGCCAAATTGCATTATCTCTTATAGTTTCCGAGATATGGACTATCGATAATTTACACCTTAGGCCCTGCTTCTAACTTGAGCCCAAATTGTAAAATGGTCTTATCTATTGGCGATTTCGTTCCAATTCACATTCCAAGTAATATTCGGCATGCTAATTACATTGCCGGTTGCCAAATTGAATTATCTCTTATAGTTTCCGAGATATGGACTATCGATAATTTACACCTTAGGCTCTGCTTCTAACTTGGGCCCAAATTGTAAAATGGTCTTACCTATTGGCGATTTCGTTCCAATTCACATTCCAAGTAATATTCGGCATGCTAATTACATTGCCGGTTGCCAAATTGCATTATCTCTTATAGTTTCCGAGATATGGACTATCGATAATTTACACCTTAGGCTCTGCTTCTAACTTGGGCCCAAATTGTAAAATGGTCTTATCTATTGGCGATTTCGTTCCAATTCACATTCCAAGTAATATTCGGCATGCTAATTACATTGCCGGTTGCCAAATTGCATTATCTCTTATAGTTTCCGAGATATGGACTATCGATAATTTACACCTTAGGCTCTGCTTCTAACTTGGGCCCAAATTGTAAAATGGTCTTATCTATTGGCGATTTCGTCCCAATTCACATTCCAAGTGATATTCGGCATGCTAATTACATTGCCGGTTGCGAAATTGCATTATCTCTTATAGTTTCCGAGATATGGACTATCGATAATTTACACCTTAGGCTCTGCTTCTAACTTGGGCCCAAATTGTAAAATGGTCTTATCTATTGGCGATTTCGTTCCAATTCACATTCCAAGTAATATTCGGCGTGCTAATTACATTGCCGGTTGCCAAATTGCATTATCTCTTATAGTTTCCGAGATATGGACTATCGATAATTTACACTTTAGGCTCTGCTTCTAACTTGGGCCCAAATTGTAAAATGGTTTTATCTATTGGCGATTTCGTTCCAATTCACATTCCAAGTAATATTCGGCATGCTAATTACATTGCCGGTTGCCAAATTGCATTATCTCTTATAGTTTCCGAGATATGGACTATCGATAATTTACACCTTAGGCTCTGCTTCTAACTTGGGCCCAAATTGTAAAATGGTCTTATCTATTGGCGATTTCGTTCCAATTCACATTCCAAGTAATATTCGGCATGCTAATTACATTGCCGGTTGCCAAATTGCATTATCTCTTATAGTTTCCGAGATATGGACTATCGATAATTTACACCTTAGGCTCTGCTTCTTACTTGGGCCCAAATGGTAAAATGGTCTTATCTATTGGCGATTTCGTTCCAATTCACACTCCAAGTAATATTCGGCATGCTAATTACATTGCCGGTTGCGAAATTGCATTATCTCTTATAGTTTCCGAGATAAGGACTATCAATAATTTACACCTTAGGCTCTGCTTCTAACTTGGGCCCATATTGTAAAATGGTCTTATCTATTGGCGATTTCGTTCCAATTCACATTCCAAGTAATATTCGGCATGCTAATTACATTGCCGGTTGCCAAATTGCATTATCTCTTATAGTTTCCGAGATATGGACTATCGATAATTTACACCTTAGGCTCTGCTTCTTACTTGGGCCCAAATTGTAAAATGGTCTTATCTATTGGCAATTTCGTTCCAATTCACATTCCAAGTAATATTCCGCATGCTAATTACATTGCCGGTTGCCAAATTGCATTATCTCTTATAGTTTCCGAGATATGGACTATCGATAATTTACACCTTAGGCTCTGCTTCTAACTTGGGCCCAAATTGTAAAATGGTCTTATCTATTGGCGATTTCGTTCCAATTCACATTCCAAGTAATATTCGGCATGCTAATTACATTGCCGGTTGCCAAATTGCATTAACTCTTATAGTTTCCGAGATATGGACTATCGATAATTTACACCTTAGGCTCTGCTTCTAACTTGGGCCCAAATTGTAAAATGGTCTTATCTATTGGCGATTTCGTTCCAATTCACATTCCAAGTAATATTCGGCATGCTAATTACATTGCCGGTTGCCAAATTGCATTATCTCTTATAGTTTCCGAGATATGGACTATCGATAATTTACACCATAGGCTCTGCTTCTAACTTGGGCCCAAATTGTAAAATGGTCTTACCTATTGGCGATTTCGTTCCAATTCATATTCCAAGTAATATTCGGCATGCTAATTACATTGCCGGTTGCCAAATTGCATTATCTCTTATAGTTTCCGAGATATGGACTATCGATAATTTACACCTTAGGCTCTGCTTCTAACTTGGGCCCAAATTGTAAAATGTTCTTATCTATTGGCGATTTCGTTCCAATTCACATTCCAAGTAATATTCGGCATGCTAATTACATTGCCGGTTGCCAAATTGCATTATCTCTTATAGTTTCCGAGATATGGACTATCGATAATTTACACCTCAGGCTCTGCTTCTAACTTGGGCCCAAATTGTAAAATGGTCTTATCTATTGGCGATTTCGTCCCAATTCACATTCCAAGTGATATTCGGCATGCTAATTACATTGCCGGTTGCGAAATTGCATTATCTCTTATAGTTTCCGAGATATGGACTATCGATAATTTACACCTTAGGCTCTGCTTCTAACTTGGGCCCAAATTGTAAAATGGTCTTATCTATTGGCGATTTCGTTCCAATTCACATTCCAAGTAATATTCGGCATGCTAATTACATTGCCGGTTGCCAAATTGCATTAACTCTTATAGTTTCCGAGATATGGACTATCGATAATTTACACCTTAGGCTCTGCTTCTAACTTGGGCCCAAATTGTAAAATGGTCTTATCTATTGGCGATTTCGTTCCAATTCACATTCCAAGTAATATTCGGCATGCTAATTACATTGCCGGTTGCCAAATTGCATTATCTCTTATAGTTTCCGAGATATGGACTATCGATAATTTACACCATAGGCTCTGCTTATAACTTGGGCCCAAATTGTAAAATGGTCTTATCTATTGGCGATTTCGTTCCAATTCACATTCCAAGTAATATTCGGCATGCTAATTACATTGCCGGTTGCCAAATTGCATTATCTCTTATAGTTTCCGAGATATGGACTATCGATAATTTACACCTTAGGCTCTGCTTCTAACTTGGGCCCAAATTGTAAAATGGTCTTATCTATTGGCGATTTCGTTCCAATTCACATTTCAAGTAATATTCGGCATGTTAATTACATTGCCGGTTGCCAAATTGAATTATCTCTTATAGTTTCCGAGATATGGACTATCGATAATTTACACCTTAGGCTCTGCTTCTAACTTGGGCCCAAATTGTAAAATGGTCTTATCTATTGGCGATTTCGTCCCAATTCACATTCCAAGTGATATTCGGCATGCTAATTACATTGCCGGTTGCGAAATTGCATTATCTCTTATAGTTTCCGAGATATGGACTATCGATAATTAACACCTTAGGCTCTGCTTCTAACTTGGGCCCAAATTGTAAAATGGTCTTATCTATTGGCGATTTCGTTCCAATTCACATTCCAAGTAATACTCGGCATGCTAATTACATTGCCGGTTGCCAAATTGCATTATCTCTTATAGTTTCCGAGATATGGACTATCGATAATTTACACCTTAGGCTCTGCTTCTAACTTGGGCCCAAATTGTAAAATGGTCTTATCTATTGGCGATTTAGTTGCAATTCACATTCCAAGTAATATTCGGCATGCTAATTACATTGCCGGTTGCCAAATTGCATTATCTCTTATAGTTTCCGAGATATGGACTATCGATAATTTACACCTTAGGCTCTGCTTCTAACTTGGGCCCAAATTGTAAAATGGTCTTATCTATTGGCGATTTCGTTCCAATTCGCATTCCAAGTAATATTCGGCATGCTAATTACATTGCCGGTTGCCAAATTGCATTATCTCTTATAGTTTCCGAGATATGGACTATCGATAATTTACACCTTAGGCTCTGCTTCTAACTTGGGCCCAAATTGGAAAATGGTCTTATCTATTGGCGATTTCGTTCCAATTCACATTCCAAGTAATATTCGGCATGCTAATTACATTGCCGGTTGCGAAATTGCATTATCTCTTATAGTTTCAGAGATATGGACTATCGATAATTTACACCTTAGGCTCTGCTTCTAACTTGGGCCCAAATTGTAAAATGGTCTTATCTATTGGCAATTTCGTTCCAATTCACATTCCAAGTAATATTCGGCATGCTAATTACATTGCCGGTTGCCAAATTGCATTATCTCTTATAGTTTCCGAGATATGGACTATCGATAATTTACACCTTAGGCTCTGCTTCTAACTTGGGCCCAAATTGTAAAATGGTCTTATCTATTGGCGATTTCGTTCCAATTCACATTCCAAGTAATATTCGGCATGCTAATTACATTGCCGGTTGCCAAATTGCATTAACTCTTATAGTTTCCGAGATATGGACTATCGATAATTTACACCTTAGGCTCTGCTTCTAACTTGGGCCCAAATTGTAAAATGATCTTATCTATTGGCGATTTCGTTCCAATTCACATTCCAAGTAATATTCGGCATGCTAATTACATTGCCGGTTGCCAAATTGCATTATCTCTTATAGTTTCCGAGATATGGACTATCGATAATTTACACCTTAGGCTCTGCTTCTAACTTGGGCCCAAATTGTAAAATGGTCTTATCTATTGGCGATTTCGTTCCAATTCACATTCCAAGTAATATTCGGCATGCTAATTACATTGCCGGTTGCCAAATTGCATTATCTCTTATAGTTTCCGAGATATGGACTATCGATAATTTACACCTTAGGCTCTGCTTCTAACTTGGGCCCAAATTGTAAAATGGTCTTATCTATTGGCGATTTCGTCCCAATTCACATTCCAAGTGATATTCGGCATGCTAATTACATTGCCGGTTGCGAAATTGCATTATCTCTTATAGTTTCCGAGATATGGACTATCGATAATTTACACCTTAGGCTCTGCTTCTAACTTGGGCCCAAATTGTAAAATGGTCTTATCTATTGGCGATTTCGTTCCAATTCACATTCCAAGTAATATTCGGCATGCTAATTACATTGCCGGTTGCCAAATTGCATTATCTCTTATAGTTTCCGAGATATGGACTATCGATAATTTACACCTTAGGCTCTGCTTCTAACTTGGGCCCAAATTGTAAAATGGTCTTATCTATTGGCGATTTAGTTGCAATTCACATTCCAAGTAATATTCGGCATGCTAATTACATTGCCGGTTGCCAAATTGCATTATCTCTTATAGTTTCCGAGATATGGACTATCGATAATTTACACCTTAGGCTCTGCTTCTAACTTGGGCCCAAATTGTAAAATGGTCTTATCTATTGGCGATTTCGTTCCAATTCGCATTCCAAGTAATATTCGGCATGCTAATTACATTGCCGGTTGCCAAATTGCATTATCTCTTATAGTTTCCGAGATATGGACTATCGATAATTTACACCTTAGGCTCTGCTTCTAACTTGGGCCCAAATTGTAAAATGGTCTTATCTATTGGCGATTTCGTTCCAATTCACATTCCAAGTAATATTCGGCATGCTAATTACATTGCCGGTTGCCAAATTGCATTATCTCTTATAGTTTCCGAGATATGGACTATCGATAATTTACACCTTAGGCTCTGCTTCTAACTTGGGCCCAAATTGTAAAATGGTCTTATCTATTGGCGATTTCGTTCCAATTCACATTCCAAGTAATATTCGGCATGCTAATTACATTGCCGGTTGCCAAATTGCATTATCTCTTATAGTTTCTGAGATATGGACTATCGATAATTTACACCTTAGGCTCTGCTTCTAACTTGGGCCCAAATTGTAAAATGGCCTTATCTATTGGCGATTTCGTCCCAATTCACATTCCAAGTAATATTCGGCATGCTAATTACATTTCCGGTTGCGAAATTGCATTATCTCTTATAGTTTCAGAGATATGGACTATCGATAATTTACACCTTAGGCTCTGCTTCTAACTTGGGCCCAAATTGTAAAATGGTCTTATCTATTGGCAATTTCGTTCCAATTCACATTCCAAGTAATATTCGGCATGCTAATTACATTGCCGGTTGCCAAATTGCATTATCTCTTATAGTTTCCGAGATATGGACTATCGATAATTTACACCTTAGGCTCTGCTTCTAACTTGGGCCCAAATTGTAAAATGGTCTTATCTATTGGCGATTTCGTTCCAATTCACATTCCAAGTAATATTCGGCATGCTAATTACATTGCCGGTTGCCAAATTGCATTAACTCTTATAGTTTCCGAGATATGGACTATCGATAATTTACACCTTAGGCTCTGCTTCTAACTTGGGCCCAAATTGTAAAATGATCTTATCTATTGGCGATTTCGTTCCAATTCACATTCCAAGTAATATTCGGCATGCTAATTACATTGCCGGTTGCCAAATTGCATTATCTCTTATAGTTTCCGAGATATGGACTATCGATAATTTACACCATAGGCTCTGCTTCTAACTTGGGCCCAAATTGTAAAATGGTCTTATCTATTGGCGATTTCGGTCCAATTCACATTCCAAGTAATATTCGGCATGCTAATTACATTGCCGGTTGCCAAATTGCATTATCTCTTATAGTTTCCGAGATATGGACTATCGATAATTTACACCTTAGGCTCTGCTTCTAACTTGGGCCCAAATTGTAAAATGGTCTTATCTATTGGCGATTTCGTTCCAATTCACATTCCAAGTAATATTCGGCATGCTAATTACATTGCCGGTTGCCAAATTGCATTATCTCTTATAGTTTCCGAGATATGGACTATCGATAATTTACACCTTAGGCTCTGCTTCTAACTTGGGCCCAAATTGTAAAATGGTCTTATCTATTGGCGATTTCGTTCCAATTCACATTCCAAGTAATATTCGGCATGCTAATTACATTGCCGGTTGCCAAATTGCATTATCTCTTATAGTTTCCGAGATATGGACTATCGATAATTTACACCTTAGGCTCTGCTTCTAACTTGGGCCCAAATTGTAAAATGGTCTTATCTATTGGCGATTTCGTTCCAATTCACATTCCAAGTAATATTCGGCATGCTAATTACATTGCCGGTTGCGAAATTGCATTATCTCTTATAGTTTCCGAGATATGGACTATCGATAATTTACACCTTAGGCTCTGCTTCTAACTTGGGCCCAAATTGTAAAATGGTCTTATCTATTGGCGATTTCGTTCCAATTCACATTCCAAGTAATATTCGGCATGCTAATTACATTGCCGGTTGCCAAATTGCATTATCTCTTATAGTTTCCGAGATATAGACTATCGATAATTTACACCTTAGGCTCTGCTTCTAACTTGGGCCCAAATTGTAAAATGGTCTTATCTATTGGCGATTTCGTTCCAATTCACATTCCAAGTAATATTCGGCATGCTAATTACATTGCCGGTTGCCAAATTGCATTATCTCTTATAGTTTCCGAGATATGGACTATCTATAACTTACAACTTAATCTCTGCTTCTAACTTGGGCCCAAATTGTAAAATGGTCTTATCTATTGGCGATTTCGTCCCAATTCACATTCCAAGTGATATTCGGCATGCTAATTACATTGCCGGTTGCGAAATTGCATTATCTCTTATAGTTTCCGAGATATGGACTATCAATAATTTACACCTTAGGCTCTGCTTCTAACTTGGGCCCAAATTGTAAAATGGTCTTATCTATTGGCGATTTCGTTCCAATTCACATTCCAAGTAATATTCGGCATGCTAATTACATTGCCGGTTGCCAAATTGTATTATCTCTTATAGTTTCCGAGATATGGACTATCGATAATTTACACCTTAGGCTCTGCTTCTAACTTGGGCCCAAATTGTAAAATGGTCTTATCTATTGGCGATTTCGTTCCAATTCACATTCCAAGTAATATTCGGCATGCTAATTACATTGCCGGTTGCCAAATTGCATTATCTCTTATAGTTTCCGAGATATGGACTATCGATAATTTACACCTTAGGCTCTGCTTCTAACTTGGGCCCAAATTGTAAAATGGTCTTATCTATTGGCGATTTCGTTCCAATTCACATTCCAAGTAATATTCGGCATGCTAATTACATTGCGGGTTGCCAAATTGCATTATCTCTTATAGTTTGCGAGATATGGACTATCGATAATTTACACCTTAGGCTCTGCTTCTAACTTGGGCCCAAATTGTAAAATGGTCTTATCTATTGGCGATTTCGTTCCAATTCACATTCCAAGTAATATTCGGCATGCTAATTACATTGCCGGTTGCCAAATTGCATTATCTCTTATAGTTTCCGAGATATGGACTATCGATAATTTACACCTTAGGCTCTACTTCTAACTTGGGCCCAAATTGTAAAATGGTCTTATCTATTGGCGATTTCGTCCCAATTCACATTCCAAGTGATATTCGGCATGCTAATTACATTGCCGGTTGCGAAATTGCATTATCTCTTATAGTTTCCGAGATATGGACTATCGATAATTTACACCTTAGGCTCTGCTTCTAACTTGGGCCCAAATTGTAAAATGATCTTATCTATTGGCGATTTCGTTCCAATTCACATTCCAAGTAATATTCGGCATGCTAATTACATTGCCGGTTGCCAAATTGCATTATCTCTTATAGTTTCCGAGATATGGACTATCGATAATTTACACCTTAGGCTCTGCTTCTAACTTGGGCCCAAATTGTAAAATGGTCTTATCTATTGGCGATTTCGTTCCAATTCACATTCCAAGTAATATTCGGCATGCTAGTTACATTGCCGGTTGCCAAATTGCATTATCTCTTATAGTTTCCGAGATATGGACTATCAATAATTTACACCTTAGTCTCTGCTTCTAACTTGGGCCCAAATTGTAAAATGGTCTTATCTTTTGGCGATTTCGTTCCAATTCACATTCCAAGTAATATTCGGCATGCTAATTATATTGCCGGTTGCCAAATTGCATTATCTCTTATAGTTTCCGAGATATGGACTATCGATAATTTACACCTTAGGCTCTGCTTCTAACTTGGGCCCAAATTGTAAAATGGCCTTATCTATTGGCGATTTCGTCCCAATTCACCTTCCAAGTAATATTCGGCATGCTAATTACATTGCCGGTTGCGAAATTGCATTATCTCTTATAGTTTCCGAGATATGGACTATCGATAATTTACACCTTAGGCTCTGCTTCTAACTTGGGCCCAAATTGTAAAATGGTCTTATCTATTGGCGATTTAGTTGCAATTCACATTCCAAGTAATATTCGGCATGCTAATTACATTGCCGGTTGCCAAATTGCATTATCTCTTATAGTTTCCGAGATATGGACTATCGATAATTTACACCTTAGGCTCTGCTTCTAACTTGGGCCCAAATTGTAAAATGGTCTTATCTATTGGCGATTTCGTTCCAATTCACATTCCAAGTAATATTCGGCATGCTAATTACATTGCCGGTTGCCAAATTGCATTATCTCTTATAGTTTCCGAGATATGGACTATCGATAATTTACACCTTAGGCTCTGCTTCTAACTTGGGCCCAAATTGTAAAATGGTCTTATCTATTGGCAATTTCGTTCCAATTCACATTCCAAGTAATATTCGGCATGCTAATTACATTGCCGGTTGCCAAATTGTATTATCTCTTATAGTTTCCGAGATATGGACTATCGATAATTTACACCTTAGGCTCTGCTTCTAACTTGGGCCCAAATTGTAAAATGGTCTTATCTATTGGCGATTTCGTTCCAATTCACATTCCAAGTAATATTCGGCATGCTAATTACATTGCCGGTTGCCAAATTGCATTAACTCTTATAGTTTCCGAGATATGGACTATCGATAATTTACACCTTAGGCTCTGCTTCTAACTTGGGCCCAAATTGTAAAATGGTCTTATCTATTGGCGATTTCGTTCCAATTCACATTCCAAGTAATATTCGGCATGCTAAATACATTGCCGGTTGCCAAATTGCATTATCTCTTATAGTTTCCGACATATGGACTATCGATAATTTACACCATAGGCTCTGCTTCTAACTTGGGCCCAAATTGTAAAATGGTCTTATCTATTGGCGATTTCGTTCCAATTCACATTCCAAGTAATATTCGGCATGCTAATTACATTGCCGGTTGCCAAATTGCATTATCTCTTATAGTTTCCGAGATATGGACTATCGATAATTTACACCTTAGGCTCTGCTTCTAACTTGACCCCAAATTGTAAAATGGTCTTATCTATTGGCGATTTCGTTCCAATTCACATTCCAAGTAATATTCGGCATGCTAATTACATTGCCGGTTGCCAAATTGCATTATCTCTTATAGTTTCCGAGATATGGACTATCGATAATTTACACCTCAGGCTCTGCTTCTAACTTGGGCCCAAATTGTAAAATGGTCTTATCTATTGGCGATTTCGTTCCAATTCACATTCCAAGTAATATTCGGCATGCTAATTACATTGCCGGTTGCCAAATTGCATTATCTCTTATAGTTTCCGAGATATGGACTATCGATAATTTACACCTTAGGCTCTGCTTCTAACTTGGGCCCAAATTGTAAAATGGTCTTATCTATTGGCGATTTCGTTCCAATTCACATTCCAAGTAATATTCGGCATGCTAATTACATTGCCGGTTGCCAAATTGCATTATCTCTTATAGTTTCCGAGATATGGACTATCGATAATTTACACCTTAGGCTCTGCTTCTAACTTGGGCCCAAATGGTAAAATGGTCTTATCTATTGGCGATTCCGTTCCAATTCACATTCCAAGTAATATTCGGCATGCTAATTACATTGCCGGTTGCCAAATTGCATTATCTCTTATAGTTTCCGAGATATGGACTATCGATAATTTACACCTTAGGCTCTACTTCTAACTTGGGCCCAAATTGTAAAATGGTCTTATCTATTGGCGATTTCGTCCCAATTCACATTCCAAGTGATATTCGGCATGCTAATTACATTGCCGGTTGCGAAATTGCATTATCTCTTATAGTTTCCGAGATATGGACTATCGATAATTTACACCTTAGGCTCTGCTTCTAACTTGGGCCCAAATTGTAAAATGGTCTTATCTATTGGCGATTTCGTTCCAATTCACATTCCAAGTAATATTCGGCATGCTAATTACATTGCCGGTTGCCAAATTGCATTATCTCTTATAGTTTCCTAGATATGGACTATCGATAATTTACACCTTAGGATCTGCTTCTAACTTGGGCCCAAATTGTAAAATGGTCTTATCTATTGGCGATTTCGTTCCAATTCACATTCCAAGTAATATTCGGCATGCTAATTACATTGCCGGTTGCCAAATTGCATTATCTCTTATAGTTTCCGAGATATGGACTATCAATAATTTACACCTTAGTCTCTGCTTCTAACTTGGGCCCAAATTGTAAAATGGTCTTATCTTTTGGCGATTTCGTTCCAATTCACATTCCAAGTAATATTCGGCATGCTAATTATATTGCCGGTTGCCAAATTGCATTATCTCTTATAGTTTCCGAGATATGGACTATCGATAATTTACACCTTAGGCTCTGCTTCTAACTTGGGCCCAAATTGTAAAATGGCCTTATCTATTGGCGATTTCGTCCCAATTCACCTTCCAAGTAATATTCGGCATGCTAATTACATTGCCGGTTGCGAAATTGCATTATCTCTTATAGTTTCCGAGATATGGACTATCGATAATTTACACCTTAGGCTCTGCTTCTAACTTGGGCCCAAATTGTAAAATGGTCTTATCTATTGGCGATTTAGTTGCAATTCACATTCCAAGTAATATTCGGCATGCTAATTACATTGCCGGTTGCCAAATTGCATTATCTCTTATAGTTTCCGAGATATGGACTATCGATAATTTACACCTTAGGCTCTGCTTCTAACTTGGGCCCAAATTGTAAAATGGTCTTATCTATTGGCGATTTAGTTGCAATTCACATTCCAAGTAATATTCGGCATGCTAATTACATTGCCGGTTGCCAAATTGCATTATCTCTTATAGTTTCCGAGATATGGACTATCGATAATTTACACCTTAGGCTCTGCTTCTAACTTGGGCCCAAATTGTAAAATGGTCTTATCTATTGGCGATTTCGTTCCAATTCACATTCCAAGTAATATTCGGCATGCTAATTACATTGCCGGTTGCCAAATTGCATTATCTCTTATAGTTTCCGAGATATGGACTATCGATAATTTACACCTTAGGCTCTGCTTCTAACTTGGGCCCAAATGGTAAAATGGTCTTATCTATTGGCGATTTCGTTCCAATTCACATTCCAAGTAATATTCGGCATGCTAATTACATTGCCGGTTGCCAAATTGCATTATCTCTTATAGTTTCCGAGATATGGACTATCGATAATTTACACCTTAGGCTCTACTTCTAACTTGGGCCCAAATTGTAAAATGGTCTTATCTATTGGCGATTTCGTCCCAATTCACATTCCAAGTGATATTCGGCATGCTAATTACATTGCCGGTTGCGAAATTGCATTATCTCTTATAGTTTCCGAGATATGGACTATCGATAATTTACACCTTAGGCTCTGCTTCTAACTTGGGCCCAAATTGTAAAATGGTCTTATCTATTGGCGATTTCGTTCCAATTCACATTCCAAGTAATATTCGGCATGCTAATTACATTGCCGGTTGCCAAATTGCATTATCTCTTATAGTTTCCTAGATATGGACTATCGATAATTTACACCTTAGGATCTGCTTCTAACTTGGGCCCAAATTGTAAAATGGTCTTATCTATTGGCGATTTCGTTCCAATTCACATTCCAAGTAATATTCGGCATGCTAATTACATTGCCGGTTGCCAAATTGCATTATCTCTTATAGTTTCCGAGATATGGACTATCAATAATTTACACCTTAGTCTCTGCTTCTAACTTGGGCCCAAATTGTAAAATGGTCTTATCTTTTGGCGATTTCGTTCCAATTCACATTCCAAGTAATATTCGGCATGCTAATTATATTGCCGGTTGCCAAATTGCATTATCTCTTATAGTTTCCGAGATATGGACTATCGATAATTTACACCTTAGGCTCTGCTTCTAACTTGGGCCCAAATTGTAAAATGGCCTTATCTATTGGCGATTTCGTCCCAATTCACCTTCCAAGTAATATTCGGCATGCTAATTACATTGCCGGTTGCGAAATTGCATTATCTCTTATAGTTTCCGAGATATGGACTATCGATAATTTACACCTTAGGCTCTGCTTCTAACTTGGGCCCAAATTGTAAAATGGTCTTATCTATTGGCGATTTAGTTGCAATTCACATTCCAAGTAATATTCGGCATGCTAATTACATTGCCGGTTGCCAAATTGCATTATCTCTTATAGTTTCCGAGATATGGACTATCGGTAATTTACACCTTAGGCTCTGCTTCTAACTTGGGCCCAAATTGTAAAATGGTCTTATCTATTGGCGATTTAGTTGCAATTCACATTCCAAGTAATATTCGGCATGCTAATTACATTGCCGGTTGCCAAATTGCATTATCTCTTATAGTTTCCGAGATATGGACTATCGATAATTTACACCTTAGGCTCTGCTTCTAACTTGGGCCCAAATTGTAAAATGGTCTTATCTATTGGCGATTTCGTTCCAATTCACATTCCAAGTAATATTCGGCATGCTAATTACATTGCCGGTTGCCAAATTGCATTATCTCTTATAGTTTCCGAGATATGGACTATCGATAATTTACACCTTAGGCTCTGCTTCTAACTTGGGCCCAAATTGTAAAATGGTCTTATCTATTGGCAATTTCGTTCCAATTCACATTCCAAGTAATATTCGGCATGCTAATTACATTGCCTGTTGCCAAATTGCATTAACTCTTATAGTTTCCGAGATATGGACTATCGATAATTTACACCTTAGGCTCTGCTTCTAACTTGGGCCCAAATTGTAAAATGGTCTTATCTATTGGCGATTTCGTTCCAATTCACATTCCAAGTAATATTCGGCATGCTAAATACATTGCCGGTTGCCAAATTGCATTATCTCTTATAGTTTCCGACATATGGACTATCGATAATTTACACCATAGGCTCTGCTTCTAACTTGGGCCCAAATTGTAAAATGGTCTTATCTATTGGCGATTTCGTTCCAATTCACATTCCAAGTAATATTCGGCATGCTAATTACATTGCCGGTTGCCAAATTGCATTATCTCTTATAGTTTCCGAGATATGGACTATCGATAATTTACACCTTAGGCTCTGCTTCTAACTTGACCCCAAATTGTAAAATGGTCTTATCTATTGGCGATTTCGTTCCAATTCACATTCCAAGTAATATTCGGCATGCTAATTACATTGCCGGTTGCCAAATTGCATTATCTCTTATAGTTTCCGAGATATGGACTATCGATAATTTACACCTCAGGCTCTGCTTCTAACTTGGGCCAAAATTGTAAAATGGTCTTATCTATTGGCGATTTCGTTCCAATTCACATTCCAAGTAATATTCGGCATGCTAATTACATTGCCGGTTGCCAAATTGAATTATCTCTTATAGTTTCCGAGATATGGACTATCGATAATTTACACCTTAGGCTCTGCTTCTAACTTGGGCCCAAATTGTAAAATGGTCTTACCTATTGGCGATTTCGTTCCAATTCACATTCTAAGTAATATTCGGCATGCTAATTACATTGCCGGTTGCCAAATTGCATTATCTCTTATAGTTTCCGAGATATGGACTATCGATAATTTACACCTTAGGCTCTGCTTCTAACTTGGGCCCAAATTGTAAAATGGTCTTATCTATTGGCGATTTCGTTCCAATTCACATTCCAAGTAATATTCGGCATGCTAATTACATTGCCGGTTGCCAAATTGCATTATCTCTTATAGTTTCCGAGATATGGACTATCGATAATTTACAACTTAGGCTCTGCTTCTAACTTGGGCCCAAATTGTAAAATGGTCTTATCTATTGGCGATTTCGTTCCAATTCACATTTCAAGTAATATTCGGCATGCTAATTACATTGCCGGTTGCCAAATTGAATTATCTCTTATAGTTTCCGAGATATGGACTATCGATAATTTACACCTTAGGCTCTGCTTCTAACTTGGGCCCAAATTGTAAAATGGTCTTACCTATTGGCGATTTCGTTCCAATTCATATTCCAAGTAATATTCGGCATGCTAATTACATTGCCGGTTGCCAAATTGCATTATCTCTTATAGTTTCCGAGATATGGACTATCGATAATTTACATCTTAGGCTCTGCTTCTAACTTGGGCCCAAATTGTAAAATGTTCTTATCTATTGGCGATTTCGTTCCAATTCACATTCCAAGTAATATTCGGCATGCTAATTACATTGCCGGTTTCCAAATTGCATTATCTCTTATAGTTTCCGAGATATGGACTATCGATAATTTACACCTCAGGCTCTGCTTCTAACTTGGGCCCAAATTGTAAAATGGTCTTATCTATTGGCGATTTCGTCCCAATTCACATTCCAAGTGATATTCGGCATGCTAATTACATTGCCGGTTGCGAAATTGCATTATCTCTTATAGTTTCCGAGATATGGACTATCGATAATTTACACCTTAGGCTCTGCTTCTAACTTGGGCCCAAATTGTAAAATGGTCTTATCTATTGGCGATTTCGTTCCAATTCACATTCCAAGTAATATTCGGCATGCTAATTACATTGCCGGTTGCCAAATTGCATTATCTCTTATAGTTTCCGAGATATGGACTATCGATAATTTACACCTTAGGCTCTGCTTCTAACTTGGGCCCAAATTGTAAAATGGTCTTATCTATTGGCGATTTAGTTGCAATTCACATTCCAAGTAATATTCGGCATGCTAATTACATTGCCGGTTGCCAAATTGCATTATCTCTTATAGTTTCCGAGATATGGACTATCGATAATTTACACCTTAGGCTCTGCTTCTAACTTGGGCCCAAATTGTAAAATGGTCTTATCTATTGGCGATTTCGTTCCAATTCGCATTCCAAGTAATATTCGGCATGCTAATTACATTGCCGGTTGCCAAATTGCATTATCTCTTATAGTTTCCGAGATATGGACTATCGATAATTTACACCTTAGGCTCTGCTTCTAACTTGGGCCCAAATTGTAAAATGGTCTTATCTATTGGCGATTTCGTTCCAATTCACATTCCAAGTAATATTCGGCATGCTAATTACATTGCCGGTTGCCAAATTGCATTAACTCTTATAGTTTCCGAGATATGGACTATCGATAATTTACACCTTAGGCTCTGCTTCTAACTTGGGCCCAAATTGTAAAATGGTCTTATCTATTGGCGATTTCGTTCCAATTCACATTCCAAGTAATATTCGGCATGCTAATTACATTGCCGGTTGCCAAATTGCATTATCTCTTATAGTTTCCGAGATATGGACTATCGATAATTTACACCATAGGCTCTGCTTATAACTTGGGCCCAAATTGTAAAATGGTCTTATCTATTGGCGATTTCGTTCCAATTCACATTCCAAGTAATATTCGGCATGCTAATTACATTGCCGGTTGCCAAATTGCATTATCTCTTATAGTTTCCGAGATATGGACTATCGATAATTTACACCTTAGGCTCTGCTTCTAACTTGGGCCCAAATTGTAAAATGGTCTTATCTATTGGCGATTTCGTTCCAATTCACATTTCAAGTAATATTCGGCATGCTAATTACATTGCCGGTTGCCAAATTGAATTATCTCTTATAGTTTCCGAGATATGGACTATCGATAATTTACACCTTAGGCTCTGCTTCTAACTTGGGCCCAAATTGTAAAATGGTCTTATCTATTGGCGATTTCGTCCCAATTCACATTCCAAGTGATATTCGGCATGCTAATTACATTGCCGGTTGCGAAATTGCATTATCTCTTATAGTTTCCGAGATATGGACTATCGATAATTTACACCTTAGGCTCTGCTTCTAACTTGGGCCCAAATTGTAAAATGGTCTTATCTATTGGCGATTTCGTTCCAATTCACATTCCAAGTAATATTCGGCATGCTAATTACATTGCCGGTTGCCAAATTGCATTATCTCTTATAGTTTCCGAGATATGGACTATCGATAATTTACACCTTAGGCTCTGCTTCTAACTTGGGCCCAAATTGTAAAATGGTCTTATCTATTGGCGATTTAGTTGCAATTCACATTCCAAGTAATATTCGGCATGCTAATTACATTGCCGGTTGCCAAATTGCATTATCTCTTATAGTTTCCGAGATATGGACTATCGATAATTTACACCTTAGGCTCTGCTTCTAACTTGGGCCCAAATTGTAAAATGGTCTTATCTATTGGCGATTTCGTTCCAATTCGCATTCCAAGTAATATTCGGCATGCTAATTACATTGCCGGTTGCCAAATTGCATTATCTCTTATAGTTTCCGAGATATGGACTATCGATAATTTACACCTTAGGCTCTGCTTCTAACTTGGGCCCAAATTGGAAAATGGTCTTATCTATTGGCGATTTCGTTCCAATTCACATTCCAAGTAATATTCGGCATGCTAATTACATTGCCGGTTGCGAAATTGCATTATCTCTTATAGTTTCAGAGATATGGACTATCGATAATTTACACCTTAGGCTCTGCTTCTAACTTGGGCCCAAATTGTAAAATGGTCTTATCTATTGGCAATTTCGTTCCAATTCACATTCCAAGTAATATTCGGCATGCTAATTACATTGCCGGTTGCCAAATTGCATTATCTCTTATAGTTTCCGAGATATGGACTATCGATAATTTACACCTTAGGCTCTGCTTCTAACTTGGGCCCAAATTGTAAAATGGTCTTATCTATTGGCGATTTCGTTCCAATTCACATTCCAAGTAATATTCGGCATGCTAATTACATTGCCGGTTGCCAAATTGCATTAACTCTTATAGTTTCCGAGATATGGACTATCGATAATTTACACCTTAGGCTCTGCTTCTAACATGGGCCCAAATTGTAAAATGATCTTATCTATTGGCGATTTCGTTCCAATTCACATTCCAAGTAATATTCGGCATGCTAATTACATTGCCGGTTGCCAAATTGCATTATCTCTTATAGTTTCCGAGATATGGACTATCGATAATTTACACCTTAGGCTCTGCTTCTAACTTGGGCCCAAATTGTAAAATGGTCTTATCTATTGGCGATTTAGTTGCAATTCACATTCCAAGTAATATTCGGCATGCTAATTACATTGCCGGTTGCCAAATTGCATTATCTCTTATAGTTTCCGAGATATGGACTATCGATAATTTACACCTTAGGCTCTGCTTCTAACTTGGGCCCAAATTGTAAAATGGTCTTATCTATTGGCGATTTCGTTCCAATTCGCATTCCAAGTAATATTCGGCATGCTAATTACATTGCCGGTTGCCAAATTGCATTATCTCTTATAGTTTCCGAGATATGGACTATCGATAATTTACACCTTAGACTCTGCTTCTAACTTGGGCCCAAATTGTAAAATGGTCTTATCTATTGGCGATTTCGTTCCAATTCACATTCCAAGTAATATTCGGCATGCTAATTACATTGCCGGTTGCGAAATTGCATTATCTCTTATAGTTTCCGAGATATGGACTATCGATAATTTACACCTTAGGCTCTGCTTCTAACTTGGGCCCAAATTGTAAAATGGTCTTATCTATTGGCGATTTCGTTCCAATTCACATTCCAAGTAATATTCGGCATGCTAATTACATTGCCGGTTGCCAAATTGCATTATCTCTTATAGTTTCCGAGATATGGACTATCGATAATTTACACCTTAGGCTCTGCTTCTAACTTGGGCCCAAATTGTAAAATGGTCTTATCTATTGGCGATTTAGTTGCAATTCACATTCCAAGTAATATTCGGCATGCTAATTACATTGCCGGTTGCCAAATTGCATTATCTCTTATAGTTTCCGAGATATGGACTATCGATAATTTACACCTTAGGCTCTGCTTCTAACTTGGGCCCAAATTGTAAAATGGTCTTATCTATTGGCGATTTCGTTCCAATTCGCATTCCAAGTAATATTCGGCATGCTAATTACATTGCCGGTTGCCAAATTGCATTATCTCTTATAGTTTCCGAGATATGGACTATCGATAATTTACACCTTAGGCTCTGCTTCTAACTTGGGCCCAAATTGGAAAATGGTCTTATCTATTGGCGATTTCGTTCCAATTCACATTCCAAGTAATATTCGGCATGCTAATTACATTGCCGGTTGCGAAATTGCATTATCTCTTATAGTTTCAGAGATATGGACTATCGATAATTTACACCTTAGGCTCTGCTTCTAACTTGGGCCCAAATTGTAAAATGGTCTTATCTATTGGCAATTTCGTTCCAATTCACATTCCAAGTAATATTCGGCATGCTAATTACATTGCCGGTTGCCAAATTGCATTATCTCTTATAGTTTCCGAGATATGGACTATCGATAATTTACACCTTAGGCTCTGCTTCTAACTTGGGCCCAAATTGTAAAATGGTCTTATCTATTGGCGATTTCGTTCCAATTCACATTCCAAGTAATATTCGGCATGCTAATTACATTGCCGGTTGCCAAATTGCATTAACTCTTATAGTTTCCGAGATATGGACTATCGATAATTTACACCTTAGGCTCTGCTTCTAACTTGGGCCCAAATTGTAAAATGATCTTATCTATTGGCGATTTCGTTCCAATTCACATTCCAAGTAATATTCGGCATGCTAATTACATTGCCGGTTGCCAAATTGCATTATCTCTTATAGTTTCCGAGATATGGACTATCGATAATTTACACCTTAGGCTCTGCTTCTAACTTGGGCCAAAATTGTAAAATGGTCTTATCTATTGGCGATTTCGTTCCAATTCACATTCCAAGTAATATTCGGCATGCTAATTACATTGCCGGTTGCGAAATTGCATTATCTCTTATAGTTTCAGAGATATGGACTATCGATAATTTACACCTTAGGCTCTGCTTCTAACTTGGGCCCAAATTGTAAAATGATCTTATCTATTGGCGATTTCGTTCCAATTCACATTCCAAGTAATATTCGGCATGCTAATTACATTGCCGGTTGCCAAATTGCATTATCTCTTATAGTTTCCGAGATATGGACTATCGATAATTTACACCTTAGGCTCTGCTTCTAACTTGGGCCCAAATTGTAAAATGGTCTTATCTATTGGCGATTTCGTCCCAATTCACATTCCAAGTGATATTCGGCATGCTAATTACATTGCCGGTTGCGAAATTGCATTATCTCTTATAGTTTCCGAGATATGGACTATCGATAATTTACACCTTAGGCTCTGCTTCTAACTTGGGCCCAAATTGTAAAATGGTCTTATCTATTGGCGATTTCGTTCCAATTCACATTCCAAGTAATATTCGGCATGCTAATTACATTGCCGGTTGCCAAATTGCATTATCTCTTATAGTTTCCGAGATATGGACTATCGATAATTTACACCTTAGGCTCTGCTTCTAACTTGGGCCCAAATTGTAAAATGGTCTTATCTATTGGCGATTTAGTTGCAATTCACATTCCAAGTAATATTCGGCATGCTAATTACATGGCCGGTTGCCAAATTGCATTATCTCTTATAGTTTCCGAGATATGGACTATCGATAATTTACACCTTAGGCTCTGCTTCTAACTTGGGCCCAAATTGTAAAATGGTCTTATCTATTGGCGATTTCGTTCCAATTCGCATTCCAAGTAATATTCGGCATGCTAATTACATTGCCGGTTGCCAAATTGCATTATCTCTTATAGTTTCCGAGATATGGACTATCGATAATTTACACCTTAGGCTCTGCTTCTAACTTGGGCCCAAATTGTAAAATGGTCTTATCTATTGGCGATTTCGTTCCAATTCACATTCCAAGTAATATTCGGCATGCTAATTACATTGCCGGTTGCCAAATTGCATTATCTCTTATAGTTTCCGAGATATGGACTATCGATAATTTACACCTTAGGCTCTGCTTCTAACTTGGGCCCAAATTGTAAAATGGTCTTATCTATTGGCGATTTCGTTCCAATTCACATTCCAAGTAATATTCGGCATGCTAATTACATTGCCGGTTGCCAAATTGCATTATCTCTTATAGTTTCCGAGATATGGACTATCGATAATTTACACCTTAGGCTCTGCTTCTAACTTGGGCCCAAATTGTAAAATGGTCTTATCTATTGGCGATTTCGTTCCAATTCACATTCCAAGTAATATTCGGCATGCTAATTACATTGCCGGTTGCCAAATTGCATTATCTCTTATAGTTTCCGAGATATGGACTATCGATAATTTACACCTTAGGCTCTGCTTCTAACTTGGGCCCAAATTGTAAAATGGTCTTATCTATTGGCGATTTAGTTGCAATTCACATTCCAAGTAATATTCGGCATGCTAATTACATTGCCGGTTGCCAAATTGCATTATCTCTTATAGTTTCCGAGATATGGACTATCGATAATTTACACCTTAGGCTCTGCTTCTAACTTGGGCCCAAATTGTAAAATGGTCTTATCTATTGGCGATTTCGTTCCAATTCGCATTCCAAGTAATATTCGGCATGCTAATTACATTGCCGGTTGCCAAATTGCATTATCTCTTATAGTTTCCGAGATATGGACTATCGATAATTTACACCTTAGGCTCTGCTTCTAACTTGGGCCCAAATTGGAAAATGGTCTTATCTATTGGCAATTTCGTTCCAATTCACATTCCAAGTAATATTCGGCATGCTAATTACATTGCCGGTTGCGAAATTGCATTATCTCTTATAGTTTCAGAGATATGGACTATCGATAATTTACACCTTAGGCTCTGCTTCTAACTTGGGCCCAAATTGTAAAATGGTCTTATCTATTGGCAATTTCGTTCCAATTCACATTCCAAGTAATATTCGGCATGCTAATTACATTGCCGGTTGCCAAATTGCATTATCTCTTATAGTTTCCGAGATATGGACTATCGATAATTTACACCTTAGGCTCTGCTTCTAACTTGGGCCCAAATTGTAAAATGGCCTTATCTATTGGCGATTTCGTCCCAATTCACCTTCCAAGTAATATTCGGCATGCTAATTACATTGCCGGTTGCGAAATTGCATTATCTCTTATAGTTTCCGAGATATGGACTATCGATAATTTACACCTTAGGCTCTGCTTCTAACTTGGGCCCAAATTGTAAAATGGTCTTATCTATTGGCGATTTAGTTGCAATTCACATTCCAAGTAATATTCGGCATGCTAATTACATTGCCGGTTGCCAAATTGCATTATCTCTTATAGTTTCCGAGATATGGACTATCGATAATTTACACCTTAGGCTCTGCTTCTAACTTGGGCCCAAATTGTAAAATGGTCTTATCTATTGGCGATTTCGTTCCAATTCACATTCCAAGTAATATTCGGCATGCTAATTACATTGCCGGTTGCCAAATTGCATTATCTCTTATAGTTTCCGAGATATGGACTATCGATAATTTACACCTTAGGCTCTGCTTCTAACTTGGGCCCAAATTGTAAAATGGTCTTATCTATTGGCAATTTCGTTCCAATTCACATTCCAAGTAATATTCGGCATGCTAATTACATTGCCGGTTGCCAAATTGTATTATCTCTTATAGTTTCCGAGATATGGACTATCGATAATTTACACCTTAGGCTCTGCTTCTAACTTGGGCCCAAATTGTAAAATGGTCTTATCTATTGGCGATTTCGTTCCAATTCACATTCCAAGTAATATTCGGCATGCTAATTACATTGCCGGTTGCCAAATTGCATTATCTCTTATAGTTTCCGAGATATGGACTATCGATAATTTACACCTTAGGCTCTGCTTCTAACTTGGGCCAAAATTGTAAAATGGTCTTATCTATTGGCGATTTCGTTCCAATTCACATTCCAAGTAATATTCGGCATGCTAATTACATTGCCGGTTGCCAAATTGAATTATCTCTTATAGTTTCCGAGATATGGACTATCGATAATTTACACCTTAGGCTCTGCTTCTAACTTGGGCCCAAATTGTAAAATGGTCTTACCTATTGGCGATTTCGTTCCAATTCACATTCTAAGTAATATTCGGCATGCTAATTACATTGCCGGTTGCCAAATTGCATTATCTCTTATAGTTTCCGAGATATGGACTATCGATAATTTACACCTTAGGCTCTGCTTCTAACTTGGGCCCAAATTGTAAAATGGTCTTATCTATTGGCGATTTCGTTCCAATTCACATTCCAAGTAATATTCGGCATGCTAATTACATTGCCGGTTGCCAAATTGCATTATCTCTTATAGTTTCCGAGATATGGACTATCGATAATTTACAACTTAGGCTCTGCTTCTAACTTGGGCCCAAATTGTAAAATGGTCTTATCTATTGGCGATTTCGTTCCAATTCACATTTCAAGTAATATTCGGCATGCTAATTACATTGCCGGTTGCCAAATTTAATTATCTCTTATAGTTTCCGAGATATGGACTATCGATAATTTACACCTTAGGCTCTGCTTCTAACTTGGGCCCAAATTGTAAAATGGTCTTACCTATTGGCGATTTCGTTCCAATTCATATTCCAAGTAATATTCGGCATGCTAATTACATTGCCGGTTGCCAAATTGCATTATCTCTTATAGTTTCCGAGATATGGACTATCGATAATTTACACCTTAGGCTCTGCTTCTAACTTGGGCCCAAATTGTAAAATGTTCTTATCTATTGGCGATTTCGTTCCAATTCACATTCCAAGTAATATTCGGCATGCTAATTACATTGCCGGTTGCCAAATTGCATTATCTCTTATAGTTTCCGAGATATGGACTATCGATAATTTACACCTCAGGCTCTGCTTCTAACTTGGGCCCAAATTGTAAAATGGTCTTATCTATTGGCGATTTCGTCCCAATTCACATTCCAAGTGATATTCGGCATGCTAATTACATTGCCGGTTGCGAAATTGCATTATCTCTTATAGTTTCCGAGATATGGACTATCGATAATTTACACCTTAGGCTCTGCTTCTAACTTGGGCCCAAATTGTAAAATGGTCTTATCTATTGGCGATTTCGTTCCAATTCACATTCCAAGTAATATTCGGCATGCTAATTACATTGCCGGTTGCCAAATTGCATTATCTCTTATAGTTTCCGAGATATGGACTATCGATAATTTACACCTTAGGCTCTGCTTCTAACTTGGGCCCAAATTGTAAAATGGTCTTATCTATTGGCGATTTAGTTGCAATTCACATTCCAAGTAATATTCGGCATGCTAATTACATTGCCGGTTGCCAAATTGCATTATCTCTTATAGTTTCCGAGATATGGACTATCGATAATTTACACCTTAGGCTCTGCTTCTAACTTGGGCCCAAATTGTAAAATGGTCTTATCTATTGGCGATTTCGTTCCAATTCGCATTCCAAGTAATATTCGGCATGCTAATTACATTGCCGGTTGCCAAGTTGCATTATCTCTTATAGTTTCCGAGATATGGACTATCGATAATTTACACCTTAGGCTCTGCTTCTAACTTGGGCCCAAATTGTAAAATGGTCTTATCTATTGGCGATTTCGTTCCAATTCACATTCCAAGTAATATTCGGCATGCTAATTACATTGCCGGTTGCCAAATTGCATTAACTCTTATAGTTTCCGAGATATGGACTATCGATAATTTACACCTTAGGCTCTGCTTCTAACTTGGGCCCAAATTGTAAAATGGTCTTATCTATTGGCGATTTCGTTCCAATTCACATTCCAAGTAATATTCGGCATGCTAATTACATTGCCGGTTGCCAAATTGCATTATCTCTTATAGTTTCCGAGATATGGACTATCGATAATTTACACCATAGGCTCTGCTTATAACTTGGGCCCAAATTGTAAAATGGTCTTATCTATTGGCGATTTCGTTCCAATTCACATTCCAAGTAATATTCGGCATGCTAATTACATTGCCGGTTGCCAAATTGCATTATCTCTTATAGTTTCCGAGATATGGACTATCGATAATTTACACCTTAGGCTCTGCTTCTAACTTTTGCCCAAATTGTAAAATGGTCTTATCTATTGGCGATTTCGTTCCAATTCACATTTCAAGTAATATTCGGCATGCTAATTACATTGCCGGTTGCCAAATTGAATTATCTCTTATAGTTTCCGAGATATGGACTATCGATAATTTACACCTTAGGCTCTGCTTCTAACTTGGGCCCAAATTGTAAAATGGTCTTATCTATTGGCGATTTCGTCCCAATTCACATTCCAAGTGATATTCGGCATGCTAATTACATTGCCGGTTGCGAAATTGCATTATCTCTTATAGTTTCCGAGATATGGACTATCGATAATTTACACCTTAGGCTCTGCTTCTAACTTGGGCCCAAATTGTAAAATGGTCTTATCTATTGGCGATTTCGTTCCAATTCACATTCCAAGTAATATTCGGCATGCTAATTACATTGCCGGTTGCCAAATTGCATTATCTCTTATAGTTTCCGAGATATGGACTATCGATAATTTACACCTTAGGCTCTGCTTCTAACTTGGGCCCAAATTGTAAAATGGTCTTATCTATTGGCGATTTAGTTGCAATTCACATTCCAAGTAATATTCGGCATGCTAATTACATTGCCGGTTGCCAAATTGCATTATCTCTTATAGTTTCCGAGATATGGACTATCGATAATTTACACCTTAGGCTCTGCTTCTAACTTGGGCCCAAATTGTAAAATGGTCTTATCTATTGGCGATTTCGTTCCAATTCGCATTCCAAGTAATATTCGGCATGCTAATTACATTGCCGGTTGCCAAATTGCATTATCTCTTATAGTTTCCGAGATATGGACTATCGATAATTTACACCTTAGGCTCTGCTTCTAACTTGGGCCCAAATTGGAAAATGGTCTTATCTATTGGCGATTTCGTTCCAATTCACATTCCAAGTAATATTCGGCATGCTAATTACATTGCCGGTTGCGAAATTGCATTATCTCTTATAGTTTCAGAGATATGGACTATCGATAATTTACACCTTAGGCTCTGCTTCTAACTTGGGCCCAAATTGTAAAATGGTCTTATCTATTGGCAATTTCGTTCCAATTCACATTCCAAGTAATATTCGGCATGCTAATTACATTGCCGGTTGCCAAATTGCATTATCTCTTATAGTTTCCGAGATATGGACTATCGATAATTTACACCTTAGGCTCTGCTTCTAACTTGGGCCCAAATTGTAAAATGGTCTTATCTATTGGCGATTTCGTTCCAATTCACATTCCAAGTAATATTCGGCATGCTAATTACATTGCCGGTTGCCAAATTGCATTAACTCTTATAGTTTCCGAGATATGGACTATCGATAATTTACACCTTAGGCTCTGCTTCTAACTTGGGCCCAAATTGTAAAATGATCTTATCTATTGGCGATTTCGTTCCAATTCACATTCCAAGTAATATTCGGCATGCTAATTACATTGCCGGTTGCCAAATTGCATTATCTCTTATAGTTTCCGAGATATGGACTATCGATAGTTTACACCTTAGGCTCTGCTTCTAACTTGGGCCCAAATTGTAAAATGGTCTTATCTATTGGCGATTTCGTTCCAATTCACATTCCAAGTAATATTCGGCATGCTAATTACATTGCCGGTTGCCAAATTGCATTATCTCTTATAGTTTCCGAGATATGGACTATCGATAATTTACACCTTAATCTCTGCTTCTAACTTGGGCCCAAATTGTAAAATGGTCTTATCTATTGGCGATTTCGTCCCAATTCACATTCCAAGTGATATTCGGCATGCTAATTACATTGCCGGTTGCGAAATTGCATTATCTCTTATAGTTTCCGAGATATGGACTATCGATAATTTACACCTTAGGCTCTGCTTCTAACTTGGGCCCAAATTGTAAAATGGTCTTATCTATTGGCGATTTCGTTCCAATTCACATTCCAAGTAATATTCGGCATGCTAATTACATTGCCGGTTGCCAAATTGCATTATCTCTTATAGTTTCCGAGATATGGACTATCGATAATTTACACCTTAGGCTCTGCTTCTAACTTGGGCCCAAATTGTAAAATGGTCTTATCTATTGGCGATTTAGTTGCAATTCACATTCCAAGTAATATTCGGCATGCTAATTACATTGCCGGTTGCCAAATTGCATTATCTCTTATAGTTTCCGAGATATGGACTATCGATAATTTACACCTTAGGCTCTGCTTCTAACTTGGGCCCAAATTGTAAAATGGCCTTATCTATTGGCGATTTCGTCCCAATTCACATTCCAAGTAATATTCGGCATGCTAATTACATTGCCGGTTGCGAAATTGCATTATCTCTTATAGTTTCAGAGATATGGACTATCGATAATTTACACCTTAGGCTCTGCTTCTAACTTGGGCCCAAATTGTAAAATGGTCTTATCTATTGGCAATTTCGTTCCAATTCACATTCCAAGTAATATTCGGCATGCTAATTACATTGCCGGTTGCCAAATTGCATTATCTCTTATAGTTTCCGAGATATGGACTATCGATAATTTACACCTTAGGCTCTGCTTCTAACTTGGGCCCAAATTGTAAAATGGTCTTATCTATTGGCGATTTCGTTCCAATTCACATTCCAAGTAATATTCGGCATGCTAATTACATTGCCGGTTGCCAAATTGCATTAACTCTTATAGTTTCCGAGATATGGACTATCGATAATTTACACCTTAGGCTCTGCTTCTAACTTGGGCCCAAATTGTAAAATGATCTTATCTATTGGCGATTTCGTTCCAATTCACATTCCAAGTAATATTCGGCATGCTAATTACATTGCCGGTTGCCAAATTGCATTATCTCTTATAGTTTCCGAGATATGGACTATCGATAATTTACACCATAGGCTCTGCTTCTAACTTGGGCCCAAATTGTAAAATGGTCTTATCTATTGGCGATTTCGGTCCAATTCACATTCCAAGTAATATTCGGCATGCTAATTACATTGCCGGTTGCCAAATTGCATTATCTCTTATAGTTTCCGAGATATGGACTATCGATAATTTACACCTTAGGCTCTGCTTCTAACTTGGGCCCAAATTGTAAAATGGTCTTATCTATTGGCGATTTCGTTCCAATTCACATTCCAAGTAATATTCGGCATGCTAATTACATTGCCGGTTGCCAAATTGCATTATCTCTTATAGTTTCCGAGATATGGACTATCGATAATTTACACCTTAGGCTCTGCTTCTAACTTGGGCCCAAATTGTAAAATGGTCTTATCTATTGGCGATTTCGTTCCAATTCACATTCCAAGTAATATTCGGCATGCTAATTACATTGCCGGTTGCCAAATTGCATTATCTCTTATAGTTTCCGAGATATGGACTATCGATAATTTACACCTTAGGCTCTGCTTCTAACTTGGGCCCAAATTGTAAAATGGTCTTATCTATTGGCGATTTCGTTCCAATTCACATTCCAAGTAATATTCGGCATGCTAATTACATTGCCGGTTGCCAAATTGCATTATCTCTTATAGTTTCCGAGATATGGACTATCGATAATTTACACCTTAGGCTCTGCTTCTAACTTGGGCCCAAATTGTAAAATGGTCTTATCTATTGGCGATTTCGTTCCAATTCACACTCCAAGTAATATTCGGCATGCTAATTACATTGCCGGTTGCGAAATTGCATTATCTCTTATAGTTTCCGAGATATGGACTATCGATAATTTACACCTTAGGCTCTGCTTCTAACTTGGGCCCAAATTGTAAAATGGTCTTATCTATTGGCGATTTCGTTCCAATTCACATTCCAAGTAATATTCGGCATGCTAATTACATTGCCGGTTGCCAAATTGCATTATCTCTTATAGTTTCCGAGATATAGACTATCGATAATTTACACCTTAGGCTCTGCTTCTAACTTGGGCCCAAATTGTAAAATGGTCTTATCTATTGGCGATTTCGTTCCAATTCACATTCCAAGTAATATTCGGCATGCTAATTACATTGCCGGTTGCCAAATTGCATTATCTCTTATAGTTTCCGAGATATGGACTATCTATAACTTACAACTTAATCTCTGCTTCTAACTTGGGCCCAAATTGTAAAATGGTCTTATCTATTGGCGATTTCGTCCCAATTCACATTCCAAGTGATATTCGGCATGCTAATTACATTGCCGGTTGCGAAATTGCATTATCTCTTATAGTTTCCGAGATATGGACTATCAATAATTTACACCTTAGGCTCTGCTTCTAACTTGGGCCCAAATTGTAAAATGGTCTTATCTATTGGCGATTTCGTTCCAATTCACATTCCAAGTAATATTCGGCATGCTAATTACATTGCCGGTTGCCAAATTGTATTATCTCTTATAGTTTCCGAGGTATGGACTATCGATAATTTACACCTTAGGCTCTGCTTCTAACTTGGGCCCAAATTGTAAAATGGTCTTATCTATTGGCGATTTCGTTCCAATTCACATTCCAAGTAATATTCGGCATGCTAATTACATTGCCGGTTGCCAAATTGCATTATCTCTTATAGTTTCCGAGATATGGACTATCGATAATTTACACCTTAGGCTCTGCTTCTAACTTGGGCCCAAATTGTAAAATGGTCTTATCTATTGGCGATTTCGTTCCAATTCACATTCCAAGTAATATTCTGCATGCTAATTACATTGCGGGTTGCCAAATTGCATTATCTCTTATAGTTTGCGAGATATGGACTATCGATAATTTACACCTTAGGCTCTGCTTCTAACTTGGGCCCAAATTGTAAAATGGTCTTATCTATTGGCGATTTCGTTCCAATTCACATTCCAAGTAATATTCGGCATGCTAATTACATTGCCGGTTGCCAAATTGCATTATCTCTTATAGTTTCCGAGATATGGACTATCGATAATTTACACCTTAGGCTCTACTTCTAACTTGGGCCCAAATTGTAAAATGGTCTTATCTATTGGCGATTTCGTCCCAATTCACATTCCAAGTGATATTCGGCATGCTAATTACATTGCCGGTTGCGAAATTGCATTATCTCTTATAGTTTCCGAGATATGGACTATCGATAATTTACACCTTAGGCTCTGCTTCTAACTTGGGCCCAAATTGTAAAATGATCTTATCTATTGGCGATTTCGTTCCAATTCACATTCCAAGTAATATTCGGCATGCTAATTACATTGCCGGTTGCCAAATTGCATTATCTCTTATAGTTTCCGAGATATGGACTATCGATAATTTACACCTTAGGCTCTGCTTCTAACTTGGGCCCAAATTGTAAAATGGTCTTATCTATTGGCGATTTCGTTCCAATTCACATTCCAAGTAATATTCGGCATGCTAATTACATTGCCGGTTGCCAAATTGCATTATCTCTTATAGTTTCCGAGATATGGACTATCAATAATTTACACCTTAGTCTCTGCTTCTAACTTGGGCCCAAATTGTAAAATGGTCTTATCTTTTGGCGATTTCGTTCCAATTCACATTCCAAGTAATATTCGGCATGCTAATTATATTGCCGGTTGCCAAATTGCATTATCTCTTATAGTTTCCGAGATATGGACTATCGATAATTTACACCTTAGGCTCTGCTTCTAACTTGGGCCCAAATTGTAAAATGGCCTTATCTATTGGCGATTTCGTCCCAATTCACCTTCCAAGTAATATTCGGCATGCTAATTACATTGCCGGTTGCGAAATTGCATTATCTCTTATAGTTTCCGAGATATGGACTATCGATAATTTACACCTTAGGCTCTGCTTCTAACTTGGGCCCAAATTGTAAAATGGTCTTATCTATTGGCGATTTAGTTGCAATTCACATTCCAAGTAATATTCGGCATGCTAATTACATTGCCGGTTGCCAAATTGCATTATCTCTTATAGTTTCCGAGATATGGACTATCGATAATTTACACCTTAGGCTCTGCTTCTAACTTGGGCCCAAATTGTAAAATGGTCTTATCTATTGGCGATTTCGTTCCAATTCACATTCCAAGTAATATTCGGCATGCTAATTACATTGCCGGTTGCCAAATTGCATTATCTCTTATAGTTTCCGAGATATGGACTATCGATAATTTACACCTTAGGCTCTGCTTCTAACTTGGGCCCAAATTGTAAAATGGTCTTATCTATTGGCAATTTCGTTCCAATTCACATTCCAAGTAATATTCGGCATGCTAATTACATTGCCGGTTGCCAAATTGTATTATCTCTTATAGTTTCCGAGATATGGACTATCGATAATTTACACCTTAGGCTCTGCTTCTAACTTGGGCCCAAATTGTAAAATGGTCTTATCTATTGGCGATTTCGTTCCAATTCACATTCCAAGTAATATTCGGCATGCTAATTACATTGCCGGTTGCCAAATTGCATTAACTCTTATAGTTTCCGAGATATGGACTATCGATAATTTACACCTTAGGCTCTGCTTCTAACTTGGGCCCAAATTGTAAAATGGTCTTATCTATTGGCGATTTCGTTCCAATTCACATTCCAAGTAATATTCGGCATGCTAAATACATTGCCGGTTGCCAAATTGCATTATCTCTTATAGTTTCCGACATATGGACTATCGATAATTTACACCATAGGCTCTGCTTCTAACTTGGGCCCAAATTGTAAAATGGTCTTATCTATTGGCGATTTCGTTCCAATTCACATTCCAAGTAATATTCGGCATGCTAATTACATTGCCGGTTGCCAAATTGCATTATCTCTTATAGTTTCCGAGATATGGACTATCGATAATTTACACCTCAGGCTCTGCTTCTAACTTGGGCCCAAATTGTAAAATGGTCTTATCTATTGGCGATTTCGTTCCAATTCACATTCCAAGTAATATTCGGCATGCTAATTACATTGCCGGTTGCCAAATTGCATTATCTCTTATAGTTTCCGAGATATGGACTATCGATAATTTACACCTTAGGCTCTGCTTCTAACTTGGGCCCAAATTGTAAAATGGTCTTATCTATTGGCGATTTCGTTCCAATTCACATTCCAAGTAATATTCGGCATGCTAATTACATTGCCGGTTGCCAAATTGCATTATCTCTTATAGTTTCCGAGATATGGACTATCGATAATTTACACCTTAGGCTCTGCTTCTAACTTGGGCCCAAATGGTAAAATGGTCTTATCTATTGGCGATTTCGTTCCAATTCACATTCCAAGTAATATTCGGCATGCTAATTACATTGCCGGTTGCCAAATTGCATTATCTCTTATAGTTTCCGAGATATGGACTATCGATAATTTACACCTTAGGCTCTACTTCTAACTTGGGCCCAAATTGTAAAATGGTCTTATCTATTGGCGATTTCGTCCCAATTCACATTCCAAGTGATATTCGGCATGCTAATTACATTGCCGGTTGCGAAATTGCATTATCTCTTATAGTTTCCGAGATATGGACTATCGATAATTTACACCTTAGGCTCTGCTTCTAACTTGGGCCCAAATTGTAAAATGGTCTTATCTATTGGCGATTTCGTTCCAATTCACATTCCAAGTAATATTCGGCATGCTAATTACATTGCCGGTTGCCAAATTGCATTATCTCTTATAGTTTCCTAGATATGGACTATCGATAATTTACACCTTAGGATCTGCTTCTAACTTGGGCCCAAATTGTAAAATGGTCTTATCTATTGGCGATTTCGTTCCAATTCACATTCCAAGTAATATTCGGCATGCTAATTACATTGCCGGTTGCCAAATTGCATTATCTCTTATAGTTTCCGAGATATGGACTATCAATAATTTACACCTTAGTCTCTGCTTCTAACTTGGGCCCAAATTGTAAAATTGTCTTATCTTTTGGCGATTTCGTTCCAATTCACATTCCAAGTAATATTCGGCATGCTAATTATATTGCCGGTTGCCAAATTGCATTATCTCTTATAGTTTCCGAGATATGGACTATCGATAATTTACACCTTAGGCTCTGCTTCTAACTTGGGCCCAAATTGTAAAATGGCCTTATCTATTGGTGATTTCGTCCCAATTCACCTTCCAAGTAATATTCGGCATGCTAATTACATTGCCGGTTGCGAAATTGCATTATCTCTTATAGTTTCCGAGATATGGACTATCGATAATTTACACCTTAGGCTCTGCTTCTAACTTGGGCCCAAATTGTAAAATGGTCTTATCTATTGGCGATTTAGTTGCAATTCACATTCCAAGTAATATTCGGCATGCTAATTACATTGCCGGTTGCCAAATTGCATTATCTCTTATAGTTTCCGAGATATGGACTATCGATAATTTACACCTTAGGCTCTGCTTCTAACTTGGGCCCAAATTGTAAAATGGTCTTATCTATTGGCGATTTCGTTCCAATTCACATTCCAAGTAATATTCGGCATGCTAATTACATTGCCGGTTGCCAAATTGCATTATCTCTTATAGTTTCCGAGATATGGACTATCGATAATTTACACCTTAGGCTCTGCTTCTAACTTGGGCCCAAATTGTAAAATGGTCTTATCTATTGGCAATTTCGTTCCAATTCACATTCCAAGTAATATTCGGCATGCTAATTACATTGCCGGTTGCCAAATTGTATTATCTCTTATAGTTTCCGAGATATGGACTATCGATAATTTACACCTTAGGCTCTGCTTCTAACTTGGGCCCAAATTGTAAAATGGTCTTATCTATTGGCGATTTCGTTCCAATTCACATTCCAAGTAATATTCGGCATGCTAATTACATTGCCGGTTGCCAAATTGCATTAACTCTTATAGTTTCCGAGATATGGACTATCGATAATTTACACCTTAGGCTCTGCTTCTAACTTGGGCCCAAATTGTAAAATGGTCTTATCTATTGGCGATTTCGTTCCAATTCACATTCCAAGTAATATTCGGCATGCTAAATACATTGCCGGTTGCCAAATTGCATTATCTCTTATAGTTTCCGACATATGGACTATCGATAATTTACACCATAGGCTCTGCTTCTAACTTGGGCCCAAATTGTAAAATGGTCTTATCTATTGGCGATTTCGTTCCAATTCACATTCCAAGTAATATTCGGCATGCTAATTACATTGCCGGTTGCCAAATTGCATTATCTCTTATAGTTTCCGAGATATGGACTATCGATAATTTACACCTTAGGCTCTGCTTCTAACTTGACCCCAAATTGTAAAATGGTCTTATCTATTGGCGATTTCGTTCCAATTCACATTCCAAGTAATATTCGGCATGCTAATTACATTGCCGGTTGCCAAATTGCATTATCTCTTATAGTTTCCGAGATATGGACTATCGATAATTTACACCTCAGGCTCTGCTTCTAACTTGGGCCAAAATTGTAAAATGGTCTTATCTATTGGCGATTTCGTTCCAATTCACATTCCAAGTAATATTCGGCATGCTAATTACATTGCCGGTTGCCAAATTGAATTATCTCTTATAGTTTCCGAGATATGGACTATCGATAATTTACACCTTAGGCTCTGCTTCTAACTTGGGCCCAAATTGTAAAATGGTCTTATCTATTGGCGATTTCGTTCCAATTCACATTCCAAGTAATATTCGGCATGCTAATTACATTGCCGGTTGCCAAATTGCATTATCTCTTATAGTTTCCGAGATATGGACTATTGATAATTTACACCTTAGGCTCTGCTTCTAACTTGGGCCCAAATTGTAAAATGGTCTTACCTATTGGCGATTTCGTTCCAATTCACATTCTAAGTAATATTCGGCATGCTAATTACATTGCCGGTTGCCAAATTGCATTATCTCTTATAGTTTCCGAGATATGGACTATCGATAATTTACACCTTAGGCTCTGCTTCTAACTTGGGCCCAAATTGTAAAATGGTCTTATCTATTGGCGATTTCGTTTCAATTCACATTCCAAGTAATATTCGGCATGCTAATTACATTGCCGGTTGCCAAATTGCATTATCTCTTATAGTTTCCGAGATATGGACTATTGATAATTTACACCTTAGGCTCTGCTTCTAACTTGGGCCCAAATGGTAAAATGGTCTTATCTATTGGCGATTTCGTTCCAATTCACATTCCAAGTAATATTCGGCATGCTAATTACATTGCCGGTTGCCAAATTGCATTATCTCTTATAGTTTCCGAGATATGGACTATCGATAATTTACACCTTAGGCTCTGCTTCTAACTTGGGCCCAAATTGTAAAATGGTTTTATCTATTGGCGAATTAGTTGCAATTCACATTCCAAGTAATATTCGGCATGCTAATTACATTGCCGGTTGCCAAATTGCATTATCTCTTATAGTTTCCGAGATATGGACTATCGATAATTTACACCTTAGGCTCTGCTTCTAACTTGGGCCCAAATTGTAAAATGGTCTTATCTATTGGCGATTTCGTTCCAATTCACACTCCAAGTAATATTCGGCATGGTAATTACATTGCCGGTTGCGAAATTGCATTATCTCTTATAGTTTCCGAGATATGGACTATCGATAATTTACACCTTAGGCTCTGCTTCTAACTTGGGCCCAAATTGTAAAATGGTCTTATCTATTGGCGATTTCGTTCCAATTCACATTCCAAGTAATATTCTTCATGCTAATTACATTGCCGGTTGCCAAATTGCATTATCTTTTATAGTTTCCGAGATATAGACTATCGATAATTTACACCTTAGGCTCTGCTTCTAACTTGGGCCCAAATTGTAAAATGGTCTTATCTATTGGCGATTTCGTTCCAATTCACATTCCAAATAATATTCGGCATGCTAATTACATTGCCGGTTGCCAAATTGCATTATCTCTTATAGTTTCCGAGATATGGACTATCGATAATTTACACCTTAGGCTCTGCTTCTAACTTGGGCCCAAATTGTAAAATGGTCTTATCTATTGGCGATTTCGTCCCAATTCACATTCCAAGTGATATTCGGCATGCTAATTACATTGCCGGTTGCCAAATTGCAATATCTCTTATAGTTTCCGAGATATGGGCTATCGATAATTTACACCTTAGGCTCTGCTTCTAACTTGGGCCCAAATTGTAAAATGGTCTTATCTATTGGCGATTTCGTTCCAATTCACATTCCAAGTAATATTCGGCATGCTAATTACATTGCCGGTTGCCAAATTGCATTATCTCTTATAGTTTCCGAGATATGGGCTATCGATAATTTACACCTTAGGCTCTGCTTCTAACTTGGGCCCAAATTGTAAAATGGTCTTATCTATTGGCGATTTCGTTCCAATTCACATTCCAAGTAATATTCGGCATGCTAATTACATTGCCGGTTGCCAAATTGCATTATCTCTTATAGTTTCCGAGATATGGACTATCAATAATTTACACCTTAGGCTCTTCTTCTAACTTGGGCCCAAATTGTAAAATGGTCTTATCTATTGGCGATTTCGTTCCAATTCACATTCCAAGTAATATTCGGCATGCTAATTACATTGCCGGTTGCCAAATTGCATTATCTCTTATAGTTTCCGAGATATGGACTATCGATAATTTACACCTTAGGCTCTGCTTCTAACTTGGGCCCAAATTGTAAAATATCCTTATCTATTGGCGATTTCGTCCCAATTCACATTCCAAGTAATATTCGGCATGCTAATTACATTGCCGGTTGCGAAATTGCATTATCTCTTATAGCTTCCGAGATATGGACTATCGATAATTTACACCTTAGGCTCTGCTTCTAACTTGGGCCCAAATTGTAAAATGGTCTTATCTATTGGCGATTTAGTTGCAATTCATATTCCAAGTAATATTCGGCATGCTAATTACATTGCCGGTTGTCAAATTGCATTATCTCTTATAGTTTCCGAGATATGGACTATCGATAATTTACACCTTAGGCTCTAACTTGGGCCCAAATTGTAAAATGGTCTTATCTATTGGCGATTTCGTTCCAATTCACATTCCAAGTAATATTCGGCATGCTAATTACATTGCCGGTTGCCAAATTGCATTATCTCTTATAGTTTCCGAGATATGGACTATCGATAATTTACACCTTAGGCTCTGCTTCTAACTTGGGCCCAAATTGTAAAATGGTCTTATCTATTGGCTATTTCGTTCCAATTCACATTCCAAGTAATATTCGGCATGCTAATTACATTGCCGGTTGCCAAATTGCATTATCTCTTATAGTTTCCGAGATATGGACTATCGATAATTTACACCTTAGGCTCTGCTTCTAACTTGGGCCCAAATTGTAAAATGGTCTTATCTATTGGCGATTTCGTTCCAATTCACACTCCAAGTAATATTCGGCATGCTAATTACATTGCCGGCTGCGAAATTGCATTATCTCTTATAGTTTCCGAGATATGGACTATCGATAATTTACACCTTAGGCTCTGCTTCTAACTTGGGGCCAAATTGTAAAATGGTCTTATCTATTGGCGATTTCGTTCCAATTCGCATTCCAAGTAATATTCGGCATGCTAATTACATTGCCGGTTGCCAAATTGCATTATCTCTTATAGTTTCCGAGATATGGACTATCGATAATTTACACCTTAGGCTCTGCTTTTAACTTGGGCCCAAATTGTAAAATGGTCTTATCTATTGGCGATTTCGTTCCAATTCACATTCCAAGTAATATTCGGCATGCTAATTACATTGCCGGTTGCCAAATTGCATTATCTCTTATAGTTTCCGAGATATGGACTATCGATAATTTACACCTTAGGCTCTGCTTCTAACTTGGGCCCAAATTGTAAAATGGTCTTATCTACTGGCGATTTCGTCCCAATTCACATTCCAAGTGATATTCGGCATGCTAATTACATTGCCGGTTGCGAAATTGCATTAGCTCTTATAGTTTCCGAGATATGGACTATCAATAATTTACACCTTAGGCTCTGCTTCTAACTTGGGCCCAAATTGTAAAATGGTCTTATCTATTGGCGATTTCGTTCCAATTCACATTCCAAGTAATATTCGGCATGCTAATTACATTGCCGGTTGCCAAATTGCATTATCTCTTATAGTTTCCGAGATATGGACTATCGATAGTTTACACCTTAGGCTCTGCTTCTAACTTGGGCCCAAATTGTAAAATGGTCTTATCTATTGGCGATTTCGTTCCAATTCACATTCCAAGTAATATTCGGCATGCTAATTACATTGCCGGTTGCCAAATTGCATTATCTCTTATAGTTTCCGAGATATGGACTATCGATAATTTACACCTTAGGCTCTGCTTCTACCTTGGGCCCAAATTGTAAAATGGTCTTATCTATTGGCGATTTCGTTCCAATTCACACTCCAAGTAATATTCGGCATGCTAATTACATTGCCGGTTGCCAAATTGCATTATCTCTTATAGTTTCCGAGATATGGACTATCGATAATTTACACCTTAGGCTCTGCTTTTAACTTGGGCCCAAATTGTAAAATGGTCTTATCTATTGGCGATTTCGTTCCAATTCACATTCCAAGTAATATTCGGCATGCTAATTACATTGCCGGTTGCCAAATTGCATTATCTCTTATAGTTTCCGAGATATGGACTATCGATAATTTACACCTTAGGCTCTGCTTCTAACTTGGGCCCAAATTGTAAAATGGTCTTATCTACTGGCGATTTCGTCCCAATTCACATTCCAAGTGATATTCGGCATGCTAATTACATTGCCGGTTGCGAAATTGCATTAGCTCTTATAGTTTCCGAGATATGGACTATCAATAATTTACACCTTAGGCTCTGCTTCTAACTTGGGCCCAAATTGTAAAATGGTCTTATCTATTGGCGATTTCGTTCCAATTCACATTCCAAGTAATATTCGGCATGCTAATTACATTGCCGGTTGCCAAATTGCATTATCTCTTATAGTTTCCGAGATATGGACTATCGATAGTTTACACCTTAGGCTCTGCTTCTAACTTGGGCCCAAATTGTAAAATGGTCTTATCTATTGGCGATTTCGTTCCAATTCACATTCCAAGTAATATTCGGCATGCTAATTACATTGCCGGTTGCCAAATTGCATTATCTCTTATAGTTTCCGAGATATGGACTATCGATAATTTACACCTTAGGCTCTGCTTCTACCTTGGGCCCAAATTGTAAAATGGTCTTATCTATTGGCGATTTCGTTCCAATTCACACTCCAAGTAATATTCGGCATGCTAATTACATTGCCGGTTGCGAAATTGCATTATCTCTTATAGTTTCCGAGATATGGACTATCGATAATTTACACCTTAGGCTCTGCTTCTAACTTGGGCCCAAATTGTAAAATGGTCTTATCTATTGGCGATTTCGTCCCAATTCACATTCCAAGTAATATTCGGCATGCTAATTACATTGCCGGTTGCGAAATTGCATTATCTCTTATAGTTTCCGAGATATGGACTATCGATAATTTACACCTTAGGCTCTGCTTCTAACTTGGGCCCAAATTGTAAAATGGTCTTATCTATTGGCGATTTAGTTGCAATTCATATTCCAAGTAATATTCGGCATGCTAATTACATTGCCGGTTGTCAAATTGCATTATCTCTTATAGTTTCCGAGATATGGACTATCGATAATTTACACCTTAGGCTCTGCTTCTAACTTGGGCCCAAATTGTAAAATGGTCTTATCTATTGGCGATTTCGTTCCAATTCACATTCCAAGTAATATTCGGCATGCTAATTACATTGCCGGTTGCCAAATTGCATTATCTCTTATAGTTTCCGAGATATGGACTATCGATAATTTACACCTTAGGCTCTGCTTCTAACTTGGGCCCAAATTGTAAAATGGTCTTATCTATTGGCTATTTCGTTCCAATTCACATTCCAAGTAATATTCGGCATGCTAATTACATTGCCGGTTGCCAAATTGCATTATCTCTTATAGTTTCCGAGATATGGACTATCGATAATTTACACCTTAGGCTCTGCTTCTAACTTGGGCCCAAATTGTAAAATGGTCTTATCTATTGGCGATTTCGTTCCAATTCACACTCCAAGTAATATTCGGCATGCTAATTACATTGCCGGCTGCGAAATTGCATTATCTCTTATAGTTTCCGAGATATGGACTATCGATAATTTACACCTTAGGCTCTGCTTCTAACTTGGGCCCAAATTGTAAAATGGTCTTATCTATTGGCGATTTCGTTCCAATTCACATTCCAAGTAATATTCGGCATGCTAATTACATTGCGGGTTGCCAAATTGCATTATCTCTTATAGTTTGCGAGATATGGACTATCGATAATTTACACCTTAGGCTCTGCTTCTAACTTGGGCCCAAATTGTAAAATGGTCTTATCTATTGGCGATTTCGTTCCAATTCACATTCCAAGTAATATTCGGCATGCTAATTACATTGCCGGTTGCCAAATTGCATTATCTCTTATAGTTTCCGAGATATGGACTATCGATAATTTACACCTTAGGCTCTACTTCTAACTTGGGCCCAAATTGTAAAATGGTCTTATCTATTGGCGATTTCGTCCCAATTCACATTCCAAGTGATATTCGGCATGCTAATTACATTGCCGGTTGCGAAATTGCATTATCTCTTATAGTTTCCGAGATATGGACTATCGATAATTTACACCTTAGGCTCTGCTTCTAACTTGGGCCCAAATTGTAAAATGATCTTATCTATTGGCGATTTCGTTCCAATTCACATTCCAAGTAATATTCGGCATGCTAATTACATTGCCGGTTGCCAAATTGCATTATCTCTTATAGTTTCCGAGATATGGACTATCGATAATTTACACCTTAGGCTCTGCTTCTAACTTGGGCCCAAATTGTAAAATGGTCTTATCTATTGGCGATTTCGTTCCAATTCACATTCCAAGTAATATTCGGCATGCTAATTACATTGCCGGTTGCCAAATTGCATTATCTCTTATAGTTTCCGAGATATGGACTATCAATAATTTACACCTTAGTCTCTGCTTCTAACTTGGGCCCAAATTGTAAAATGGTCTTATCTTTTGGCGATTTCGTTCCAATTCACATTCCAAGTAATATTCGGCATGCTAATTATATTGCCGGTTGCCAAATTGCATTATCTCTTATAGTTTCCGAGATATGGACTATCGATAATTTACACCTTAGGCTCTGCTTCTAACTTGGGCCCAAATTGTAAAATGGCCTTATCTATTGGCGATTTCGTCCCAATTCACCTTCCATGTAATATTCGGCATGCTAATTACATTGCCGGTTGCGAAATTGCATTATCTCTTATAGTTTCCGAGATATGGACTATCGATAATTTACACCTTAGGCTCTGCTTCTAACTTGGGCCCAAATTGTAAAATGGTCTTATCTATTGGCGATTTAGTTGCAATTCACATTCCAAGTAATATTCGGCATGCTAATTACATTGCCGGTTGCCAAATTGCATTATCTCTTATAGTTTCCGAGATATGGACTATCGATAATTTACACCTTAGGCTCTGCTTCTAACTTGGGCCCAAATTGTAAAATGGTCTTATCTATTGGCGATTTCGTTCCAATTCACATTCCAAGTAATATTCGGCATGCTAATTACATTGCCGGTTGCCAAATTGCATTATCTCTTATAGTTTCCGAGATATGGACTATCGATAATTTACACCTTAGGCTCTGCTTCTAACTTGGGCCCAAATTGTAAAATGGTCTTATCTATTGGCAATTTCGTTCCAATTCACATTCCAAGTAATATTCGGCATGCTAATTACATTGCCGGTTGCCAAATTGTATTATCTCTTATAGTTTCCGAGATATGGACTATCGATAATTTACACCTTAGGCTCTGCTTCTAACTTGGGCCCAAATTGTAAAATGGTCTTATCTATTGGCGATTTCGTTCCAATTCACATTCCAAGTAATATTCGGCATGCTAATTACATTGCCGGTTGCCAAATTGCATTAACTCTTATAGTTTCCGAGATATGGACTATCGATAATTTACACCTTAGGCTCTGCTTCTAACTTGGGCCCAAATTGTAAAATGGTCTTATCTATTGGCGATTTCGTTCCAATTCACATTCCAAGTAATATTCGGCATGCTAAATACATTGCCGGTTGCCAAATTGCATTATCTCTTATAGTTTCCGACATATGGACTATCGATAATTTACACCATAGGCTCTGCTTCTAACTTGGGCCCAAATTGTAAAATGGTCTTATCTATTGGCGATTTCGTTCCAATTCACATTCCAAGTAATATTCGGCATGCTAATTACATTGCCGGTTGCCAAATTGCATTATCTCTTATAGTTTCCGAGATATGGACTATCGATAATTTACACCTCAGGCTCTGCTTCTAACTTGGGCCCAAATTGTAAAATGGTCTTATCTATTGGCGATTTCGTTCCAATTCACATTCCAAGTAATATTCGGCATGCTAATTACATTGCCGGTTGCCAAATTGCATTATCTCTTATAGTTTCCGAGATATGGACTATCGATAATTTACACCTTAGGCTCTGCTTCTAACTTGGGCCCAAATTGTAAAATGGTCTTATCTATTGGCGATTTCGTTCCAATTCACATTCCAAGTAATATTCGGCATGCTAATTACATTGCCGGTTGCCAAATTGCATTATCTCTTATAGTTTCCGAGATATGGACTATCGATAATTTACACCTTAGGCTCTGCTTCTAACTTGGGCCCAAATGGTAAAATGGTCTTATCTATTGGCGATTTCGTTCCAATTCACATTCCAAGTAATATTCGGCATGCTAATTACATTGCCGGTTGCCAAATTGCATTATCTCTTATAGTTTCCGAGATATGGACTATCGATAATTTACACCTTAGGCTCTACTTCTAACTTGGGCCCAAATTGTAAAATGGTCTTATCTATTGGCGATTTCGTCCCAATTCACATTCCAAGTGATATTCGGCATGCTAATTACATTGCCGGTTGCGAAATTGCATTATCTCTTATAGTTTCCGAGATATGGACTATCGATAATTTACACCTTAGGCTCTGCTTCTAACTTGGGCCCAAATTGTAAAATGGTCTTATCTATTGGCGATTTCGTTCCAATTCACATTCCAAGTAATATTCGGCATGCTAATTACATTGCCGGTTGCCAAATTGCATTATCTCTTATAGTTTCCTAGATATGGACTATCGATAATTTACACCTTAGGATCTGCTTCTAACTTGGGCCCAAATTGTAAAATGGTCTTATCTATTGGCGATTTCGTTCCAATTCACATTCCAAGTAATATTCGGCATGCTAATTACATTGCCGGTTGCCAAATTGCATTATCTCTTATAGTTTCCGAGATATGGACTATCAATAATTTACACCTTAGTCTCTGCTTCTAACTTGGGCCCAAATTGTAAAATGGCCTTATCTTTTGGCGATTTCGTTCCAATTCACATTCCAAGTAATATTCGGCATGCTAATTATATTGCCGGTTGCCAAATTGCATTATCTCTTATAGTTTCCGAGATATGGACTATCGATAATTTACACCTTAGGTTCTGCTTCTAACTTGGGCCCAAATTCTAAAATGGCCTTATCTATTGGCGATTTCGTCCCAATTCACCTTCCAAGTAATATTCGGCATGCTAATTACATTGCCGGTTGCGAAATTGCATTATCTCTTATAGTTTCCGAGATATGGACTATCGATAATTTACACCTTAGGCTCTGCTTCTAACTTGGGCCCAAATTGTAAAATGGTCTTATCTATTGGCGATTTAGTTGCAATTCACATTCCAAGTAATATTCGGCATGCTAATTACATTGCCGGTTGCCAAATTGCATTATCTCTTATAGTTTCCGAGATATGGACTATCGATAATTTACACCTTAGGCTCTGCTTCTAACTTGGGCCCAAATTGTAAAATGGTCTTATCTATTGGCGATTTCGTTCCAATTCACATTCCAAGTAATATTCGGCATGCTAATTACATTGCCGGTTGCCAAATTGCATTATCTCTTATAGTTTCCGAGATATGGACTATCGATAATTTACACCTTAGGCTCTGCTTCTAACTTGGGCCCAAATTGTAAAATGGTCTTATCTATTGGCAATTTCGTTCCAATTCACATTCCAAGTAATATTCGGCATGCTAATTACATTGCCGGTTGCCAAATTGTATTATCTCTTATAGTTTCCGAGATATGGACTATCGATAATTTACACCTTAGGCTCTGCTTCTAACTTGGGCCCAAATTGTAAAATGGTCTTATCTATTGGCGATTTCGTTCCAATTCACATTCCAAGTAATATTCGGCATGCTAATTACATTGCCGGTTGCCAAATTGCATTAACTCTTATAGTTTCCGAGATATGGACTATCGATAATTTACACCTTAGGCTCTGCTTCTAACTTGGGCCCAAATTGTAAAATGGTCTTATCTATTGGCGATTTCGTTCCAATTCACATTCCAAGTAATATTCGGCATGCTAAATACATTGCCGGTTGCCAAATTGCATTATCTCTTATAGTTTCCGACATATGGACTATCGATAATTTACACCATAGGCTCTGCTTCTAACTTGGGCCCAAATTGTAAAATGGTCTTATCTATTGGCGATTTCGTTCCAATTCACATTCCAAGTAATATTCGGCATGCTAATTACATTGCCGGTTGCCAAATTGCATTATCTCTTATAGTTTCCGAGATATGGACTATCGATAATTTACACCTTAGGCTCTGCTTCTAACTTGACCCCAAATTGTAAAATGGTCTTATCTATTGGCGATTTCGTTCCAATTCACATTCCAAGTAATATTCGGCATGCTAATTACATTGCCGGTTGCCAAATTGCATTATCTCTTATAGTTTCCGAGATATGGACTATCGATAATTTACACCTCAGGCTCTGCTTCTAACTTGGGCCAAAATTGTAAAATGGTCTTATCTATTGGCGATTTCGTTCCAATTCACATTCCAAGTAATATTCGGCATGCTAATTACATTGCCGGTTGCCAAATTGAATTATCTCTTATAGTTTCCGAGATATGGACTATCGATAATTTACACCTTAGGCTCTGCTTCTAACTTGGGCCCAAATTGTAAAATGGTCTTACCTATTGGCGATTTCGTTCCAATTCACATTCTAAGTAATATTCGGCATGCTAATTACATTGCCGGTTGCCAAATTGCATTATCTCTTATAGTTTCCGAGATATGGACTATCGATAATTTACACCTTAGGCTCTGCTTCTAACTTGGGCCCAAATTGTAAAATGGTCTTATCTATTGGCGATTTCGTTCCAATTCACATTCCAAGTAATATTCGGCATGCTAATTACATTGCCGGTTGCGAAATTGCATTATCTCTTATAGTTTCCGAGATATGGACTATCGATAATTTACACCTTAAGCTCTGCTTCTAACTTGGGCCCAAATTGTAAAATGGTCTTATCTATTGGCGATTTCGTTCCAATTCACATTCCAAGTAATATTCTTCATGCTAATTACATTGCCGGTTGCCAAATTGCATTATCTCTTATAGTTTCCGAGATATAGACTATCGATAATTTACACCTTAGGCTCTGCTTCTAACTTGGGCCCAAATTGTAAAATGGTCTTATCTATTGGCGATTTCGTTCCAATTTACATTCCAAATAATATTCGGCATGCTAATTACATTGCCGGTTGCCAAATTGCATTATCTCTTATAGTTTCCGAGATATGGACTATCGATAATTTACACCTTAGGCTCTGCTTCTAACTTGGGCCCAAATTGTAAAATGGTCTTATCTATTGGCGATTTCGTCCCAATTCACATTCCAAGTGATATTCGGCATGCTAATTACATTGCCGGTTGCGAAATTGCATTATCTCTTATAGTTTCCGAGATATGGACTATCAATAATTTACACCTTAGGCTCTGCTTCTAACTTGGGCCCAAATTGTAAAATGGTCTTATCTATTGGCGATTTCGTTTCAATTCACATTCCAAGTAATATTCGGCATGCTAATTACATTGCCGGTTGCCAAATTGCATTATCTCTTATAGTTTCCGAGATATGGACTATCGATAATTTACACCTTAGGCTCTGCTTCTAACTTGGGCCCAAATTGTAAAATGGTCTTATCTATTGGCGATTTCGTTCCAATTCACATTCCAAGTAATATTCGGCATGCTAATTACATTGCCGGTTGCCAAATTGCATTATCTCTTATAGTTTCCGAGATATGGGCTATCGATAATTTACACCTTAGGCTCTGCTTCTAACTTGGGCCCAAATTGTAAAATGGTCTTATCTATTGGCGATTTCGTTCCAATTCACATTCCAAGTAATATTCGGCATGCTAATTACATTGCCGGTTGCCAAATTGCATTATCTCTTATAGTTTCCGAGATATGGACTATCAATAATTTACACCTTAGGCTCTGCTTCTAACTTGGGCCCAAATTGTAAAATGGTCTTATCTATTGGCGATTTCGTTCCAATTCACATTCCAAGTAATATTCGGCATGCTAATTACATTGCCGGTTGCCAAATTGCATTATCTCTTATAGTTTCCGAGATATGGACTATCGATAATTTACACCTTAGGCTCTGCTTCTAACTTGGGCCCAAATTGTAAAATATCCTTATCTATTGGCGATTTCGTCCCAATTCACATTCCAAGTAATATTCGGCATGCTAATTACATTGCCGGTTGCGAAATTGCATTATCTCTTATAGTTTCCGAGATATGGACTATCGATAATTTACACCTTAGGCTCTGCTTCTAACTTGGGCCCAAATTGTAAAATGGTCTTATCTATTGGCGATTTAGTTGCAATTCATATTCCAAGTAATATTCGGCATGCTAATTACATTGCCGGTTGTCAAATTGCATTATCTCTTATAGTTTCCGAGATATGGACTATCGATAATTTACACCTTAGGCTCTGCTTCTAACTTGGGCCCAAATTGTAAAATGGTCTTATCTATTGGCGATTTCGTTCCAATTCACATTCCAAGTAATATTCGGCATGCTAATTACATTGCCGGTTGCCAAATTGCATTATCTCTTATAGTTTCCGAGATATGGACTATCGATAATTTACACCTTAGGCTCTGCTTCTAACTTGGGCCCAAATTGTAAAATGGTCTTATCTATTGGCTATTTCGTTCCAATTCACATTCCAAGTAATATTCGGCATGCTAATTACATTGCCGGTTGCCAAATTGCATTATCTCTTATAGTTTCCGAGATATGGACTATCGATAATTTCCACCTTAGGCTCTGCTTCTAACTTGGGCCCAAATTGTAAAATGGTCTTATCTATTGGCGATTTCGTTCCAATTCACACTCCAAGTAATATTCGGCATGCTAATTACATTGCCGGCTGCGAAATTGCATTATCTCTTATAGTTTCCGAGATATGGACTATCGATAATTTACACCTTAGGCTCTGCTTCTAACTTGGGCCCAAATTGTAAAATGGTCTTATCTATTGGCGATTTCGTTCCAATTCACATTCCAAGTAATATTCGGCATGCTAATTACATTGCGGGTTGCCAAATTGCATTATCTCTTATAGTTTGCGAGATATGGACTATCGATAATTTACACCTTAGGCTCTGCTTCTAACTTGGGCCCAAATTGTAAAATGGTCTTATCTATTGGCGATTTCGTTCCAATTCACATTCCAAGTAATATTCGGCATGCTAATTACATTGCCGGTTGCCAAATTGCATTATCTCTTATAGTTTCCGAGATATGGACTATCGATAATTTACACCTTAGGCTCTACTTCTAACTTGGGCCCAAATTGTAAAATGGTCTTATCTATTGGCGATTTCGTCCCAATTCACATTCCAAGTGATATTCGGCATGCTAATTACATTGCCGGTTGCGAAATTGCATTATCTCTTATAGTTTCCGAGATATGGACTATCGATAATTTACACCTTAGGCTCTGCTTCTAACTTGGGCCCAAATTGTAAAATGATCTTATCTATTGGCGATTTCGTTCCAATTCACATTCCAAGTAATATTCGGCATGCTAATTACATTGCCGGTTGCCAAATTGCATTATCTCTTATAGTTTCCGAGATATGGACTATCGATAATTTACACCTTAGGCTCTGCTTCTAACTTGGGCCCAAATTGTAAAATGGTCTTATCTATTGGCGATTTCGTTCCAATTCACATTCCAAGTAATATTCGGCATGCTAATTACATTGCCGGTTGCCAAATTGCATTATCTCTTATAGTTTCCGAGATATGGACTATCAATAATTTACACCTTAGTCTCTGCTTCTAACTTGGGCCCAAATTGTAAAATGTTCTTATCTTTTGGCGATTTCGTTCCAATTCACATTCCAAGTAATATTCGGCATGCTAATTATATTGCCGGTTGCCAAATTGCATTATCTCTTATAGTTTCCGAGATATGGACTATCGATAATTTACACCTTAGGCTCTGCTTCTAACTTGGGCCCAAATTGTAAAATGGCCTTATCTATTGGCGATTTCGTCCCAATTCACCTTCCAAGTAATATTCGGCATGCTAATTACATTGCCGGTTGCGAAATTGCATTATCTCTTATAGTTTCCGAGATATGGACTATCGATAATTTACACCTTAGGCTCTGCTTCTAACTTGGGCCCAAATTGTAAAATGGTCTTATCTATTGGCGATTTAGTTGCAATTCACATTCCAAGTAATATTCGGCATGCTAATTACATTGCCGGTTGCCAAATTGCATTATCTCTTATAGTTTCCGAGATATGGACTATCGATAATTTACACCTTAGGCTCTGCTTCTAACTTGGGCCCAAATTGTAAAATGGTCTTATCTATTGGCGATTTCGTTCCAATTCACATTCCAATTAATATTCGGCATGCTAATTACATTGCCGGTTGCCAAATTGCATTATCTCTTATAGTTTCCGAGATATGGACTATCGATAATTTACACCTTAGGCTCTGCTTCTAACTTGGGCCCAAATTGTAAAATGGTCTTATCTATTGGCAATTTCGTTCCAATTCACATTCCAAGTAATATTCGGCATGCTAATTACATTGCCGGTTGCCAAATTGTATTATCTCTTATAGTTTCCGAGATATGGACTATCGATAATTTACACCTTAGGCTCTGCTTCTAACTTGGGCCCAAATTGTAAAATGGTCTTATCTATTGGCGATTTCGTTCCAATTCACATTCCAAGTAATATTCGGCATGCTAATTACATTGCCGGTTGCCAAATTGCATTAACTCTTATAGTTTCCGAGATATGGACTATCGATAATTTACACCTTAGGCTCTGCTTCTAACTTGGGCCCAAATTGTAAAATGGTCTTATCTATTGGCGATTTCGTTCCAATTCACATTCCAAGTAATATTCGGCATGCTAAATACATTGCCGGTTGCCAAATTGCATTATCTCTTATAGTTTCCGACATATGGACTATCGATAATTTACACCATAGGCTCTGCTTCTAACTTGGGCCCAAATTGTAAAATGGTCTTATCTATTGGCGATTTCGTTCCAATTCACATTCCAAGTAATATTCGGCATGCTAATTACATTGCCGGTTGCCAAATTGCATTATCTCTTATAGTTTCCGAGATATGGACTATCGATAATTTACACCTTAGGCTCTGCTTCTAACTTGACCCCAAATTGTAAAATGGTCTTATCTATTGGCGATTTCGTTCCAATTCACATTCCAAGTAATATTCGGCATGCTAATTACATTGCCGGTTGCCAAATTGCATTATCTCTTATAGTTTCCGAGATATGGACTATCGATAATTTACACCTCAGGCTCTGCTTCTAACTTGGGCCCAAATTTTAAAATGGTCTTATCTATTGGCGATTTCGTTCCAATTCACATTCCAAGTAATATTCGGCATGCTAATTACATTGCCGGTTGCCAAATTGCATTATCTCTTATAGTTTCCGAGATATGGACTATCGATAATTTACACCTTAGGCTCTGCTTCTAACTTGGGCCCAAATTGTAAAATGGTCTTATCTATTGGCGATTTCGTTCCAATTCACATTCCAAGTAATATTCGGCATGCTAATTACATTGCCGGTTGCCAAATTGCATTATCTCTTATAGTTTCCGAGATATGGACTATCGATAATTTACACCTTAGGCTCTGCTTCTAACTTGGGCCCAAATGGTAAAATGGTCTTATCTATTGGCGATTTCGTTCCAATTCACATTCCAAGTAATATTCGGCATGCTAATTACATTGCCGGTTGCCAAATTGCATTATCTCTTATAGTTTCCGAGATATGGACTATCGATAATTTACACCTTAGGCTCTACTTCTAACTTGAGCCCAAATTGTAAAATGGTCTTATCTATTGGCGATTTCGTCCCAATTCACATTCCAAGTGATATTCGGCATGCTAATTACATTGCCGGTTGCGAAATTGCATTATCTCTTATAGTTTCCGAGATATGGACTATCGATAATTTACACCTTAGGCTCTGCTTCTAACTTGGGCCCAAATTGTAAAATGGTCTTATCTATTGGCGATTTCGTTCCAATTCACATTCCAAGTAATATTCGGCATGCTAATTACATTGCCGGATGCCAAATTGCATTATCTCTTATAGTTTCCTAGATATGGACTATCGATAATTTACACCTTAGGATCTGCTTCTAACTTGGGCCCAAATTGTAAAATGGTCTTATCTATTGGCGATTTCGTTCCAATTCACATTCCAAGTAATATTCGGCATGCTAATTACATTGCCGGTTGCCAAATTGCATTATCTCTTATAGTTTCCGAGATATGGACTATCAATAATTTACACCTTAGTCTCTGCTTCTAACTTGGGCCCAAATTGTAAAATGGTCTTATCTTTTGGCGATTTCGTTCCAATTCACATTCCAAGAAATATTCGGCATGCTAATTATATTGCCGGTTGCCAAATTGCATTATCTCTTATAGTTTCCGAGATATGGACTATCGATAATTTACACCTTAGGCTCTGCTTCTAACTTGGGCCCAAATTGTAAAATGGCCTTATCTATTGGCGATTTCGTCCCAATTCACCTTCCAAGTAATATTCGGCATGCTAATTACATTGCCGGTTGCGAAATTGCATTATCTCTTATAGTTTCCGAGATATGGACTATCGATAATTTACACCTTAGGCTCTGCTTCTAACTTGGGCCCAAATTGTAAAATGGTCTTATCTATTGGCGATTTAGTTGCAATTCACATTCCAAGTAATATTCGGCATGCTAATTACATTGCCGGTTGCCAAATTGCATTATCTCTTATAGTTTCCGAGATATGGACTATCGATAATTTACACCTTAGGCTCTGCTTCTAACTTGGGCCCAAATTGTAAAATGGTCTTATCTATTGGCGATTTCGTTCCAATTCACATTTCAAGTAATATTCGGCATGCTAATTACATTGCCGGTTGCCAAATTGCATTATCTCTTATAGTTTCCGAGATATGGACTATCGATAATTTACACCTTAGGCTCTGCTTCTAACTTGGGCCCAAATTGTAAAATGGTCTTATCTATTGGCAATTTCGTTCCAATTCACATTCCAAGTAATATTCGGCATGCTAATTACATTGCCGGTTCCCAAATTGTATTATCTCTTATAGTTTCCGAGATATGGACTATCGATAATTTACACCTTAGGCTCTGCTTCTAACTTGGGCCCAAATTGTAAAATGGTCTTATCTATTGGCGATTTCGTTCCAATTCACATTCCAAGTAATATTCGGCATGCTAATTACATTGCCGGTTGCCAAATTGCATTAACTCTTATAGTTTCCGAGATATGGACTATCGATAATTTACACCTTAGGCTCTGCTTCTAACTTGGGCCCAAATTGTAAAATGGTCTTATCTATTGGCGATTTCGTTCCAATTCACATTCCAAGTAATATTCGGCATGCTAAATACATTGCCGGTTGCCAAATTGCATTATCTCTTATAGTTTCCGACATATGGACTATCGATAATTTACACCATAGGCTCTGCTTCTAACTTGGGCCCAAATTGTAAAATGGTCTTATCTATTGGCGATTTCGTTCCAATTCACATTCCAAGTAATATTCGGCATGCTAATTACATTGCCGGTTGCCAAATTGCATTATCTCTTATAGTTTCCGAGATATGGACTATCGATAATTTACACCTTAGGCTCTGCTTCTAACTTGACCCCAAATTGTAAAATGGTCTTATCTATTGGCGATTTCGTTCCAATTCACATTCCAAGTAATATTCGGCATGCTAATTACATTGCCGGTTGCCAAATTGCATTATCTCTTATAGTTTCCGAGATATGGACTATTGATAATTTACACCTTAGGCTCTGCTTCTAACTTGGGCCCAAATGGTAAAATGGTCTTATCTATTGGCGATTTCGTTCCAATTCACATTCCAAGTAATATTCGGCATGCTAATTACATTGCCGGTTGCCAAATTGCATTATCTCTTATAGTTTCCGAGATATGGACTATCGATAATTTGCACCTTAGGCTCTGCTTCTAACTTGGGCCCAAATTGTAAAATGGTCTTATCTATTGGCGATTTCGTTCCAATTCACATTCCAAGTAATATTCTTCATGCTAATTACATTGCCGGTTGCCAAATTGCATTATCTTTTATAGTTTCCGAGATATAGACTATCGATAATTTACACCTTAGGCTCTGCTTCTAACTTGGGCCCAAATTGTAAAATGGTCTTATCTATTGGCGATTTCGTTCCAATTCACATTCCAAGTAATATTCGGCATGCTAATTACATTGCCGGTTGCCAAATTGCATTATCTCTTATAGTTTCCGAGATATGGACTATCGATAATTTACACCTTAGGCTCTGCTTCTAACTTGGGCCCAAATTGTAAAATGGTCTTATCTATTGGCGATTTCGTTCCAATTCACATTCCAAGTAATATTCGGCATGCTAATTACATTGCCGGTTGCCAAATTGCATTATCTCTTATAGTTTCCGAGATATGGACTATCGATAATTTACACCTTAGGCTCTGCTTCTAACTTGGGCCCAAATTGTAAAATGGTCTTATCTATTGGCGATTTCGTTCCAATTCACATTCCAAGTAATATTCGGCATGCTAATTACATTGCCGGTTGCCAAATTGCATTATCTCTTATAGTTTCCGAGATATGGGCTATCGATAATTTACACCTTAGGCTCTGCTTCTAACTTGGGCCCAAATTGTAAAATGGTCTTATCTATTGGCGATTTCGTTCCAATTCACATTCCAAGCAATATTCGGCATGCTAATTACATTGCCGGTTGCCAAATTGCATTATCTCTTATAGTTTCCGAGATATGGACTATCAATAATTTACACCTTAGGCTCTTCTTCTAACTTGGGCCCAAATTGTAAAATGGTCTTATCTATTGGCGATTTCGTTCCAATTCACATTCCAAGTAATATTCGGCATGCTAATTACATTGCCGGTTGCCAAATTGCATTATCTCTTATAGTTTCCGAGATATGGACTATCGATAATTTACACCTTAGGCTCTGCTTCTAACTTGGGCCCAAATTGTAAAATATCCTTATCTATTGGCGATTTCGTCCCAATTCACATTCCAAGTAATATTCGGCATGCTAATTACATTGCCGGTTGCGAAATTGCATTATCTCTTATAGCTTCCGAGATATGGACTATCGATAATTTACACCTTAGGCTCTGCTTCTAACTTGGGCCCAAATTGTAAAATGGTCTTATCTATTGGCGATTTAGTTGCAATTCATATTCCAAGTAATATTCGGCATGCTAATTACATTGCCGGTTGTCAAATTGCATTATCTCTTATAGTTTCCGAGATATGGACTATCGATAATTTACACCTTAGGCTCTGCTTCTAACTTGGGCCCAAATTGTAAAATGGTCTTATCTATTGGCGATTTCGTTCCAATTCACATTCCAAGTAATATTCGGCATGCTAATTACATTGCCGGTTGCCAAATTGCATTATCTCTTATAGTTTCCGAGATATGGACTATCGATAATTTACACCTTAGGCTCTGCTTCTAACTTGGGCCCAAATTGTAAAATGGTCTTATCTATTGGCTATTTCGTTCCAATTCACATTCCAAGTAATATTCGGCATGCTAATTACATTTCCGGTTGCCAAATTGCATTATCTCTTATAGTTTCCGAGATATGGACTATCGATAATTTACACCTTAGGCTCTGCTTCTAACTTGGGCCCAAATTGTAAAATGGTCTTATCTATTGGCGATTTCGTTCCAATTCACACTCCAAGTAATATTCGGCATGCTAATTACATTGCCGGCTGCGAAATTGCATTATCTCTTATAGTTTCCGAGATATGGACTATCGATAATTTACACCTTAGGCTCTGCTTCTAACTTGGGCCCAAATTGTAAAATGGTCTTATCTACTGGCGATTTCGTCCCAATTCACATTCCAAGTGATATTCGGCATGCTAATTACATTGCCGGTTGCGAAATTGCATTATCTCTTATAGTTTCCGAGATATGGACTATCAATAATTTACACCTTAGGCTCTGCTTCTAACTTGGGCCCAAATTGTAAAATGGTCTTATCTATTGGCGATTTCGTTCCAATTCACATTCCAAGTAATATTCGGCATGCTAATTACATTGCCGGTTGCCAAATTGCATTATCTCTTATAGTTTCCGAGATATGGACTATCGATAGTTTACACCTTAGGCTCTGCTTCTAACTTGGGCCCAAATTGTAAAATGGTCTTATCTATTGGCGATTTCGTTCCAATTCACATTCCAAGTAATATTCGGCATGCTAATTACATTGCCGGTTGCCAAATTGCATTATCTCTTATAGTTTCCGAGATATGGACTATCGATAATTTACACCTTAGGCTCTGCTTCTACCTTGGGCCCAAATTGTAAAATGGTCTTATCTATTGGCGATTTCGTTCCAATTCACACTCCAAGTAATATTCGGCATGCTAATTACATTGCCGGTTGCGAAATTGCATTATCTCTTATAGTTTCCGAGATATGGACTATCGATAATTTACACCTTAGGCTCTGCTTCTAACTTGGGCCCAAATTGTAAAATGGTCTTATCTATTGGCGATTTCGTTCCAATTCACATTCCAAGTAATATTCTTCATGCTAATTACATTGCCGGTTGCCAAATTGCATTATCTCTTATAGTTTCCGAGATATAGACTATCGATAATTTACACCTTAGGCTCTGCTTCTAACTTGGGCCCAAATTGTAAAATGGTCTTATCTATTGGCGATTTCGTTCCAATTTACATTCCAAATAATATTCGGCATGCTAATTACATTGCCGGTTGCCAAATTGCATTATCTCTTATAGTTTCCGAGATATGGACTATCGATAATTTACACCTTAGGCTCTGCTTCTAACTTGGGCCCAAATTGTAAAATGGTCTTATCTATTGGCGATTTCGTCCCAATTCACATTCCAAGTGATATTCGGCATGCTAATTACATTGCCGGTTGCGAAATTGCATTATCTCTTATAGTTTCCGAGATATGGACTATCAATAATTTACACCTTAGGCTCTGCTTCTAACTTGGGCCCAAATTGTAAAATGGTCTTATCTATTGGCGATTTCGTTCCAATTCACATTCCAAGTAATATTCGGCATGCTAATTACATTGCCGGTTGCCAAATTGCATTATCTCTTATAGTTTCCGAGATATGGACTATCGATAATTTACACCTTAGGCTCTGCTTCTAACTTGGGCCCAAATTGTAAAATGGTCTTATCTATTGGCGATTTCGTTCCAATTCACATTCCAAGTAATATTCGGCATGCTAATTACATTGCCGGTTGCCAAATTGCATTATCTCTTATAATTTCCGAGATATGGGCTATCGATAATTTACACCTTAGGCTCTGCTTCTAACTTGGGCCCAAATTGTAAAATGGTCTTATCTATTGGCGATTTCGTTCCAATTCACATTCCAAGTAATATTCGGCATGCTAATTACATTGCCGGTTGCCAAATTGCATTATCTCTTATAGTTTCCGAGATATGGACTATCAATAATTTACACCTTAGGCTCTGCTTCTAACTTGGGCCCAAATTGTAAAATGGTCTTATCTATTGGCGATTTCGTTCCAATTCACATTCCAAGTAATATTCGGCATGCTAATTACATTGCCGGTTGCCAAATTGCATTATCTCTTATAGTTTCCGAGATATGGACTATCGATAATTTACACCTTAGGCTCTGCTTCTAACTTGGGCCCAAATTGTAAAATATCCTTATCTATTGGCGATTTCGTCCCAATTCACATTCCAAGTAATATTCGGCATGCTAATTACATTGCCGGTTGCGAAATTGCATTATCTCTTATAGTTTCCGAGATATGGACTATCGATAATTTACACCTTAGGCTCTGCTTCTAACTTGGGCCCAAATTGTAAAATGGTCTTATCTATTGGCGATTTAGTTGCAATTCATATTCCAAGTAATATTCGGCATGATAATTACATTGCCGGTTGTCAAATTGCATTATCTCTTATAGTTTCCGAGATATGGACTATCGATAATTTACACCTTAGGCTCTGCTTCTAACTTGGGCCCAAATTGTAAAATGGTCTTATCTATTGGCGATTTCGTTCCAATTCACATTCCAAGTAATATTCGGCATGCTAATTACATTGCCGGTTGCCAAATTGCATTATCTCTTATAGTTTCCGAGATATGGACTATCGATAATTTACACCTTAGGCTCTGCTTCTAACTTGGGCCCAAATTGTAAAATGGTCTTATCTATTGGCTATTTCGTTCCAATTCACATTCCAAGTAATATTCGGCATGCTAATTACATTGCCGGTTGCCAAATTGCATTATCTCTTATAGTTTCCGAGATATGGACTATCGATAATTTACACCTTAGGCTCTGCTTCTAACTTGGGCCCAAATTGTAAAATGGTCTTATCTATTGGCGATTTCGTTCCAATTCACACTCCAAGTAATATTCGGCATGCTAATTACATTGCCGGCTGCGAAATTGCATTATCTCTTATAGTTTCCGAGATATGGACTATCGATAATTTACACCTTAGGCTCTGCTTCTAACTTGGGCCCAAATTGTAAAATGGTCTTATCTATTGGCGATTTCGTTCCAATTCACATTCCAAGTAATATTCGGCATGCTAATTACATTGCCGGTTGCCAAATTGCATTATCTCTTATAGTTTCCGAGATATGGACTATCGATAATTTACACCTTAGGCTCTGCTTTTAACTTGGGCCCAAATTGTAAAATGGTCTTATCTATTGGCGATTTCGTTCCAATTCACATTCCAAGTAATATTCGGCATGCTAATTACATTGCCGGTTGCCAAATTGCATTATCTCTTATAGTTTCCGAGATATGGACTATCGATAATTTACACCTTAGGCTCTGCTTCTAACTTGGGCCCAAATTGTAAAATGGTCTTATCTACTGGCGATTTCGTCCCAATTCACATTCCAAGTGATATTCGGCATGCTAATTACATTGCCGGTTGCGAAATTGCATTATCTCTTATAGTTTCCGAGATATGGACTATCAATAATTTACACCTTAGGCTCTGCTTCTAACTTCGGCCCAAATTGTAAAATGGTCTTATCTATTGGCGATTTTGTTCCAATTCACATTCCAAGTAATATTCGGCATGCTAATTACATTGCCGGTTGCCAAATTGCATTATCTCTTATAGTTTCCGAGATATGGACTATCGATAATTTACACCTTAGGCTCTGCTTCTAACTTGGGCCCAAATTGTAAAATGGTCTTATCTATTGGCGATTTCGTTCCAATTCACACTCCAAGTAATATTCGGCATGCTAATTACATTGCCGGTTGCGAAATTGCATTATCTCTTATAGTTTCCGAGATATGGACTATCGATAATTTACACCTTAGGCTCTGCTTCTAACTTGGGCCCAAATTGTAAAATGGTCTTATCTATTGGCGATTTCGTTCCAATTCACATTCCAAGTAATATTCGGCATGCTAATTACATTGCCGGTTGCCAAATTGCATTATCTCTTATAGTTTCCGAGATATGGACTATCGATAATTTACACCTTAGGCTCTGCTTCTAACTGGGGCCCAAATTGTAAAATGGTCTTATCTATTGGCGATTTCGTTCCAATTCACATTCCAAGTAATATTCGGCATGCTAATTACATTGCCGGATGCCAAATTGCATTATCTCTTATAGTTTCCGAGATATGGACTATCGATAATTTACACCTTAGGCTCTGCTTCTAACTTGGGCCCAAATTGTAAAATGGTCTTATCTATTGGCGATTTCGTTCCAATTCACATTCCAAGTAATATTCGGCATGCTAATTACATTGCCGGTTGCCAAATTGCATTATCTCTTATAGTTTCCGAGATATGGACCATCGATAATTTACGCCATAGGCTCTGCTTCTAACTTGGGCCCAAATTGTAAAATGGTCTTATCTATTGGCGATTTCGTTCCAATTCACATTCCAAGTAATATTCGGCATGCTAATTACATTGCCGGTTGCCAAATTGCATTATCTCTTATAGTTTCCGAGATATTAACTATCGTTAATTTACACCTAAGGCTCTGCTTCTAACTTGGGCCCAAATTGTAAAATGGCCTTATCTATTGGCGATTTCGTTCCAATTCACATTCCAAGTAATATTCGGCATGCTAATTACATTGCCGGTTGCCAAATTGCATTATCTCTTATAGTTTCCGAGATATGGACTATCGATAATTTACACCTTAGGCTCTGCTTCTAACTTGGGCCCAAATTGTAAAATGGTCTTATCTATTGGCGATTTCGTTCCAATTCACATTCCAAGTAATATTCGGCATGCTAATTACATTGCCGGTTGCCAAATTGCATTATCTCTTATAGTTTCCGAGATATTAACTATCGTTAATTTACACCTAAGGCTCTGATTCTAACTTGGGCCCAAATTGTAAAATGGCCTTATCTATTGGCGATTTCGTTCCAATTCACATTCCAAGTAATATTCGGCATGCTAATTACATTGCCGGTTGCCAAATTGCATTATCTCTTATAGTTTCCGAGATATGGACTATCGATAATTTACACCTTAGCCTCTGCTTCTAACTTGGGCCCAAATTGTAAAATGGTCTTATCTATTGGCGATTTCGTTCCAATTCACATTCGAAGTAATATTCGGCATGCTAATTACATTGCCGGTTGCCAAATTGAATTATCTCTTATAGTTTCCGTGATATGGACTATCGATAATTTACACCTTAGGCTCTGCTTCTAACTTGGACCCAAATTGTAAAATGGTCTTACCTATTGGCGATTTCGTTCCAATTCACATTCCAAGTAATATTCGGCATGCTAATTACATTGCCGGTTGCCAAATTGCATTATCTCTTATAGTTTCCGAGATATGGACTATCGATAATTTACACCTTAGGCTCTGCTTCTAACTTGGGCCCAAATTGTAAAATGGTCTTATCTATTGACGATTTCGTTCCAATTCACATTCCAAGTAATATTCGGCATGCTAATTACATTGCCGGTTGCCAAATTGCATTATCTCTTATAGTTTCCGATATATGGACTATCGATAATTTACACCTTAACCTCTGCTTCTAACTTGGGCCCAAATTGTAAAATGGTCTTATCTATTGGCGATTTCGTCCCAATTCACATTCCAAGTGATATTCGGCATGCTAATTACATTGCCGGTTGCGAAATTGCATTATCTCTTATAGTTTCCGAGATATGGACTATCAATAATTTACACCTTAGGCTCAGCTTCTAACTTGGGCCCAAATTGTAAAATGGCCTTATCTATTGGCGATTTCGTTCCAATTCACATTCCAAGTAATATTCGGCATGCTAATTACATTGCCGGTTGCCAAATTGCATTATCTCTTATAGTTTCCGAGATATGGACTATCGATAATTTACACCTTAGGCTCTGCTTCTAACTTGGGCCCAAATTGTAAAATGGTCTTATCTATTGGCGATTTCGTTCCAATTCACATTCCAAGTAATATTCGGCATGCTAATTACATTGCCGGTTGCCAAATTGCATTATCTCTTATAGTTTCCGAGATATGGACTATCGATAATTTACACCTTAGGCTCTGCTTCTAACTTGGGCCCAAATTGTAAAATGGTCTTATCTATTGGGGATTTCGTCCCAATTCACATTCCAAGTGATATTCGGCATGCTAATTATATTGCCGGTTGCGAAATTGCATTATCTCTTATAGTTTCCGAGATATGGACTATCAATAATTTACACCTTAGGCTCTGCTTCTAACTTGGGCCCAAATTGTAAAATGGTCTTATCTATTGGCGATTTCGTTCCAATTCACATTCCAAGTAATATTCGGCATGCTAATTACATTGCCGGTTGCCAAATTGCATTATCTCTTATAGTTTCCGAGATATGGACTATCGATAATTTACACCTTAGGCTCTGCTTCTAACTTCGGCCCAATTTGTAAAATGGTCTTATCTATTGGCGATTTCGTTCCAATTCACATTCCAAGTAATATTCGGCATGCTAATTACATTGCCGGTTGCCAAATTGCATTATCTCTTATAGTTTCCGAGATATGGACTATCGATAATTTACACCTTAGGCTCTGCTTCTAACTTGGGCCCAAATTGTAAAATGGTCTTATCTATTGGCGATTTCGTTCCAATTCACACTCCAAGTAATATTCGGCATGCTAATTACATTGCCGGTTGCGAAATTGCATTATCTCTTATAGTTTCCGAGATATGGTTTCATCGATAATTTACACCTTAGGCTCTGCTTCTAACTTGGGCCCAAATTGTAAAATGGTCTTATCTATTGGCGATTTCGTTCCAATTCACATTCCAAGTAATATTCGGCATGCTAATTACATTGCCGGTTGCCAAATTGCATTATCTCTTATAGTTTCCAAGATATGGACTATCGATAATTTACACCTTAGGCTCTGCTTCTAACTGGGGCCCAAATTGTAAAATGGTCTTATCTATTGGCGATTTCGTTCCAATTCACATTCCAAGTAATATTCGGCATGCTAATTACATTGCCGGATGCCAAATTGCATTATCTCTTATAGTTTCCGAGATATGGACTATCGATAATTTACACCTTAGGCTCTGCTTCTAACTTGGGCCCAAATTGTAAAATGGTCTTATCTATTGGCGATTTCGTTCCAATTCACATTCCAAGTAATATTCGGCATGCTAATTACATTGCCGGTTGCCAAATTGCATTATCTCTTATAGTTTCCGAGATATGGACCATCGATAATTTACACCATAGGCTCTGCTTCTAACTTGGGCCCAAATTGTAAAATGGTCTTATCTATTGGCGATTTCGTTCCAATTCACATTCCAAGTAATATTCGGCATGCTAATTACATTGCCGGTTGCCAAATTGCATTATCTCTTATAGTTTCCGAGATATTAACTATCGTTAATTTACACCTAAGGCTCTGCTTCTAACTTGGGCCCAAATTGTAAAATGGCCTTATCTATTGGCGATTTCGTTCCAATTCACATTCCAAGTAATATTCGGCATGCTAATTACATTGCCGGTTGCCAAATTGCATTATCTCTTATAGTTTCCGAGATATGGACTATCGATAATTTACACCTTAGGCTCTGCTTCTAACTTGGGCCCAAATTGTAAAATGGTCTTATCTATTGGCGATTTCGTTCCAATTCACATTCCAAGTAATATTCGGCATGCTAATTACATTGCCGGTTGCCAAATTGCATTATCTCTTATAGTTTCCGAGATATTAACTATCGTTAATTTACACCTAAGGCTCTGCTTCTAACTTGGGCCCAAATTGTAAAATGGCCTTATCTATTGGCGATTTCGTTCCAATTCACATTCCAAGTAATATTCGGCATGTTAATTACATTGCCGGTTGCCAAATTGCATTATCTCTTATAGTTTCCGAGATATGGACTATCGATAATTTACACCTTAGGCTCTGCTTCTAACTTGGGCCCAAATTGTAAAATGGTCTTATCTATTGGCGATTTCGTTCCAATTCACATTCGAAGTAATATTCGGCATGCTAATTACATTGCCGGTTGCCAAATTGAATTATCTCTTATAGTTTCCGAGATATGGACTATCGATAATTTACACCTTAGGCTCTGCTTCTAACTTGGGCCCAAATTGTAAAATGGTCTTATCTATTGGCGATTTCGTCCCAATTCACATTCCAAGTGATATTCGGCATGCTAATTACATTGCCGGTTGCGAAATTGCATTATCTCTTATAGTTTCCGAGATATGGACTATCAATAATTTACACCTTAGGCTCTGCTTCTAACTTGGGCCCAAATTGTAAAATGGTCTTATCTATTGGCGATTTCGTCCCAATTCACATTCCAAGTAATATTCGGCATGCTAATTACATTGCCGGTTGCCAAATTGAATTATCTCTTATAGTTTCCGAGATATGGACTATCGATAATTTACACCTTAGGCTCTGCTTCTAACTTGGGCCCAAATTGTAAAATGGTCTTATCTATTGGCGATTTCGTTCCAATTCACATTCCAAGTAATATTCGGCATGCTAATTACATTGCCGGTTGCCAAATTGAATTATCTCTTATAGTTTCCGAGATATGGACTATCGATAATTTACACCTTAGGCTCTGCTTCTAACTTGGGCCCAAATTGTAAAATGGTCTTATCTATTGGCGATTTCGTCCCAATTCACATTCCAAGTGATATTCGGCATGCTAATTACATTGCCGGTTGCCAAATTGCATTATCTCTTATAGTTTCCGAGATATGGACTATCAATAATTTACACCTTAGGCTCTGCTTCTAACTTGGGCCCAAATTGTAAAATGGTCTTATCTATTGGCGATTTCGTTCCAATTCACATTCCAAGTAATATTCGGCATGCTAATTACATTGCCGGTTGCCAAATTGCATTATCTCTTATAGTTTCCGAGATATGGACTATCGATAATTTACACCTTAGGCTCTGCTTCTAACTTGGGCCCAAATTGTAAAATGGTCTTATCTATTGGCGATTTCGTTCCAATTCACACTCCAAGTAATATTCGGCATGCTAATTAAATTGCCGGTTGCGAAATTGCATTATCTCTTATAGTTTCCGAGATATGGACTATCGATAATTTACACCTTAGGCTCTGCTTCTAACTTGGGCCCAAATTGTAAAATGGTCTTATCTATTGGCGATTTCGTTCCAATTCACATTCCAAGTAATATTCGGCATGCTAATTACATTGCCGGTTGCCAAATTACATTATCTCTTATAGTTTCCGAGATATGGACTATCGATAATTTACACCTTAGGCTCTGCTTCTAACTTGGGCCCAAATTGTAAAATGGTCTTATCTATTGGCGATTTCGTTCCAATTCACATTCCAAGTAATATTCGGCATGCTAATTACATTGCCGGATGCCAAATTGCATTATCTCTTATAGTTTCCGAGATATGGACTATCGATAATTTACACCTTAGGCTCTGCTTCTAACTTGGGCCCAAATTGTAAAATGGTCTTATCTATTGGCGATTTCGTTCCAATTCACATTCCAAGTAATATTCGGCATGCTAATTACATTGCCGGTTGCCAAATTGCATTATCTCTTATAGTTTCCGAGATATGGACCATCGATAATTTACACCATAGGCTCTGCTTCTAACTTGGGCCCAAATTGTAAAATGGTCTTATCTATTGGCGATTTCGTTCCAATTCACATTCCAAGTAATATTTGGCATGCTAATTACATTGCCGGTTGCCAAATTGCATTATCTCTTATAGTTTCCGAGATATGGTCTATCGATAATTTACACCTTAGGCTCTGCTTCTAACTTGTTCCCAAATTGTAAACTGGTCTTATCTATTGGCGATTTCGTTCCAATTCACATTCCAAGTAATATTCGGCATGCTAATTACATTGCCGGTTGCCAAATTGCATTATCTCTTATAGTTTCCGAGATATGGACTATCGATAAATTACACCTTAGGCTCTGCTTCTAACTTGGGCCCAAATTGTAAAATGGTCTTATCTATTGACGATTTCGTTCCAATTCACATTCCAAGTAATATTCGGCATGCTAATTACATTGCCGGTTGCCAAATTGCATTATCTCTTATAGTTTCCGGGATATGGACTATCGATAATTTACACCTTAGGCTCTGCTTCTAACTTGGGCCCAAATTGTAAAATGGTCTTATCTATTGGCGATTTCGTTCCAATTCACATTCCAAGTAATATTCGGCATGCTAATTACATTGCCGGTTGCCAAATTGCATTATCTCTTATAGTTTCCGAGATATGGACTATGGATAATTTACACCTTAGGCTCTGCTTCTAACTTGGGCCCAAATGGTAAAATGGTCTTATCTATTGGCGATTTCGTTCCAATTCACATTCCAAGTAATATTCGGCATGCTAATTACATTGCCGGTTGCCAAATTGCATTATCTCTTATAGTTTCCGAGATATGGACTATCGATAATTTACACCTTAGGCTCTGCTTCTAACTTGGGCCCAAATTGTAAAATGGTTTTATCTATTGGCGAATTAGTTGCAATTCACATTCCAAGTAATATTCGGCATGCTAATTACATTGCCGGTTGCCAAATTGCATTATCTCTTATAGTTTCCGAGATATGGACTATCGATAATTTACACCTTAGTCTCTGCTTCTAACTTGGGCCCAAATTGTAAAATGGTCTTATCTATTGGCGATTTCGTTCCAATTCACATTCCAAGTAATATTCGGCATGCTAATTACATTGCCGGTTGCCAAATTGCATTATCTCTTATAGTTTCCGAGATATGGACTATCGATAATTTACACCTTAGGCTCTGCTTCTAACTTGGGCCCAAATTGTAAAATGGTCTTATCTATTGGCGATTTCGTTCCAATTCACATTCCAAGTAATATTCGGCATGCTAATTACATTGCCGGTTGCCAAATTGCATTATCTCTTATAGTTTCCGAGATATGGACTATCGATAATTTACACCTTAGGCTCTGCTTCTAACTTGGGCCCAAATTGTAAAATGGTCTTATCTATTGTCGATTTCGTTCCAATTCACATTCCAAGTAATATTCGGCATGCTAATTACATTGCCGGTTGCCAAATTGCATTATCTCTTATAGTTTCCGAGATATGGACTATCGATAATTTACACCTTAGGCTCTGCTTCTAACTTGGGCCCAAATTGTAAAATGGTCTTATCTATTGCCGATTTCGTTCCAATTCACATTCCAAGTAATATTCGGCATGCTAATTACATTGCCGGTTGCCAAATTGCATTATCTCTTATAGTTTCCGAGATATGGACTATCGATAATTTACACCTTAGGCTCTGCTTCTAACTTGGGCCCAAATTGTAAAATGGTCTTATCTATTGGCGTTTAGTTGCAATTCACATTCCAAGTAATATTCGGCATGCTAATTACATTGCCGGTTGCCAAATTGCATTATCTCTTATAGTTTCCGAGATATGGACTATCGATAATTTACACCTTAGGCTCTGCTTCTAACTTGGGCCCAAATTGTAAAATGGTCTTATCTATTGGCGATTTCGTTCCAATTCACATTCCAAGTAATATTTGGCATGCTAATTACATTGCCGGTTGCCAAATTGCATTATCTCTTATAGTTTCCGAGATATGGACTATCGATAATTTACACCTTAGGCTCTGCTTCTAACTTGGGCCCAAATTGTAAAATGGTCTTATCTATTGGCGATTTCGTTCCAATTCACACTCCAAGTAATATTCGGCATGCTAATTACATTGCCGGTTGCGAAATTGCATTATCTCTTATAGTTTCCGAGATATGGACTATCGATAATTTACACCTTAGGCTCTGCTTCTAACTTGGGCCCAAATTGTAAAATGGTCTTATCTATTGGCGATTTCGTTCCAATTCACATTCCAAGTAATATTCTTCATGCTAATTACATTGCCGGTTGCCAAATTGCATTATCTTTTATAGTTTCCGAGATATAGACTATCGATAATTTACACCTTAGGCTCTGCTTCTAACTTGGGCCCAAATTGTAAAATGGTCTTATCTATTGGCGATTTCGTTCCAATTCACATTCCAAATAATATTCGGCATGCTAATTACATTGCCGGTTGCCAAATTGCATTATCTCTTATAGTTTCCGAGATATGGACTATCGATAATTTACACCTTAGGCTCTGCTTCTAACTTGGGCCCAAATTGTAAAATGGTCTTATCTATTGGCGATTTCGTCCCAATTCACATTCCAAGTAATATTCGGCATGCTAATTACATTGCCGGTTGCGAAATTGCATTATCTCTTATAGTTTCCGAGATATGGACTATCAATAATTTACACCTTAGGCTCTGCTTCTAACTTGGGCCCAAATTGTAAAATGGTCTTATCTATTGGCGATTTCGTTCCAATTCACATTCCAAGTAATATTCGGCATGCTAATTACATTGCCGGTTGCCAAATTGCATTATCTCTTATAGTTTCCGAGATATGGACTATCGATAATTTACACCTTAGGCTCTGCTTCTAACTTGGGCCCAAATTGTAAAATGGTCTTATCTATTGGCGATTTCGTTCCAATTCACATTCCAAGTAATATTCGGCATGCTAATTACATTGCCGGTTGCCAAATTGCATTATCTCTTATAGTTTCCAAGATATGGGCTATCGATAATTTACACCTTAGGCTCTGCTTCTAACTTGGGCCCAAATTGTAAAATGGTCTTATCTATCGGCGATTTCGTTCCAATTCACATTCCAAGTAATATTCGGCATGCTAATTACATTGCCGGTTGCCAAATTGCATTATCTCTTATAGTTTCCGAGATATGGACTATCAATAATTTACACCTTAGGCTCTGCTTCTAACTTGGGCCCAAATTGTAAAATGGTCTTATCTATTGGCGATTTCGTTCCAATTCACATTCCAAGTAATATTCGGCATGCTAATTACATTGCCGGTTGCCAAATTGCATTATCTCTTATAGTTTCCGAGATATGGACTATCGATAATTTACACCTTAGGCTCTGCTTCTAACTTGGGCCCAAATTGTAAAATATCCTTATCTATTGGCGATTTCGTCCCAATTCACATTCCAAGTAATATTCGGCATGCTAATTACATTGCCGGTTGCGAAATTGCATTATCTCTTATAGCTTCCGAGATATGGACTATCGATAATTTACACCTTAGGCTCTGCTTCTAACTTGGGCCCAAATTGTAAAATGGTCTTATCTATTGGCGATTTAGTTGCAATTCATATTCCAAGTAATATTCGGCATGCTAATTACATTGCCGGTTGTCAAATTGCATTATCTCTTATAGTTTCCGAGATATGGACTATCGATAATTTACACCTTAGGCTCTGCTTCTAACTTGGGCCCAAATTGTAAAATGGTCTTATCTATTGGCGATTTCGTTCCAATTCACATTCCAAGTAATATTCGGCATGCTAATTACATTGCCGGTTGCCAAATTGCATTATCTCTTATAGTTTCCGAGATATGGACTATCGATAATTTACACCTTAGGCTCTGCTTCTAACTTGGGCCCAAATTGTAAAATGGTCTTATCTATTGGCTATTTCGTTCCAATTCACATTCCAAGTAATATTCGGCATGCTAATTACATTGCCGGTTGCCAAATTGCATTATCTCTTATAGTTTCCGAGATATGGACTATCGATAATTTACACCTTAGGCTCTGCTTCTAACTTGGGCCCAAATTGTAAAATGGTCTTATCTATTGGCGATTTCGTTCCAATTCACACTCCAAGTAATATTCGGCATGCTAATTATATTGCCGGCTGCGAAATTGCATTATCTCTTATAGTTTCCGAGATATGGACTATCGATAATTTACACCTTAGGCTCTGCTTCTAACTTGGGCCCAAATTGTAAAATGGTCTTATCTATTGGCGATTTCGTTCCAATTCACATTCCAAGTAATATTCGGCATGCTAATTACATTGCCGGTTGCCAAATTGCATTATCTCTTATAGTTTCCGAGATATGGACTATCGATAATTTACACCTTAGGCTCTGCTTTTAACTTGGGCCCAAATTGTAAAATGGTCTTATCTATTGGCGATTTCGTTCCAATTCACATTCCAAGTAATATTCGGCATGCTAATTACATTGCCGGTTGCCAAATTGCATTATCTCTTATAGTTTCCGAGATATGGACTATCGATAATTTACACCTTAGGCTCTGCTTCTAACTTGGGCCCAAATTGTAAAATGGTCTTATCTACTGGCGATTTCGTCCCAATTCACATTCCAAGTGATATTCGGCATGCTAATTACATTGCCGGTTGCGAAATTGCATTATCTCTTATAGTTTCCGAGATATGGACTATCAATAATTTACACCTTAGGCTCTGCTTCTAACTTGGGCCCAAATTGTAAAATGGTCTTATCTATTGGCGATTTCGTTCCAATTCACATTCCAAGTAATATTCGGCATGCTAATTACATTGCCGGTTGCGAAATTGCATTATCTCTTATAGCTTCCGAGATATGGACTATCGATAATTTACACCTTAGGCTCTGCTTCTAACTTGGGCCCAAATTGTAAAATGGTCTTATCTATTGGCGATTTAGTTGCAATTCATATTCCAAGTAATATTCGGCATGCTAATTACATTGCCGGTTGTCAAATTGCATTATCTCTTATAGTTTCCGAGATATGGACTATCGATAATTTACACCTTAGGCTCTGCTTCTAACTTGGGCCCAAATTGTAAAATGGTCTTATCTATTGGCGATTTCGTTCCAATTCACATTCCAAGTAATATTCGGCATGCTAATTACATTGCCGGTTGCCAAATTGCATTATCTCTTATAGTTTCCGAGATATGGACTATCGATAATTTACACCTTAGGCTCTGCTTCTAACTTGGGCCCAAATTGTAAAATGGTCTTATCTATTGGCTATTTCGTTCCAATTCACATTCCAAGTAATATTCGGCATGCTAATTACATTGCCGGTTGCCAAATTGCATTATCTCTTATAGTTTCCGAGATATGGACTATCGATAATTTACACCTTAGGCTCTGCTTCTAACTTGGGCCCAAATTGTAAAATGGTCTTATCTATTGGCGATTTCGTTCCAATTCACACTCCAAGTAATATTCGGCATGCTAATTACATTGCCGGCTGCGAAATTGCATTATCTCTTATAGTTTCCGAGATATGGACTATCGATAATTTACACCTTAGGCTCTGCTTCTAACTTGGGCCCAAATTGTAAAATGGTCTTATCTATTGGCGATTTCGTTCCAATTCACATTCCAAGTAATATTCGGCATGCTAATTACATTGCCGGTTGCCAAATTGCATTATCTCTTATAGTTTCCGAGATATGGACTATCGATAATTTACACCTTAGGCTCTGCTTTTAACTTGGGCCCAAATTGTAAAATGGTCTTATCTATTGGCGATTTCGTTCCAATTCACATTCCAAGTAATATTCGGCATGCTAATTACATTGCCGGTTGCCAAATTGCATTATCTCTTATAGTTTCCGAGATATGGACTATCGATAATTTACACCTTAGGCTCTGCTTCTAACTTGGGCCCAAATTGTAAAATGGTCTTATCTACTGGCGATTTCGTCCCAATTCACATTCCAAGTGATATTCGGCATGCTAATTACATTGCCGGTTGCGAAATTGCATTATCTCTTATAGTTTCCGAGATATGGACTATCAATAATTTACACCTTAGGCTCTGCTTCTAACTTGGGCCCAAATTGTAAAATGGTCTTATCTATTGGCGATTTCGTTCCAATTCACATTCCAAGTAATATTCGGCATGCTAATTACATTGCCGGTTGCCAAATTGCATTATCTCTTATAGTTTCCGAGATATGGACTATCGATAATTTACACCTTAGGCTCTGCTTCTACCTTGGGCCCAAATTGTAAAATGGTCTTATCTATTGGCGATTTCGTTCCAATTCACACTCCAAGTAATATTCGGCATGCTAATTACATTGCCGGTTGCGAAATTGCATTATCTCTTATAGTTTCCGAGATATGGACTATCGATAATTTACACCTTAGGCTCTGCTTCTAACTTGGGCCCAAATTGTAAAATGGTCTTATCTATTGGCGATTTCGTTCCAATTCACATTCCAAGTAATATTCTTCATGCTAATTACATTGCCGGTTGCCAAATTGCATTATCTCTTATAGTTTCCGAGATATAGACTATCGATAATTTACACCTTAGGCTCTGCTTCTAACTTGGGCCCAAATTGTAAAATGGTCTTATCTATTGGCGATTTCGTTCCAATTTACATTCCAAATAATATTCGGCATGCTAATTACATTGCCGGTTGCCAAATTGCATTATCTCTTATAGTTTCCGAGATATGGACTATCGATAATTTACACCTTAGGCTCTGCTTCTAACTTGGGCCCAAATTGTAAAATGGTCTTATCTATTGGCGATTTCGTCCCAATTCACATTCCAAGTGATATTCGGCATGCTAATTACATTGCCGGTTGCGAAATTGCATTATCTCTTATAGTTTCTGAGATATGGACTATCAATAATTTACACCTTAGGCTCTGCTTCTAACTTGGGCCCAAATTGTAAAATGGTCTTATCTATTGGCGATTTCGTTCCAATTCACATTCCAAGTAATATTCGGCATGCTAATTACATTGCCGGTTGCCAAATTGCATTATCTCTTATAGTTTCCGAGATATGGACTATCGATAATTTACACCTTAGGCTCTGCTTCTAACTTGGGCCCAAATTGTAAAATGGTCTTATCTATTGGCGATTTCGTTCCAATTCACATTCCAAGTAATATTCGGCATGCTAATTACATTGCCGGTTGCCAAATTGCATTATCTCTTATAGTTTCCGAGATATGGGCTATCGATAATTTACACCTTAGGCTCTGCTTCTAACTTGGGCCCAAATTGTAAAATGGTCTTATCTATTGGCGATTTCGTTCCAATTCACATTCCAAGTAATATTCGGCATGCTAATTACATTGCCGGTTGCCAAATTGCATTATCTCTTATAGTTTCCGAGATATGGACTATCAATAATTTACACCTTAGGCTCTGCTTCTAACTTGGGCCCAAATTGTAAAATGGTCTTATCTATTGGCGATTTCGTTCCAATTCACATTCCAAGTAATATTCGGCATGCTAATTACATTGCCGGTTGCCAAATTGCATTATCTCTTATAGTTTCCGAGATATGGACTATCGATAATTTACACCTTAGGCTCTGCTTCTAACTTGGGCCCAAATTGTAAAATGGTCTTATCTATTGGCGATTTCGTTCCAATTCACATTCCAAGTAATATTCGGCATGCTAATTACATTGCCGGTTGCCAAATTGCATTATCTCTTATAGTTTCCGAGATATGGACTATCGATAATTTACACCTTAGGCTCTGCTTCTAACTTGGGCCCAAATTGTAAAATGGTCTTATCTATTGGCGATTTCGTTCCAATTCACATTCCAAGTAATATTCGGCATGCTAATTACATTGCCGGTTGCCAAATTGCATTATCTCTTATAGTTTCCGAGATATGGACTATCGATAATTTACACCTTAGGCTCTGCTTATAACTTGGGCCCAAATTGTAAAATGGTCTTATCTATTGGCGATTTCGTTCCAATTCACATTCCAAGTAATATTCGGCATGCTAATTACATTGCCGGTTGCCAAATTGCATTATCTCTTATAGTTTCCGAGATATGGACTATCGATAATTTACACCTTAGCCTCTGCTTCTAACTTGGGCCCAAATTGTAAAATCGTCTTATCTATTGGCGTTTTCGTTCCAATTCACATTCCAAGTAATATTCGGCATGCTAATTACATTGCCGGTTGCCAAATTGCATTATCTCTTATAGTTTCCGAGATATGGACTCTCGATAATTTACACCTTAGGCTCTGCTTCTAACTTGGGCCCAAATTGTAAAATGGGCTTCTCTATTGGCGATTTCGTTCCAATTCACATTCCAAGTAATATTCGGCATGCTAATTACATTGCCGGTTGCCAAATTGCATTATCTCTTATAGTTTCCGAGATATGGACTATCGATAATTTACACCTTAGGCTCTGCTTCTAACTTGGGCCCAAATTGTAAAATGATCTTATCTATTGGCGATTTCGTTCCAATTCACATTCCAAGTAATATTCGGCATGCTAATTACATTGCCGGTTGCCAAATTGCATTATCTCTTATAGTTTCCGAGATATGGACTATCGATAATTTACACCTTAGGCTCTGCTTCTAACTTGGGCCCAAATTGTAAAATGGTCTTCTCTATTGGCGATTTCGTTCCAATTCACATTCCAAGTAATATTCGGCATGCTAATTACATTGCCGGTTGCCAAATTGCATTATCTCTTATAGTTTCCGAGATATGGACTATCGATAATTTACATCTTACGCTCTGCTTCTAACTTGGGCCCAAATTGTAAAATCGTCTTATCTATTGGCGATTTCGTTCCAATTCACATTCCAAGTAATATTCGGCATGCTAATTACATTGCCGGTTGCCAAATTGCATTATCTCTTATAGTTTCCGAGATATGGACTATCGATAATTTACACCTTAGGCTCTGCTTCTAACTTGGGCCCAAATTGTAAAATGGTCTTATCTATTGGCGATTTCGGTCCAATTCACATTCCAAGTAATATCCGGCATGCTAATTACATTGCCGGTTGCCAAATTGAATTATCTCTTATAGTTTCCGAGATATGGACTATCGATAATTTACACCTTAGGCTCTGCTTCTAACTTGGGCCCAAATTGTAAAATGGTCTTATCTATTCGCGATTTCGTTCCAATTCACATTCCAAGTAATATTCGGCATGCTAATTACATTGCCGGTTGCCAAATTGCATTATCTCTTATAGTTTCCGAGATATGGACTATCGATAATTTACATCTTAGGCTCTGCTTCTAACTTGGGCCCAAATTGTAAAATGGTCTTATCTATTGGCGATTTCGTTCCAATTCACATTGCAAGTAATATTCGGCATGCTAATTACATTGCCGGTTGCCAAATTGCATTATCTCTTATAGTTTCCGAGATATGGACTATCGATAATTTACACCTTAGGCTCCGCTTCTAACTTGGGATCAAATTGTAAAATGGTCTTATCTATTGGCGATTTCGTCCCAATTCACATTCCAAGTGATATTCGGCATGCTAATTACATTGCCGGTTGCGAAATTGCATTATCTCTTATAGTTTCCGAGATATGGACTATCAATAATTTACACCTTAGGCTCTGCTTCTAACTTGGGCCCAAATTGTAAAATGGTCTTATCTATTGGCGATTTCGTTCCAATTCACATTCCAAGTAATATTCGGCATGCTAATTACATTGCCGGTTGCCAAATTGCATTATCTCTTATAGTTTCCGAGATATGGACTATCGATAATTTACAACTTAGGCTCTGCTTCTAACTTGGGCCCAAATTGTAAAATGGTCTTATCTATTGGCGATTTCGTTCCAATTCACATTCCAAGTAATATTCGGCATGCTAATTACATTGCCGGTTGCCAAATTGCATTATCTCTTATAGTTTCTGAGATATGGATTATCGATAATTTACACCTTAGGCTCTGCTTCTAACTTGGGCCCAAATTGTAAAATGGTCTTGTCTATTGGCGTTTTCGTTCCAATTCACATTCCAAGTAATATTCGGCATGCTAATTACATTGCCGGTTGCCAAATTGCATTATCTCTTATAGTTTCCGAGATATGGACTATCGATAATTTACACCTTAGGCTCTGCTTCTAACTTGGGCCCAAATTGTAAAATGGTCTTCTCTATTGGCGATTTCGTTCCAATTCACATTCCAAGTAATATTCGGCATGCTAATTACATTGCCGGTTGCCAAATTGCATTATCTCTTATAGTTTCCGAGATATGGACTATCGATAATTTACACCTTAGGCTCTGCTTCTAACTTGGACCCAAATTGTAAAATGGTCTTATCTATTGGCGTTTTCGTTCCAATTCACATTCCAAGTAATATTCGGCATGCTAATTACATTGCCGGTTGCCAAATTGCATTATCTCTTATAGTTTCCGAGATATGGACTATCGATAATTTACACCTTAGGCTCTGCTTCTAACTTGGGCCCAAATTGTAAAATGGTCTTCTCTATTGGCGATTTCGTTCCAATTCACATTCCAAGTAATATACGGCATGCTAATTACATTGCCGGTTGCCAAATTGCATTATCTCTTATAGTTTCCGAGATATGGACTATCGATAATTTACACCTTAGGCTCTGCTTCTAACTTGGGCCCAAATTGTAAAATGGTCTTATCTATTGGCGATTTCGTTCCAATTCACATTCCAAGTAATATTCGGCATGCTAATTACATTGCCGGTTGCCAAATTGCATTATCTCTTATAGTTTCCGAGATATGGACTATCGATAATTTACACCTTAGGCTCTGCTTCTAACTTGGGCCCAAATTGTAAAATGGTCTTCTCTATTGGCGATTTCGTTCCAATTCACATTCCAAGTAATATTCGGCATGCTAATTACATTGCCGGTTGCCAAATTGCATTATCTCTTATAGTTTCCGAGATATGGACTATCGATAATTTACACCATAGGCTCTGCTTCTAACTTGGGCCCAAATTGTAAAATGGTCTTCTCTATTGGCGATTTCGTTCCAATTCACATTCCAAGTAATATTCGGCATGCTAATTACATTGCCGGTTGCCAAATTGCATTATCTCTTATAGTTTCCGAGATATGGACTATCGATAATTTACACCTTAGGCTCTGCTTCTAACTTGGGCCCAAATTGTAAAATCGTCTTATCTATTGGCGATTTCGTTCCAATTCACATTCCAAGTAATATTCGGCATGCTAATTACATTGCCGGTTGCCAAATTGCATTATCTCTTATAGTTTCCGAGATATGGACTATCGGTAATTTACACCTTAGGCTCTGCTTCTAACTTGGGCCCAAATTGTAAAATGGTCTTATCTATTGGCGATTTCGTTCCAATTCACATTCCAAGTAATATCCGGCATGCTAATTACATTGCCGGTTGCCAAATTGAATTATCTCTTATAGTTTCCGAGATATGGACTATCGATAATTTACACCTTAGGCTCTGCTTCTAACTTGGGCCCAAATTGTAAAATGGTCTTACCTATTGGCGATTTCGTTCCAATTCACATTCCAAGTAATATTCGGCATGCTAATTACATTGCCGGTTGCCAAATTGCATTATCTCTTATAGTTTCCGAGATATGGACTATCGATAATTTACACCTTAGGCTCTGCTTCTAACTTGGGCCCAAATTGTAAAATGGTCTTATCTATTGGCGATTTCGTTCCAATTCACATTCCAAGTAATATTCGGCATGCTAATTACATTGCCGGTTGCCAAATTGCATTATCTCTTATAGTTTCCGAGATATGGACTATCGATAATTTACACCTTAGGCTCTGCTTCTAACTTGGGCCCAAATTGTAAAATGGTCTTATCTATTGGCGATTTCGTTCCAATTCACACTCCAAGTAATATTCGGCATGCTAATTACATTGCCGGTTGCCAAATTGCATTAACTCTTATAGTTTCCGAGATATGGACTATCGATAATTTACACCTTAGGCTCTGCTTCTAACTTGGGCCCAAATTGTAAAATGGTCTTATCTATTGGCGATTTCGTTCCAATTCACATTCCAAGTAATATTCGGCATGCTAATTACATTGCCGGTTGCCAAATTGAATTATCTCTTATAGTTTCCGAGATATGGACTATCGATAATTTACACCTTAGTCTCTGCTTCTAACTTGGGCCCAAATTGTAAAATGGTCTTATCTATTGGCGATTTCGTTCCAATTCACATTCCAAGTAATATTCGGCATGCTAATTACATTGCCGGTTGCCAAATTGCATTATCTCTTATAGTTTCCGAGATATGGACTATCGATAATTTACACCTTAGGCTCTGCTTCTAACTTGGGCCCAAATTGTAAAATGGTCTTATCTATTGGCGATTTCGTTCCAATTCACATTCCAAGTAATATTCGGCATGCTAATTACATTGCCGGTTGCCAAATTGCATTATCTCTTATAGTTTCCGAGATATGGACTATCGATAATTTACACCTTAGGCTCTGCTTCTAACTTGGGCCCAAATTGTAAAATGGTCTTATCTATTGTCGATTTCGTTCCAATTCACATTCCAAGTAATATTCGGCATGCTAATTACATTGCCGGTTGCCAAATTGCATTATCTCTTATAGTTTCCGAGATATGGACTATCGATAATTTACACCTTAGGCTCTGCTTCTAACTTGGGCCCAAATTGTAAAATGGTCTTATCTATTGCCGATTTCGTTCCAATTCACATTCCAAGTAATATTCGGCATGCTAATTACATTGCCGGTTGCCAAATTGCATTATCTCTTATAGTTTCCGAGATATGGACTATCGATAATTTACACCTTAGGCTCTGCTTCTAACTTGGGCCCAAATTGTAAAATGGTCTTATCTATTGGCGTTTAGTTGCAATTCACATTCCAAGTAATATTCGGCATGCTAATTACATTGCCGGTTGCCAAATTGCATTATCTCTTATAGTTTCCGAGATATGGACTATCGATAATTTACACCTTAGGCTCTGCTTCTAACTTGGGCCCAAATTGTAAAATGGTCTTATCTATTGGCGATTTCGTTCCAATTCACATTCCAAGTAATATTTGGCATGCTAATTACATTGCCGGTTGCCAAATTGCATTATCTCTTATAGTTTCCGAGATATGGACTATCGATAATTTACACCTTAGGCTCTGCTTCTAACTTGGGCCCAAATTGTAAAATGGTCTTATCTATTGGCGATTTCGTTCCAATTCACACTCCAAGTAATATTCGGCATGCTAATTACATTGCCGGTTGCGAAATTGCATTATCTCTTATAGTTTCCGAGATATGGACTATCGATAATTTACACCTTAGGCTCTGCTTCTAACTTGGGCCCAAATTGTAAAATGGTCTTATCTATTGGCGATTTCGTTCCAATTCACATTCCAAGTAATATTCTTCATGCTAATTACATTGCCGGTTGCCAAATTGCATTATCTTTTATAGTTTCCGAGATATAGACTATCGATAATTTACACCTTAGGCTCTGCTTCTAACTTGGGCCCAAATTGTAAAATGGTCTTATCTATTGGCGATTTCGTTCCAATTCACATTCCAAATAATATTCGGCATGCTAATTACATTGCCGGTTGCCAAATTGCATTATCTCTTATAGTTTCCGAGATATGGACTATCGATAATTTACACCTTAGGCTCTGCTTCTAACTTGGGCCCAAATTGTAAAATGGTCTTATCTATTGGCGATTTCGTCCCAATTCACATTCCAAGTGATATTCGGCATGCTAATTACATTGCCGGTTGCGAAATTGCATTATCTCTTATAGTTTCCGAGATATGGACTATCAATAATTTACACCTTAGGCTCTGCTTCTAACTTGGGCCCAAATTGTAAAATGGTCTTATCTATTGGCGATTTCGTTCCAATTCACATTCCAAGTAATATTCGGCATGCTAATTACATTGCCGGTTGCCAAATTGCATTATCTCTTATAGTTTCCGAGATATGGACTATCGATAATTTACACCTTAGGCTCTGCTTCTAACTTGGGCCCAAATTGTAAAATGGTCTTATCTATTGGCGATTTCGTTCCAATTCACATTCCAAGTAATATTCGGCATGCTAATTACATTGCCGGTTGCCAAATTGCATTATCTCTTATAGTTTCCGAGATATGGGCTATCGATAATTTACACCTTAGGCTCTGCTTCTAACTTGGGCCCAAATTGTAAAATGGTCTTATCTATCGGCGATTTCGTTCCAATTCACATTCCAAGTAATATTCGGCATGCTAATTACATTGCCGGTTGCCAAATTGCATTATCTCTTATAGTTTCCGAGATATGGACTATCGATAATTTACACCTTAGGCTCTGCTTCTAACTTGGGCCCAAATTGTAAAATATCCTTATCTATTGGCGATTTCGTCCCAATTCACATTCCAAGTAATATTCGGCATGCTAATTACATTGCCGGTTGCGAAATTGCATTATCTCTTATAGCTTCCGAGATATGGACTATCGATAATTTACACCTTAGGCTCTGCTTCTAACTTGGGCCCAAATTGTAAAATGGTCTTATCTATTGGCGATTTAGTTGCAATTCATATTCCAAGTAATATTCGGCATGCTAATTACATTGCCGGTTGTCAAATTGCATTATCTCTTATAGTTTCCGAGATATGGACTATCGATAATTTACACCTTAGGCTCTGCTTCTAACTTGGGCCCAAATTGTAAAATGGTCTTATCTATTGGCGATTTCGTTCCAATTCACATTCCAAGTAATATTCGGCATGCTAATTACATTGCCGGTTGCCAAATTGCATTATCTCTTATAGTTTCCGAGATATGGACTATCGATAATTTACACCTTAGGCTCTGCTTCTAACTTGGGCCCAAATTGTAAAATGGTCTTATCTATTGGCTATTTCGTTCCAATTCACATTCCAAGTAATATTCGGCATGCTAATTACATTGCCGGTTGCCAAATTGCATTATCTCTTATAGTTTCCGAGATATGGACTATCGATAATTTACACCTTAGGCTCTGCTTCTAACTTGGGCCCAAATTGTAAAATGGTCTTATCTATTGGCGATTTCGTTCCAATTCACACTCCAAGTAATATTCGGCATGCTAATTATATTGCCGGCTGCGAAATTGCATTATCTCTTATAGTTTCCGAGATATGGACTATCGATAATTTACACCTTAGGCTCTGCTTCTAACTTGGGCCCAAATTGTAAAATGGTCTTATCTATTGGCGATTTCGTTCCAATTCACATTCCAAGTAATATTCGGCATGCTAATTACATTGCCGGTTGCCAAATTGCATTATCTCTTATAGTTTCCGAGATATGGACTATCGATAATTTACACCTTAGGCTCTGCTTTTAACTTGGGCCCAAATTGTAAAATGGTCTTATCTATTGGCGATTTCGTTCCAATTCACATTCCAAGTAATATTCGGCATGCTAATTACATTGCCGGTTGCCAAATTGCATTATCTCTTATAGTTTCCGAGATATGGACTATCGATAATTTACACCTTAGGCTCTGCTTCTAACTTGGGCCCAAATTGTAAAATGGTCTTATCTACTGGCGATTTCGTCCCAATTCACATTCCAAGTGATATTCGGCATGCTAATTACATTGCCGGTTGCGAAATTGCATTATCTCTTATAGTTTCCGAGATATGGACTATCAATAATTTACACCTTAGGCTCTGCTTCTAACTTGGGCCCAAATTGTAAAATGGTCTTATCTATTGGCGATTTCGTTCCAATTCACATTCCAAGTAATATTCGGCATGCTAATTACATTGCCGGTTGCGAAATTGCATTATCTCTTATAGCTTCCGAGATATGGACTATCGATAATTTACACCTTAGGCTCTGCTTCTAACTTGGGCCCAAATTGTAAAATGGTCTTATCTATTGGCGATTTAGTTGCAATTCATATTCCAAGTAATATTCGGCATGCTAATTACATTGCCGGTTGTCAAATTGCATTATCTCTTATAGTTTCCGAGATATGGACTATCGATAATTTACACCTTAGGCTCTGCTTCTAACTTGGGCCCAAATTGTAAAATGGTCTTATCTATTGGCGATTTCGTTCCAATTCACATTCCAAGTAATATTCGGCATGCTAATTACATTGCCGGTTGCCAAATTGCATTATCTCTTATAGTTTCCGAGATATGGACTATCGATAATTTACACCTTAGGCTCTGCTTCTAACTTGGGCCCAAATTGTAAAATGGTCTTATCTATTGGCTATTTCGTTCCAATTCACATTCCAAGTAATATTCGGCATGCTAATTACATTGCCGGTTGCCAAATTGCATTATCTCTTATAGTTTCCGAGATATGGACTATCGATAATTTACACCTTAGGCTCTGCTTCTAACTTGGGCCCAAATTGTAAAATGGTCTTATCTATTGGCGATTTCGTTCCAATTCACACTCCAAGTAATATTCGGCATGCTAATTACATTGCCGGCTGCGAAATTGCATTATCTCTTATAGTTTCCGAGATATGGACTATCGATAATTTACACCTTAGGCTCTGCTTCTAACTTGGGCCCAAATTGTAAAATGGTCTTATCTATTGGCGATTTCGTTCCAATTCACATTCCAAGTAATATTCGGCATGCTAATTACATTGCCGGTTGCCAAATTGCATTATCTCTTATAGTTTCCGAGATATGGACTATCGATAATTTACACCTTAGGCTCTGCTTTTAACTTGGGCCCAAATTGTAAAATGGTCTTATCTATTGGCGATTTCGTTCCAATTCACATTCCAAGTAATATTCGGCATGCTAATTACATTGCCGGTTGCCAAATTGCATTATCTCTTATAGTTTCCGAGATATGGACTATCGATAATTTACACCTTAGGCTCTGCTTCTAACTTGGGCCCAAATTGTAAAATGGTCTTATCTACTGGCGATTTCGTCCCAATTCACATTCCAAGTGATATTCGGCATGCTAATTACATTGCCGGTTGCGAAATTGCATTATCTCTTATAGTTTCCGAGATATGGACTATCAATAATTTACACCTTAGGCTCTGCTTCTAACTTGGGCCCAAATTGTAAAATGGTCTTATCTATTGGCGATTTCGTTCCAATTCACATTCCAAGTAATATTCGGCATGCTAATTACATTGCCGGTTGCCAAATTGCATTATCTCTTATAGTTTCCGAGATATGGACTATCGATAATTTACACCTTAGGCTCTGCTTCTACCTTGGGCCCAAATTGTAAAATGGTCTTATCTATTGGCGATTTCGTTCCAATTCACATTCCAAGTAATATTCTTCATGCTAATTACATTGCCGGTTGCCAAATTGCATTATCTCTTATAGTTTCCGAGATATAGACTATCGATAATTTACACCTTAGGCTCTGCTTCTAACTTGGGCCCAAATTGTAAAATGGTCTTATCTATTGGCGATTTCGTTCCAATTTACATTCCAAATAATATTCGGCATGCTAATTACATTGCCGGTTGCCAAATTGCATTATCTCTTATAGTTTCCGAGATATGGACTATCGATAATTTACACCTTAGGCTCTGCTTCTAACTTGGGCCCAAATTGTAAAATGGTCTTATCTATTGGCGATTTCGTCCCAATTCACATTCCAAGTGATATTCGGCATGCTAATTACATTGCCGGTTGCGAAATTGCATTATCTCTTATAGTTTCTGAGATATGGACTATCAATAATTTACAACTTAGGCTCTGCTTCTAACTTGGGCCCAAATTGTAAAATGGTCTTATCTATTGGCGATTTCGTTCCAATTCACATTCCAAGTAATATTCGGCATGCTAATTACATTGCCGGTTGCCAAATTGCATTATCTCTTATAGTTTCCGAGATATGGACTATCGATAATTTACACCTTAGGCTCTGCTTCTAACTTGGGCCCAAATTGTAAAATGGTCTTATCTATTGGCGATTTCGTTCCAATTCACATTCCAAGTAATATTCGGCATGCTAATTACATTGCCGGTTGCCAAATTGCATTATCTCTTATAGTTTCCGAGATATGGGCTATCGATAATTTACACCTTAGGCTCTGCTTCTAACTTGGGCCCAAATTGTAAAATGGTCTTATCTATTGGCGATTTCGTTCCAATTCACATTCCAAGTAATATTCGGCATGCTAATTACATTGCCGGTTGCCAAATTGCATTATCTCTTATAGTTTCCGAGATATGGACTATCAATAATTTACACCTTAGGCTCTGCTTCTAACTTGGGCCCAAATTGTAAAATGGTCTTATCTATTGGCGATTTCGTTCCAATTCACATTCCAAGTAATATTCGGCATGCTAATTACATTGCCGGTTGCCAAATTGCATTATCTCTTATAGTTTCCGAGATATGGACTATCGATAATTTACACCTTAGGCTCTGCTTCTAACTTGGGCCCAAATTGTAAAATATCCTTGTCTATTGGCGATTTCGTCCCAATTCACATTCCAAGTAATATTCGGCATGCTAATTACATTGCCGGTTGCGAAATTGCATTATCTCTTATAGTTTCCGAGATATGGACTATCGATAATTTACACCCTAGGCTCTGCTTCTAACTTGGGCCCAAATTGTAAAATGGTCTTATCTATTGGCGATTTAGTTGCAATTCATATTCCAAGTAATATTCGGCATGCTAATTACATTGCCGGTTGTCAAATTGCATTATCTCTTATAGTTTCCGAGATATGGACTATCGATAATTTACACCTTAGGCTCTGCTTCTAACTTGGGCCCAAATTGTAAAATGGTCTTATCTATTGGCGATTTCGTTCCAATTCACATTCCAAGTAATATTCGGCATGCTAATTACATTGCCGGTTGCCAAATTGCATTATCTCTTATAGTTTCCGAGATATGGACTATCGATAATTTACACCTTAGGCTCTGCTTCTAACTTGGGCCCAAATTGTAAAATGGTCTTATCTATTGGCTATTTCGTTCCAATTCACATTCCAAGTAATATTCGGCATGCTAATTACATTGCCGGTTGCCAAATTGCATTATCTCTTATAGTTTCCGAGATATGGACTATCGATAATTTACACCTTAGGCTCTGCTTCTAACTTGGGCCCAAATTGTAAAATGGTCTTATCTATTGGCGATTTCGTTCCAATTCACACTCCAAGTAATATTCGGCATGCTAATTACATTGCCGGCTGCGAAATTGCATTATCTCTTATAGTTTCCGAGATATGGACTATCGATAATTTACACCTTAGGCTCTGCTTCTAACTTGGGCCCAAATTGTAAAATGGTCTTATCTATTGGCGATTTCGTTCCAATTCACATTCCAAGTAATATTCGGCATGCTAATTACATTGCCGGTTGCCAAATTGCATTATCTCTTATAGTTTCCGAGATATGGACTATCGATAATTTACACCTTAGGCTCTGCTTTTAACTTGGGCCCAAATTGTAAAATGGTCTTATCTATTGGCGATTTCGTTCCAATTCACATTCCAAGTAATATTCGGCATGCTAATTACATTGCCGGTTGCCAAATTGCATTATCTCTTATAGTTTCCGAGATATGGACTATCGATAATTTACACCTTAGGCTCTGCTTCTAACTTGGGCCCAAATTGTAAAATGGTCTTATCTACTGGCGATTTCGTCCCAATTCACATTCCAAGTGATATTCGGCATGCTAATTACATTGCCGGTTGCGAAATTGCATTATCTCTTATAGTTTCCGAGATATGGACTATCAATAATTTACACCTTAGGCTCTGCTTCTAACTTCGGCCCAAATTGTAAAATGGTCTTATCTATTGGCGATTTCGTTCCAATTCACATTCCAAGTAATATTCGGCATGCTAATTACATTGCCGGTTGCCAAATTGCATTATCTCTTATAGTTTCCGAGATATGGACTATCGATAATTTACACCTTAGGCTCTGCTTCTAACTTGGGCCCAAATTGTAAAATGGTCTTATCTATTGGCGATTTCGTTCCAATTCACACTCCAAGTAATATTCGGCATGCTAATTACATTGCCGGTTGCGAAATTGCATTATCTCTTATAGTTTCCGAGATATGGACTATCGATAATTTACACCTTAGGCTCTGCTTCTAACTTGGGCCCAAATTGTAAAATGGTCTTATCTATTGGCGATTTCCTTCCAATTCACATTCCAAGTAATATTCGGCATGCTAATTACATTGCCGGTTGCCAAATTGCATTATCTCTTATAGTTTCCGAGATATGGACTATCGATAATTTACACCTTAGGCTCTGCTTCTAACTGGGGCCCAAATTGTAAAATGGTCTTATCTATTGGCGATTTCGTTCCAATTCACATTCCAAGTAATATTCGGCATGCTAATTACATTGCCGGATGCCAAATTGCATTATCTCTTATAGTTTCCGAGATATGGACTATCGATAATTTACACCTTAGGCTCTGCTTCTAACTTGGGCCCAAATTGTAAAATGGTCTTATCTATTGGCGATTTCGTTCCAATTCACATTCCAAGTAATATTCGGCATGCTAATTACATTGCCGGTTGCCAAATTGCATTATCTCTTATAGTTTCCGAGATATGGACCATCGATAATTTACGCCATAGGCTCTGCTTCTAACTTGGGCCCAAATTGTAAAATGGTCTTATCTATGGGCGATTTCGTTCCAATTCACATTCCAAGTAATATTCGGCATGCTAATTACATTGCCGGTTGCCAAATTGTATTATCTCTTATAGTTTCCGAGATATTAACTATCGTTAATTTACACCTAAGGCTCTGCTTCTAACTTGGGCCCAAATTGTAAAATGGCCTTATCTATTGGCGATTTCGTTCCAATTCACATTCCAAGTAATATTCGGCATGCTAATTACATTGCCGGTTGCCAAATTGCATTATCTCTTATAGTTTCCGAGATATGGACTATCGATAATTTACACCTTAGGCTCTGCTTCTAACTTGGGTCCAAATTGTAAAATGGTCTTATCTATTGGCGATTTCGTTCCAATTCACATTCCAAGTAATATTCGGCATGCTAATTACATTGCCGGTTGCCAAATTGAATTATCTCTTATAGTTTCCGAGATATTAACTATCGTTAATTTACACCTAAGGCTCTGATTCTAACTTGGGCCCAAATTGTAAAATGGCCTTATCTATTGGCGATTTCGTTCCAATTCACATTCCAAGTAATATTCGGCATGCTAATTACATTGCCGGTTGCCAAATTGCATTATCTCTTATAGTTTCCGAGATATGGACTATCGATAATTTACACCTTAGGCTCTGCTTCTAACTTGGGCCCAAATTGTAAAATGGTCTTATCTATTGGCGATTTCGTTCCAATTCACATTCGAAGTAATATTCGGCATGCTAATTACATTGCCGGTTGCCAAATTGAATTATCTCTTATAGTTTCCGAGATATGGACAATCGATAATTTACACCTTAGGCTCTGCTTCTAACTTGGACCCAAATTGTAAAATGGTCTTACCTATTGGCGATTTCGTTCCAATTCACATTCCAAGTAATATTCGGCATGCTAATTACATTGCCGGTTGCCAAATTGCATTATCTCTTATAGTTTCCGAGATATGGACTATCGATAATTTACACCTTAGGCTCTGCTTCTAACTTGGGCCCAAATTGTAAAATGGTCTTATCTATTGACGATTTCGTTCCAATTCACATTCCAAGTAATATTCGGCATGCTAATTACATTGCCGGTTGCCAAATTGCATTATCTCTTATAGTTTCCGAGATATGGACTATCGGTAATTTACACCTTAGGCTCTGCTTCTAACTTGGGCCCAAATTGTAAAATGGTCTTATCTATTGGCGATTTCGTTCCAATTCACATTCCAAGTAATATCCGGCATGCTAATTACATTGCCGGTTGCCAAATTGAATTATCTCTTATAGTTTCCGAGATATGGACTATCGATAATTTACACCTTAGGCTCTGCTTCTAACTTGGGCCCAAATTGTAAAATGGTCTTACCTATTGGCGATTTCGTTCCAATTCACATTCCAAGTAATATTCGGCATGCTAATTACATTGCCGGTTGCCAAATTGCATTATCTCTTATAGTTTTCGAGATATGGACTATCGATAATTTACACCTTAGGCTCTGCTTCTAACTTGGGCCCAAATTGTAAAATGGTCTTATCTATTGGCGATTTCGTTCCAATTCACATTCCAAGTAATATTCGGCATGCTAATTACATTTCCGGTTGCCAAATTGCATTATCTCTTATAGTTTCCGAGATATGGACTATCGATAATTTACACCTCAGGCTCTGCTTCTAACTTGGGCCCAAATTGTAAAATGGTCTTATCTATTGGCGATTTCGTTCCAATTCACATTCCAAGTAATATTCGGCATGCTAATTACATTGCCGGTTGCCAAATTGCATTAACTCTTATAGTTTCCGAGATATGGACTATCGATAATTTACACCTTAGGCTCTGCTTCTAACTTGGGCCCAAATTGTAAAATGGTCTTATCTATTGGCGATTTCGTTCCAATTCACATTCCAAGTAATATTCGGCATGCTAATTACATTGCCGGTTGCCAAATTGAATTATCTCTTATAGTTTCCGAGGTATGGACTATCGATAATTTACACCTTAGGCTCTGCTTCTAACTTGGGCCCAAATTGTAAAATGGTCTTACCTATTGGCGATTTCGTTCCAATTCACATTCCAAGTAATATTCGGCATGCTAATTACATTGCCGGTTGCCAAATTGCATTATCTCTTATAGTTTCCGAGATATGGACTATCGATAATTTACACCTTAGGCTCTGCTTCTAACTTGGGCCCAAATTGTAAAATGGTCTTATCTATTGGCGATTTCGTTCCAATTCACATTCCAAATAATATTCGGCATGCTAATTACATTGCCGTTTGCCAAATTGCATTATCTCTTATAGTTTCCAAGATATGGACTATCGATAATTTACACCTTAGGCTCTGCTTCTAACTTGGTCCCAAATTGTAAAATGGTCTTATCTATTGGCGATTTCGTTCCAATTGACATTCCAAGTAATATTCGGCATGCTAATTACATTGCCGGTTGCCAAATTGCATTAACTCTTATAGTTTCCGAGATATGGACTATCGATAATTTACACCTTAGGCTCTGCTTCTAACTTGGGCCCAAATTGTAAAATGGTCTTATCTATTGGCGATTTCGTTCCAATTCACATTCCAAGTAATATTCGGCATGCTAATTACATGGCCGGTTGCCAAATTGCATTATCTCTTATAGTTTCCGAGATATGGACTATCGATAATTTACACCATAGGCTCTGCTTATAACTTGATCCCAAATTGTTAAATGGTCTTATCTATTGGCGATTTCGTTCCAATTCACATTCCAAGTAATATTCGGCATGCTAATTACATTGCCGGTTGCCAAATTGCATTATCTCTTATAGTTTCCGAGATATGGACTATCGATAAATTACACCTTAGGCTCTGCTTCTAACTTGGGCCCAAATTGTAAAATGGTCTTATCTATTGGCGATTTCGTTCCAATTCACATTCCAAGTAATATTCGGCATGCTAATTACATTGCCGGTTGCCAAATTGCATTATCTCTTATAGTTTCCGAGATATGGACTATCGATTATTTACACCTTAGGCTCTGCTTCTAACTTGGGCCCAAATTGTAAAATGGTCTTCTCTATTGGCGATTTCGTTCCAATTCACATTCCAAGTAATATTCGGCATGCTAATTACATTGCCGGTTGCCAAATTGCATTATCTCTTATAGTTTCCGAGATATGGACTATCGATAATTTACACCTTAGGCTCTGCTTCTAACTTGGGCCCAAATTGTAAAATGGTCTTCTCTATTGGCGATTTCGTTCCAATTCACATTCCAAGTAATATTCGGCATGCTAATTACATTGCCGGTTGCCAAATTGCATTATCTCTTATAGTTTCCGAGATATGGACTATCGATAATTTACACCTTATTCTCTGCTTCTAACTTGGGCCCAAATTGTAAAATGGTCTTCTCTATTGGCGATTTCGTTCCAATTCACATTCCAAGTAATATTCGGCATGCTAATTACATTGCCGGTTGCCAAATTGCATTATCTCTTATAGTTTCCGAGATATGGACTATCGATAATTTACACCTTAGGCTCTGCTTCTAACTTGGGCCCAAATTGTAAAATCGTCTTATCTATTGGCGATTTCGTTCCAATTCACATTCCAAGTAATATTCGGCATGCTAATTACATTGCCGGTTGCCAAATTGAATTATCTCTTATAGGTTCCGATCGATGGACGATCGGTAATTTACACCTTAGGCTCTGCTTCTAACTTGGGCCCAAATTGTAAAATGGTCTTATCTATTGGCGATTTCGTTACAATTCACATTCCAAGTAATATCCGGCATGCTAATTACATTGCCGTTTGCCAAATTGAATTATCTCTTATAGTTTCCGAGATATGGACTATCGATAATTTACACCTTAGGCTCTGCTTCTAACTTGGGCCCAAATTGTAAAATGGTCTTACCAGGTTCGTCCATCGATCGATGGACGAACCTTACCTATTGGCGATTTCGTTCCAATTCACAATCCAAGTAATATTCGGCATGCTAATTACATTGCCGGTTGCCAAATTGCATTATCTCTTATAGTTTCCGAGATATGGACTATCGATAATTTACACCTTAGGCTCTGCTTCTATCTTGGGCCCAAATTGTAAAATGGTCTTATCTATTGGCGATTTCGTTCCAATTCACATTCCAAGTAATATTCGGCATGCTAATTACATTGCCGGTTGCCAAATTGCATTATCTCTTATAGTTTCCGAGATATGGACTATCGATAATTTACACCTTAGGCTCTGCTTCTAACGTGGGCCCAAATTGTAAAATGGTTTTATCTATTTTCGATTTCGTTCCAATTCACATTCCAAGTAATATTCGGCATGCTAATTACATTGCCGGTTGCCAAATTGCATTAACTCTTATAGTTTCCGAGATATGGACTATCGATAATTTACACCTTAGGCTCTGCTTCTAACTTGGGCCCAAATTGTAAAATGGTCTTATCTATTGGCGATTTCGTTCCAATTCACATTCCAAGTAATATTCGGCATGCTAATTACATTGCCGGTTGCCAAATTGAATTATCTCTTATAGTTTCCGAGATATGGACTATCGATAATTTACACCTTAGGCTCTGCTTCTAACTTGGGCCCAAATTGTAAAATGTTCTTACCTATTGGCGATTTCGTTCCAATTCACATTCCAAGTAATATTCGGCATGCTAATTACATTGCCGGTTGCCAAATTGCATTATCTCTTATAGTTTCCGAGATATGGACTATCGATAATTTACACCTTAGGCTCTGTTTCTAACTTGGGCCCAAATTGTAAAATGGTCTTATCTATTGGCGATTTCGTTCCAATTCACATTCCAAGTAATATTCGGCATGCTAATTACATTGCCGTTTGCCAAATTGCATTATCTCTTATAGTTTCGAAGATATGGACTATCGATAATTTACACCTTAGGCTCTGCTTCTAACTTGGTCCCAAATTGTAAAATGGTCTTATCTATTGGCGATTTCGTTCCAATTCACATTCCAAGTAATATTCGGCATGCTAATTACATTGCCGGTTGCCAAATTGCATTAACTCTTATAGTTTCCGAGATATGGACTATCGATAATTTACACCTTAGGCTCTGCTTCTAACTTGGGCCCAAATTGTAAAATGGTCTTATCTATTGGCGATTTCGTTCCAATTCACATTCCAAGTAATATTCGGCATGCTAATTACATTGCCGGTTGCCAAATTGCATTATCTCTTATAGTTTCCGAGATATGGACTATCGATAATTTACACTATAGGCTCTGCTTATAACTTGGGCCCAAATTGTTAAATGGTCTTATCTATTGGCGATTTCGTTCCAATTCACATTCCAAGTAATATTCGGCATGCTAATTACATTGCCGGTTGCCAAATTGCATTATCTCTTATAGTTTCCGAGATATGGACTATCGATAATTTACACCTTAGGCTCTGCTTCTAACTTGGGCCCAAATTGTAAAATGGTCTTATCTATTGGCGATTTCGTTCCAATTCACATTCCAAGTAATATTCGGCATGCTAATTACATTGCCGGTTGCCAAATTGCATTATCTCTTATAGTTTCCGAGATATGGACTATCGATAATTTACACCTTAGGCTCTGCTTCTAACTTGGGCCCAAATTGTAAAATGGTCTTATCTATTGGCGATTTCGTTCCAATTCACATTCCAAGTAATATTCGGCATGCTAATTACATTGCCGGTTGCCAAATTGCATTATCTCTTATAGTTTCCGAGATATGGACTATCGATAATTTACACCTTAAGCTCTGCTTCTAACTTGGGCCCAAATTGTAAAATGGTCTTATCTATTGGCGATTTCGTCCCAATTCACATTCCAAGTGATATTCGGCATGGTAATTACATTGCCGGTTGCCAAATTGCATTATCTCTTATAGTTTCCGAGATATGGACTATCAATAATTTACACCTAAGGCTCTGCTTCTAACTTGGGCCCAAATTGTAAAATGGTCTTATCTATTGGCGATTTCGTTCCAATTCACATTCCAAGTAATATTCGGCATGCTAATTACATTGCCGGTTGCCAAATTGCATTATCTCTTATAGTTTCCGAGATATGGACTATCGATAATTTACACCTTAGGCTCTGCTTCTAACTTGGGCCCAAATTGTAAAATGGTCTTATCTATTGGCGATTTCGTTCCAATTCACATTCCAAGTAATATTCGGCATGCTAATTACATTGCCGGTTGCCAAATTGCATTATCTCTTATAGTTTCCGAGATATGGACTATCAATAATTTACACCTAAGGCTCTGCTTCTAACTTGGGCCCAAATTGTAAAATGGTCTTATCTATTGGCGATTTCGTTCCAATTCACATTCCAAGTAATATTCGGCATGCTAATTACATTGCCGGTTGCCAAATTGCATTATCTCTTATAGTTTCCGAGATATGGACTATCGATAATTTACACCTTAGGCTCTGCTTCTAACTTGGGCCCAAATTGTAAAATGGTCTTATCTATTGGCGATTTCGTTCCAATTCACATTCCAAGTAATATTCGGCATGCTAATTACATTGCCGGTTGCCAAATTGCATTATCTCTTATAGTTTCCGAGATATGGACTATCGATAATTTACACCTTAGGCTCTGCTTCTAACTTGGGCCCAAATTGTAAAATGGTCTTCTCTATTGGCGATTTCGTTCCAATTCACATTCCAAGTAATATTCGGCATGCTAATTACATTGCCGGTTGCCAAATTGCATTATCTCTTATAGTTTCCGAGATATGGACTATCGATAATTTACACCTTAAGCTCTGCTTCTAATTTGGGCCCAAATTGTAAAATCGTCTTATCTATTGGCGATTTCGTTCCAATTCACATTCCAAGTAATATTCGGCATGCTAATTACATTGCCGGTTGCCAAATTGCATTATCTCTTATAGTTTCCGAGATATGGACTATCGATAATTTACACCTTAGGCTCTGCTTCTAACTTGGGCCCAAATTGTAAAATGGTCTTACCTATTGGCGATTTCGTTCCAATTCACATTCCAAGTAATATTCGGCATGCTAATTACATTGCCGGTTGCCAAATTGCATTAGCTCTTATAGTTTCCGAGATATGGACTATCGATAATTTACACCTTAGGCTCTGCTTCTAACTTGGGCCCAAATTGTAAAATGGTCTTATCTATTGGCGATTTCGTTCCAATTCACATTCCAAGTAATATTCGGCATGCTAATTACATTGCCGGTTGCCAAATTGCATTATCTCTTATAGTTTCCGAGATATGGACTATCGATAATTTACACCTTAGGCTCTGCTTCTAACTTGGGCCCAAATTGTAAAATGGTCTTATCTATTGGCGATTTCGTTCCAATTCACATTCCAAGTAATATTCGGCATGCTAATTACATTGCCGGTTGCCAAATTGCATTATCTCTTATAGTTTCCGAGATATGGACTATCGATAATTTACACCTTAGGCTCTGCTTCTAACTTGGGCCCAAATTGTAAAATGGTCTTATCTATTGGCGATTTCGTTCCAATTCACATTCCAAGTAATATTCGGCATGCTAATTACATTGCCGGTTGCCAAATTGCATTATCTCTTATAGTTTCCGAGATATGGACTATCGATAATTTACACCTTAAGCTCTGCTTCTAACTTGGGCCCAAATTGTAAAATGGTCTTATCTATTGGCGATTTCGTCCCAATTCACATTCCAAGTGATATTCGGCATGGTAATTACATTGCCGGTTGCGAAATTGCATTATCTCTTATAGTTTCCGAGATATGGACTATCGATAATTTACACCTTAGGCTCTGCTTCTAACTTGGGCCCAAATTGTAAAATGGTCTTACCTATTGGCGATTTCGTTCCAATTCACATTCCAAGTAATATTCGGCATGCTAATTACATTGCCGGTTGCCAAATTGCATTAGCTCTTATAGTTTCCGAGATATGGACTATCGATAATTTACACCTTAGGCTCTGCTTCTAACTTGGGCCCAAATTGTAAAATGGTCTTATCTATTGGCGATTTCGTTCCAATTCACATTCCAAGTAATATTCGGCATGCTAATTACATTGCCGGTTGCCAAATTGCATTATCTCTTATAGTTTCCGAGATATGGACTATCGATAATTTACACCTTAGGCTCTGCTTCTAACTTGGGCCCAAATTGTAAAATGGTCTTATCTATTGGCGATTTCGTTCCAATTCACATTCCAAGTAATATTCGGCATGCTAATTACATTGCCGGTTGCCAAATTGCATTATCTCTTATAGTTTCCGAGATATGGACTATCGATAATTTACACCTTAGGCTCTGCTTCTAACTTGGGCCCAAATTGTAAAATGGTCTTATCTATTGGCGATTTCGTTCCAATTCACATTCCAAGTAATATTCGGCATGCTAATTACATTGCCGGTTGCCAAATTGCATTATCTCTTATAGTTTCCGAGATATGGACTATCGATAATTTACACCTTAAGCTCTGCTTCTAACTTGGGCCCAAATTGTAAAATGGTCTTATCTATTGGCGATTTCGTCCCAATTCACATTCCAAGTGATATTCGGCATGGTAATTACATTGCCGGTTGCGAAATTGCATTATCTCTTATAGTTTCCGAGATATGGACTATCAATAATTTACACCTAAGGCTCTGCTTCTAACTTGGGCCCAAATTGTAAAATGGTCTTATCTATTGGCGATTTCGTTCCAATTCACATTCCAAGTAATATTCGGCATGCTAATTACATTGCCGGTTGCCAAATTGCATTATCTCTTATAGTTTCCGAGATATGGACTATCGATAATTTACACCTTAGGCTCTGCTTCTAACTTGGGCCCAAATTGTAAAATGGTCTTATCTATTGGCGATTTCGTTCCAATTCACATTCCAAGTAATATTCGGCATGCTAATTACATTGCCGGTTGCCAAATTGCATTATCTCTTATAGTTTCCGAGATATGGACTATCGATAATTTACACCTTAGGCTCTGCTTCTAACTTGGGCCCAAATTGTAAAATGGTCTTCTCTATTGTCGATTTCGTTCCAATTCACATTCCAAGTAATATTCGGCATGCTAATTACATTGCCGGTTGCCAAATTGCATTATCTCTTATAGTTTCCGAGATATGGACTATCGATAATTTACACCTTAAGCTCTGCTTCTAATTTGGGCCCAAATTGTAAAATCGTCTTATCTATTGGCGATTTCGTTCCAATTCACATTCCAAGTAATATTCGGCATGCTAATTACATTGCCGGTTGCCAAATTGCATTATCTCTTATAGTTTCCGAGATATGGACTATCGATAATTTACACCTTAGGCTCTGCTTCTAACATGGGCCCAAATTGTAAAATGGTCTTACCTATTGGCGATTTCGTTCCAATTCACATTCCAAGTAATATTCGGCATGCTAATTACATTGCCGGTTGCCAAATTGCATTAGCTCTTATAGTTTCCGAGATATGGACTATCGATAATTTACACCTTAGGCTCTGCTTCTAACTTGGGCCCAAATTGTAAAATGGTCTTATCTATTGGCGATTTCGTTCCAATTCACATTCCAAGTAATATTCGGCATGCTAATTACATTGCCGGTTGCCAAATTGCATTATCTCTTATAGTTTCCGAGATATGGACTATCGATAATTTACACCTTAGGCTCTGCTTCTAACTTGGGCCCAAATTGTAAAATGGTCTTATCTATTGGCGATTTCGTTCCAATTCACATTCCAAGTAATATTCGGCATGCTAATTACATTGCCGGTTGCCAAATTGCATTATCTCTTATAGTTTCCGAGATATGGACTATCGATAATTTACACCTTAAGCTCTGCTTCTAACTTGGGCCCAAATTGTAAAATGGTCTTATCTATTGGCGATTTCGTCCCAATTCACATTCCAAGTGATATTCGGCATGGTAATTACATTGCCGGTTGCGAAATTGCATTATCTCTTATAGTTTCCGAGATATGGACTATCAATAATTTACACCTAAGGCTCTGCTTCTAACTTGGGCCCAAATTGTAAAATGGTCTTATCTATTGGCGATTTCGTTCCAATTCACATTCCAAGTAATATTCGGCATGCTAATTACATTGCCGGTTGCCAAATTGCATTATCTCTTATAGTTTCCGAGATATGGACTATCGATAATTTACACCTTAGGCTCTGCTTCTAACTTGGGCCCAAATTGTAAAATGGTCTTATCTATTGGCGATTTCGTTCCAATTCACATTCCAAGTAATATTCGGCATGCTAATTACATTGCCGGTTGCCAAATTGCATTATCTCTTATAGTTTCCGAGATATGGACTATCGATAATTTACACCTTAGGCTCTGCTTCTAACTTGGGCCCAAATTGTAAAATGGTCTTCTCTATTGGCGATTTCGTTCCAATTCACATTCCAAGTAATATTCGGCATGCTAATTACATTGCCGGTTGCCAAATTGCATTATCTCTTATAGTTTCCGAGATATGGACTATCGATAATTTACACCTTAAGCTCTGCTTCTAATTTGGGCCCAAATTGTAAAATCGTCTTATCTATTGGCGATTTCGTTCCAATTCACATTCCAAGTAATATTCGGCATGCTAATTACATTGCCGGTTGCCAAATTGCATTATCTCTTATAGTTTCCGAGATATGGACTATCGATAATTTACACCTTAGGCTCTGCTTCTAACTTGGGCCCAAATTGTAAAATGGTCTTACCTATTGGCGATTTCGTTCCAATTCACATTCCAAGTAATATTCGGCATGCTAATTACATTGCCGGTTGCCGAATTGCTTTAGCTCTTATAGTTTCCGAGATATGGACTATCGATAATTTACACCTTAGGCTCTGCTTCTAACTTGGGCCCAAATTGTAAAATGGTCTTATCTATTGGCGATTTCGTTCCAATTCACATTCCAAGTAATATTCGGCATGCTAATTACATTGCCGGTTGCCAAATTGCATTATCTCTTATAGTTTCCGAGATATGGACTATCGATAATTTACATCTTACGCTCTGCTTCTAACTTGGGCCCAAATTGTAAAATCGTCTTATCTATTGGCGATTTCGTTCCAATTCACATTCCAAGTAATATTCGGCATGCTAATTACATTGCCGGTTGCCAAATTGCATTATCTCTTATAGTTTCCGAGATATGGACTATCGATAATTTACACCTTAGGCTCTGCTTCTAACTTGGGCCCAAATTGTAAAATGGTCTTATCTATTGGCGATTTCGTTCCAATTCACATTCCAAGTAATATTCGGCATGCTAATTACATTGCCGGTTGCCAAATTGCATTATCTCTTATAGTTTCCGAGATATGGACTATCGATAATTTACACCTTAGGCTCTGCTTCTAACTTGGGCCTAAATTGTAAAATGGTCTTATCTATTGGCGATTTCGTCCCAATTCACATTCCAAGTGATATTCGGCATGCTAATTACATTGCCGGTTGCGAAATTGCATTATCTCTTATAGTTTCGAGATATGGACTATCAATAATTTATACCTTAGGCTCTGCTTTTAACTTGGGCCCAAATTGTAAAATGGTCTTATCTATTGGCGATTTCGTTCCAATTCACATTCCAAGTAATATTCGGCATGCTAATTACATTGCCGGTTGCCAAATTGCATTATCTCTTATAGTTTCCGAGATATGGATTATCGATAATTTACACCTTAGGCTCTGCTTCTAACTTGGGCCCAAATTGTAAAATGGTCTTATCTATTGGCGATTTCGTTCCAATTCACATTCCAAGTAATATTCGGCATGCTAATTACATTGCCGGTTGCCAAATTGCATTATCTCTTATAGTTTCCGAGATATGGACTATCGATAATTTACACCTTAGGCTCTGCTTCTAACTTGGGCCCAAATTGTAAAATGGTCTTATCTATTGACGATTTCGTCCCAATTCACATTCCAAGTGATATTCGGCATGGTAATTACATTGCCGGTTGCGAAATTGCATTATCTCTTATAGTTTCCGAGATATGGACTATCAATAATTTACACCTAAGGCTCTGCTTCTAACTTGGGCCCAAATTGTAAAATGGTCTTATCTATTGGCGATTTCGTTCCAATTCACATTCCAAGTAATATTCGGCATGCTAATTACATTGCCGGTTGCCAAATTGCATTATCTCTTATAGTTTCCGAGATATGGACTATCGATAATTTACACCTTAGGCTCTGCTTCTAACTTGGGCCCAAATTGTAAAATGGTCTTATCTATTGGCGATTTCGTTCCAATTCACATTCCAAGTAATATTCGGCATGCTAATTACATTGCCGGTTGCCAAATTGCATTATCTCTTATAGTTTCCGAGATATGGACTATCGATAATTTACACCTTAGGCTCTGCTTCTAACTTGGGCCCAAATTGTAAAATGGTCTTACCTATTGGCGATTTCGTTCCAATTCACATTCCAAGTAATATTCGGCATGCTAATTACATTGCCGGTTGCCAAATTGCATTAGCTCTTATAGTTTCCGAGATATGGACTATCGATAATTTACACCTTAGGCTCTGCTTCTAACTTGGGCCCAAATTGTAAAATGGTCTTATCTATTGGCGATTTCGTTCCAATTCACATTCCAAGTAATATTCGGCATGCTAATTACATTGCCGGTTGCCAAATTGCATTATCTCTTATAGTTTCCGAGATATGGACTATCGATAATTTACATCTTACGCTCTGCTTCTAACTTGGGCCCAAATTGTAAAATCGTCTTATCTATTGGCGATTTCGTTCCAATTCACATTCCAAGTAATATTCGGCATGCTAATTACATTGCCGGTTGCCAAATTGCATTATCTCTTATAGTTTCCGAGATATGGACTATCGATAATTTACACCTTAGGCTCTGCTTCTAACTTGGGCCCAAATTGTAAAATGGCCTTATCTATTGGCGATTTCGTCCCAATTCACATACCAAGTGATATTCGGCATGCTAATTACATTGCCGGTTGCGAAATTGCATTATCTCTTATAGTTTCGAGATATGGACTATCAATAATTTATACCTTAGGCTCTGCTTCTAACTTGGGCCCAAATTGTAAAATGGTCTTATCTATTGGCGATTTCGTTCCAATTCACATTCCAAGTAATATTCGGCATGCTAATTACATTGCCGGTTGCCAAATTGCATTATCTCTTATAGTTTCCGAGATATGGATTATCGATAATTTACACCTTAGGCTCTGCTTCTAACTTGGGCCCAAATTGTAAAATGGTCTTATCTATTGGCGATTTCGTTCCAATTCACATTCCAAGTAATATTCGGCATGCTAATTACATTGCCGGTTGCCAAATTGCATTATCTCTTATAGTTTCCGAGATATGGACTATCGATAATTTACACCTTAGGCTCTGCTTCTAACTTGGGCCCAAATTGTAAAATGGTCTTATCTATTGGCGATTTCGTTCCAATTCACATTCCAAGTAATATTCGGCATGCTAATTACATTGCCGGTTGCCAAATTGCATTATCTCTTATAGTTTCCGAGATATGGACTATCGATAATTTACACCTTAGGCTCTGCTTCTAACTTGGGCCCAAATTGTAAAATGGTCTTATCTATTGACGATTTCGTCCCAATTCACATTCCAAGTGATATTCGGCATGGTAATTACATTGCCGGTTGCGAAATTGCATTATCTCTTATAGTTTCCGAGATATGGACTATCAATAATTTACACCTAAGGCTCTGCTTCTAACTTGGGCCCAAATTGTAAAATGGTCTTATCTATTGGCGATTTCGTTCCAATTCACATTCCAAGTAATATTCGGCATGCTAATTACATTGCCGGTTGCCAAATTGCATTATCTCTTATAGTTTCCGAGATATGGACTATCGATAATTTACACATTAGGCTCTGCTTCTAACTTGGGCCCAAATTGTAAAATGGTCTTATCTATTGGCGATTTCGTTCCAATTCACATTCCAAGTAATATTCGGCATGCTAATTACATTGCCGGTTGCCAAATTGCATTATCTCTTATAGTTTCCGAGATATGGACTATCGATAATTTACACCTTAGGCTCTGCTTCTAACTTGGGCCCAAATTGTAAAATGGTCTTCTCTATTGGCGATTTCGTTCCAATTCACATTACAAGTAATATTCGGCATGCTAATTACATTGCCGGTTGCCAAATTGCATTATCTCTTATAGTTTCCGAGATATGGACTATCGATAATTTACACCTTAGGCTCTGCTTCTAACTTGGGCCCAAATTGTAAAATGGTCTTATCTATTGGCGATTTCGTTCCAATTCACATTCCAAGTAATATTCGGCATGCTAATTACATTGCCGGTTGCCAAATTGCATTATCTCTTATAGTTTCCGAGATATGGACTATCGATAATTTACACATTAGGCTCTGCTTCTAACTTGGGCCCAAATTGTAAAATGGTCTTATCTATTGGCGATTTCGTTCCAATTCACATTCCAAGTAATATTCGGCATGCTAATTACATTGCCGGTTGCCAAATTGCATTATCTCTTATAGTTTCCGAGATATGGACTATCGATAATTTACACCTTAGGCTCTGCTTCTAACTTGGGCCCAAATTGTAAAATGGTCTTCTCTATTGGCGATTTCGTTCCAATTCACATTCCAAGTAATATTCGGCATGCTAATTACATTGCCGGTTGCCAAATTGCATTATCTCTTATAGTTTCCGAGATATGGACTATCGATAATTTACACCTTAGGCTCTGCTTCTAACTTGGGCCCAAATTGTAAAATGGTCTTATCTATTGGCGATTTCGTTCCAATTCACATTCCAAGTAATATTCGGCATGCTAATTACATTGCCGGTTGCCAAATTGCATTATCTCTTATAGTTTCCGAGATATGGACTATCGATAATTTACACCTTAGGCTCTGCTTCTAACTTGGGCCCAAATTGTAAAATGGTCTTATCTATTGACGATTTCGTCCCAATTCACATTCCAAGTGATATTCGGCATGGTAATTACATTGCCGGTTGCGAAATTGCATTATCTCTTATAGTTTCCGAGATATGGACTATCAATAATTTACACCTAAGGCTCTGCTTCTAACTTGGGCCCAAATTGTAAAATGGTCTTATCTATTGGCGATTTCGTTCCAATTCACATTCCAAGTAATATTCGGCATGCTAATTACATTGCCGGTTGCCAAATTGCATTATCTCTTATAGTTTCCGAGATATGGACTATCGATAATTTACACCTTAGGCTCTGCTTCTAACTTGGGCCCAAATTGTAAAATGGTCTTATCTATTGGCGATTTCGTTCCAATTCACATTCCAAGTAATATTCGGCATGCTAATTACATTGCCGGTTGCCAAATTGCATTATCTCTTATAGTTTCCGAGATATGGACTATCGATAATTTACACCTTAGGCTCTGCTTCTAACTTGGGCCCAAATTGTAAAATGGTCTTCTCTATTGGCGATTTCGTTCCAATTCACATTCCAAGTAATATTCGGCATGCTAATTACATTGCCGGTTGCCAAATTGCATTATCTCTTATAGTTTCCGAGATATGGACTATCGATAATTTACACCTTAAGCTCTGCTTCTAACTTGGGCCCAAATTGTAAAATCGTCTTATCTATTGGCGATTTCGTTCCAATTCACATTCCAAGTAATATTCGGCATGCTAATTACATTGCCGGTTGCCAAATTGCATTATCTCTTATAGTTTCCGAGATATGGACTATCGATAATTTACACCTTAGGCTCTGCTTCTAACTTGGGCCCAAATTGTAAAATGGTCTTACCTATTGGCGATTTCGTTCCAATTCACATTCCAAGTAATATTCGGCATGCTAATTACATTGCCGGTTGCCAAATTGCATTATCTCTTATAGTTTCCGAGATATGGACTATCGATAATTTACACCTTAGGCTCTGCTTCTAACTTGGGCCCAAATTGTAAAATGGTCTTATCTATTGGCGATTTCGTTCCAATTCACATTCCAAGTAATATTCGGCATGCTAATTACATTGCCGGTTGCCAAATTGCATTATCTCTTATAGTTTCCGAGATATGCACTATCGATAATTTACATCTTACGCTCTGCTTCTAACTTGGGCCCAAATTGTAAAATCGTCTTATCTATTGGCGATTTCGTTCCAATTCACATTCCAAGTAATATTCGGCATGCTAATTACATTGCCGGTTGCCAAATTGCATTATCTCTTATAGTTTCCGAGATATGGATTATCGATAATTTACACCTTAGGCTCTGCTTCTAACTTGGGCCCAAATTGTAAAATGGTCTTACCTATTGGCGATTTCGTTCCAATTCACATTCCAAGTAATATTCGGCATGCTAATTACATTGCCGGTTGCCAAATTGCATTATCTCTTATAGTTTCCGAGATATGGACTATCGATAATTTACACCTTAGGCTCTGCTTCTAACTTGGGCCCAAATTGTAAAATGGTCTTATCTATTGGCGATTTCGTTCCAATTCACATTCCAAGTAATATTCGGCATGCTAATTACATTGCCGGTTGCCAAATTGCATTATCTCTTATAGTTTCCGAGATATGGACTATCGATAATTTACACCTTAGGCTCTGCTTCTAACTTGGGCCCAAATTGTAAAATGGTCTTATCTATTGGCGATTTCGTTCCAATTCACATTCCAAGTAATATTCGGCATGCTAATTACATTGCCGGTTGCCAAATTGCATTATCTCTTATAGTTTCCGAGATATGGACTATCGATAATTTACACCTTAGGCTCTGCTTCTAACTTGGGCCCAAATTGTAAAATGGTCTTATCTATTGGCGATTTCGTCCCAATTCACATTCCAAGTGATATTCGGCATGCTAATTACATTGCCGGTTGCGAAATTGCATTATCTCTTATAGTTTCGAGATATGGACTATCAATAATTTATACCTTAGGCTCTGCTTCTAACTTGGGCCCAAATTGTAAAATGGTCTTATCTATTGGCGATTTCGTTCCAATTCACATTCCAAGTAATATTCGGCATGCTAATTACATTGCCGGTTGCCAAATTGCATTATCTCTTATAGTTTCCGAGATACGGACTATCGATAATTTACACCTTAGGCTCTGCTTCTAACTTGGGCCCAAATTGTAAAATGGTCTTATCTATTGGCGATTTCGTTCCAATTCACATTCCAAGTAATATTCGGCATGCTAATTACATTGCCGGTTGCCAAATTGCATTATCTCTTATAGTTTCCGAGATATGGACTATCGATAATTTACACCTTAGGCTCTGCTTCTAACTTGGGCCCAAATTGTAAAATGGTCTTATCTATTGACGATTTCGTCCCAATTCACATTCCAAGTGATATTCGGCATGGTAATTACATTGCCGGTTGCGAAATTGCATTATCTCTTATAGTTTCCGAGATATGGACTATCAATAATTTACACCTAAGGCTCTGCTTCTAACTTGGGCCCAAATTGTAAAATGGTCTTATCTATTGGCGATTTCGTTCCAATTCACATTCCAAGTAATATTCGGCATGCTAATTACATTGCCGGTTGCCAAATTGCATTATCTCTTATAGTTTCCGAGATATGGACTATCGATAATTTACACCTTAGGCTCTGCTTCTAACTTGGGCCCAAATTGTAAAATGGTCTTATCTATTGGCGATTTCGTTCCAATTCACATTCCAAGTAATATTCGGCATGCTAATTACATTGCCGGTTGCCAAATTGCATTATCTCTTATAGTTTCCGAGATATGGACTATCGATAATTTACACCTTAGGCTCTGCTTCTAACTTGGGCCCAAATTGTAAAATGGTCTTCTCTATTGGCGATTTCGTTCCAATTCACATTCCAAGTAATATTCGGCATGCTAATTACATTGCCGGTTGCCAAATTGCATTATCTCTTATAGTTTCCGAGATATGGACTATCGATAATTTACACCTTAAGCTCTGCTTCTAACTTGGGCCCAAATTGTAAAATCGTCTTATCTATTGGCGATTTCGTTCCAATTCACATTCCAAGTAATATTCGGCATGCTAATTACATTGCCGGTTGCCAAATTGCATTATCTCTTATAGTTTCCGAGATATGGACTATCGATAATTTACACCTTAGGCTCTGCTTCTAACTTTGGCCCAAATTGTAAAATGGTCTTACCTATTGGCGATTTCGTTCCAATTCACATTCCAAGTAATATTCGGCATGCTAATTACATTGCCGGTTGCCAAATTGCATTATCTCTTATAGTTTCCGAGATATGGACTATCGATAATTTACACCTTAGGCTCTGCTTCTAACTTGGGCCCAAATTGTAAAATGGTCTTATCTATTGGCGATTTCGTTCCAATTCACATTCCAAGTAATATTCGGCATGCTAATTACATTGCCGGTTGCCAAATTGCATTATCTCTTATAGTTTCCGAGATATGCACTATCGATAATTTACATCTTACGCTCTGCTTCTAACTTGGGCCCAAATTGTAAAATCGTCTTATCTATTGGCGATTTCGTTCCAATTCACATTCCAAGTAATATTCGGCATGCTAATTACATTGCCGGTTGCCAAATTGCATTATCTCTTATAGTTTCCGAGATATGGATTATCGATAATTTACACCTTAGGCTCTGCTTCTAACTTGGGCCCAAATTGTAAAATGGTCTTATCTATTGGCGATTTCGTTCCAATTCACATTCCAAGTAATATTCGGCATGCTAATTACATTGCCGGTTGCCAAATTGCATTATCTCTTATAGTTTCCGAGATATGGACTATCGATAATTTACACCTTAGGCTCTGCTTCTAACTTGGGCCCAAATTGTAAAATGGTCTTATCTATTGGCGATTTCGTCCCAATTCACATTCCAAGTGATATTCGGCATGCTAATTACATTGCCGGTTGCGAAATTGCATTATCTCTTATAGTTTCGAGATATGGACTATCAATAATTTATACCTTAGGCTCTGCTTCTAACTTGGGCCCAAATTGTAAAATGGTCTTATCTATTGGCGATTTCGTTCCAATTCACATTCCAAGTAATATTCGGCATGCTAATTACATTGCCGGTTGCCAAATTGCATTATCTCTTATAGTTTCCGAGATATGGATTATCGATAATTTACACCTTAGGCTCTGCTTCTAACTTGGGCCCAAATTGTAAAATGGTCTTATCTATTGGCGATTTCGTTCCAATTCACATTCCAAGTAATATTCGGCATGCTAATTACATTGCCGGTTGCCAAATTGCATTATCTCTTATAGTTTCCGAGATATGGACTATCGATAATTTACACCTTAGGCTCTGCTTCTAACTTGGGCCCAAATTGTAAAATGGTCTTATCTATTGGCGATTTCGTTCCAATTCACATTCCAAGTAATATCCGGCATGCTAATTACATTGCCGGTTGCCAAATTGCATTATCTCTTATAGTTTCCGAGATATGGACTATCGATAATTTACACCTTAGGCTCTGCTTCTAACTTGGGCCCAAATTGTAAAATGGTCTTCTCTATTGGCGATTTCGTTCCAATTCACATTCCAAATAATATTCGGCATGCTAATTACATTGCCGGTTGCCAAATTGCATTATCTCTTATAGTTTCCGAGATATGGACTATCGATAATTTACACCTTAGGCTCTGCTTCTAACTTGGGCCCAAATTGTAAAATCGTCTTATCTATTGGCGATTTCGTTCCAATTCACATTCCAAGTAATATTCGGCATGCTAATTACATTGCCGGTTGCCAAATTGAATTATCTCTTATAGTTTCCGAGATATGGATTATCGGTAATTTACACCTTAGGCTCTGCTTCTAACTTGGGCCCAAATTGTAAAATGGTCTTATCTATTGGCGATTTCGTTCCAATTCACATTCCAAGTAATATTCGGCATGCTAATTACATTGCCGGTTGCCAAATTGCATTATCTCTTATAGTTTCCGAGATATGGATTATCGATAATTTACACCTTAGGCTCTGCTTCTAACTTGGGCCCAAATTGTAAAATGGTCTTATCTATTGGCGATTTCGTTCCAATTCACATTCCAAGTAATATTCGGCATGCTAATTACATTGCCGGTTGCCAAATTGCATTATCTCTTATAGTTTCCGAGATATGGACTATCGATAATTTACACCTTAGGCTCTGCTTCTAACTTGGGCCCAAATTGTAAAATGGTCTTATCTATTGGCGATTTCGTCCCAATTCACATTCCAAGTGATATTCGGCATGCTAATTACATTGCCGGTTGCGAAATTGCATTATCTCTTATAGTTTCGAGATATGGACTATCAATAATTTATACCTTAGGCTCTGCTTCTAACTTGGGCCCAAATTGTAAAATGGTCTTATCTATTGGCGATTTCGTTCCAATTCACATTCCAAGTAATATTCGGCATGCTAATTACATTGCCGGTTACCAAATTGCATTATCTCTTATAGTTTCCGAGATATGGATTATCGATAATTTACACCTTAGGCTCTGCTTCTAACTTGGGCCCAAATTGTAAAATGGTCTTATCTATTGGCGATTTCGTTCCAATTCACATTCCAAGTAATATTCGGCATGCTAATTATATTGCCGGTTGCCAAATTGCATTATCTCTTATAGTTTCCGAGATATGGACTATCGATAATTTACACCTTAGGCTCTGCTTCTAACTTGGGCCCAAATTGTAAAATGGTCTTACCTATTGGCGATTTCGTTCCAATTCACATTCCAAGTAATATTCGGCATGCTAATTACATTGCCGGTTGCCAAATTGCATTATCTCTTATAGTTTCCGAGATATGGACTATCGATAATTTACACCTTAGGCTCTGCTTCTAACTTGGGCCCAAATTGTAAAATGGTCTTATCTATTGGCGATTTCGTTCCAATTCACATTCCAAGTAATATTCGGCATGCTAATTACATTGCCGGTTGCCAAATTGCATTATCTCTTATAGTTTCCGAGATATGGACTATCGATAATTTACACCTTAGGCTCTGCTTCTAACTTGGGCCCAAATTGTAAAATGGTCTTATCTATTGGCGATTTCGTTCCAATTCACATTCCAAGTAATATCCGGCATGCTAATTACATTGCCGGTTGCCAAATTGCATTATCTCTTATAGTTTCCGAGATATGGACTATCGATAATTTACACCTTAGGCTCTGCTTCTAACTTGGGCCCAAATTGTAAAATGGTCTTCTCTATTGGCGATTTCGTTCCAATTCACATTCCAAGTAATATTCGGCATGCTAATTACATTGCCGGTTGCCAAATTGCATTATCTCTTATAGTTTCCGAGATATGGACTATCGATAATTTACACCTTAGGCTCTGCTTCTAACTTGGGCCCAAATTGTAAAATCGTCTTATCTATTGGCGATTTCGTTCCAATTCACATTCCAAGTAATATTCGGCATGCTAATTACATTGCCGGTTGCCAAATTGAATTATCTCTTATAGTTTCCGAGATATGGATTATCGGTAATTTACACCTTAGGCTCTGCTTCTAACTTGGGCCCAAATTGTAAAATGGTCTTATCTATTGGCGATTTCGTTACAATTCACATTCCAAGTAATATCCGGCATGCTAATTACATTGCCGGTTGCCAAATTGAATTATCTCTTATAGTTTCCGAGATATGGACTATCGATAATTTACACCTTAGGCTCTGCTTCTAACTTGGGCCCAAATTGTAAAATGGTCTTACCTATTGGCGATTTCGTTCCTATTCACATTCCAAGTAATATTCGGTATGCTAATTACATTGCCGGTTGCCAAATTGCATTATCTCTTATAGTTTCCGAGATATGGACTATCGATAATTTACACCTTAGGCTCTGCTTCTAACTTGGGCCCAAATTGTAAAATGGTCTTATCTATTGGCGATTTCGTTCCAATTCACATTCCAAGTAATATTCGGCATGTTAATTACATTGCCGGTTGCCAAATTGCATTATCTCTTATAGTTTCCGAGATATGGACTATCGATAATTTACACCTTAGGCTCTGCTTCTAACTTGGGCCCAAATTGTAAAATGGTCTTATCTATTGGCGATTTCGTTCCAATTCACATTCCAAGTAATATTCGGCATGCTAATTACATTGCCGGTTGCCAAATTGCATTATCTCTTATAGTTTCCGAGATATGGACTATCGATTATTTACACCTTAGGCTCTGCTTCTAACTTGGGCCCAAATTGTAAAATGGTCTTATCTATTGGCGATTTCGTCCCAATTCACATTCCAAGTGATATTCGGCATGCTAATTACATTGCCGGTTGCGAAATTGCATTATCTCTTATAGTTTCGAGATATGGACTATCAATAATTTATACCTTAGGCTCTGCTTCTAACTTGGGCCCAAATTGTAAAATGGTCTTATCTATTGGCGATTTCGTTCCAATTCACATTCCAAGTAATATTCGGCATGCTAATTACATTGCCGGTTGCCAAATTGCATTATCTCTTATAGTTTCCGAGATATGGACTATCGATAATTTACACCTTAGGCTCTGCTTCTAACTTGGGCCCAAATTGTAAAATGGTCTTATCTATTGGCGATTTCGTTCCAATTCACATTCCAAGTAATATTCGGCATGCTAATTACATTGCCGGTTGCCAAATTGCATTATCTCTTATAGTTTCCGAGATATGGATTATCGATAATTTACACCTTAGGCTCTGCTTCTAACTTGGGCCCAAATTGTAAAATGGTCTTATCTATTGGCGATTTCGTTCCAATTCACATTCCAAGTAATATTCGGCATGCTAATTACATTGCCGGTTGCCAAATTGCATTATCTCTTATAGTTTCCGAGATATGGACTATCGATAATTTACACCTTAGGCTCTGCTTCTAACTTGGGCCCAAATTGTAAAATGGTCTTACCTATTGGCGATTTCGTTCCAATTCACATTCCAAGTAATATTCGGCATGCTAATTACATTGCCGGTTGCCAAATTGCATTATCTCTTATAGTTTCCGAGATATGGACTATCGATAATTTACACCTTAGGCTCTGCTTCTAACTTGGGCCCAAATTGTAAAATGGTCTTATCTATTGGCGATTTCGTTCCAATTCACATTCCAAGTAATATTCGGCATGCTAATTACATTGCCGGTTGCCAAATTGCATTATCTCTTATAGTTTCCGAGATATGGACTATCGATAATTTACATCTTACGCTCTGCTTCTAACTTGGGCCCAAATTGTAAAATCGTCTTATCTATTGGCGATTTCGTTCCAATTCACATTCCAAGTAATATTCGGCATGCTAATTACATTGCCGGTTGCCAAATTGCATTATCTCTTATAGTTTCCGAGATATGGACTATCGATAATTTACACCTTAGGCTCTGCTTCTAACTTGGGCCCAAATTGTAAAATGGTCTTATCTATTGGCGATTTCGTTCCAATTCACATTCCAAGTAATATCCGGCATGCTAATTACATTGCCGGTTGCCAAATTGCATTATCTCTTATAGTTTCCGAGATATGGACTATCGATAATTTACACCTTAGGCTCTGCTTCTAACTTGGGCCCAAATTGTAAAATGGTCTTCTCTATTGGCGATTTCGTTCCAATTCACATTCCAAGTAATATTCGGCATGCTAATTACATTGCCGGTTGCCAAATTGCATTATCTCTTATAGTTTCCGAGATATGGACTATCGATAATTTACACCTTAGGCTCTGCTTCTAACTTGGGCCCAAATTGTAAAATCGTCTTATCTATTGGCGATTTCGTTCCAATTCACATTCCAAGTAATATTCGGCATGCTAATTACATTGCTGGTTGCCAAATTGAATTATCTCTTATAGTTTCCGAGATATGGACTATCGGTAATTTACACCTTAGGCTCTGCCTCTAACTTGGGCCCAAATTGTAAAATGGTCTTATCTATTGGCGATTTCGTTACAATTCACATTCCAAGTAATATCCGGCATGCTAATTACATTGCCGGTTGCCAAATTGAATTATCTCTTATAGTTTCCGAGATATGGACTATCGATAATTTACACCTTAGGCTCTGCTTCTAACTTGGGCCCAAATTGTAAAATGGTCTTACCTATTGCCGATTTCGTTCCAATTCACATTCCAAGTAATATTCGGCATGCTAATTACATTGCCGGTTGCCAAATTGCATTATCTCTTATAGTTTCCGAGATATGGACTATCGATAATTTACACCTTAGGCTCTGCTTCTAACTTGGGCCCAAATTGTAAAATGGTCTTATCTATTGGCGATTTCGTTCCAATTCACATTCCAAGTAATATTCGGCATGCTAATTACATTGCCGGTTGCCAAATTGCATTATCTCTTATAGTTTCCGAGATATGGACTATCGATAATTTACACCTTAGGCTCTGCTTCTAACTTGGGCCCAAATTGTAAAATGGTTTTATCTATTGGCGATTTCGTTCCAATTCACATTCCAAGTAATATTCGGCATGCTAATTACATTGCCGGTTGCCAAATTGCATTAACTCTTATAGTTTCCGAGATATGGACTATCGATAATTTACACCTTAGGCTCTGCTTCTAACTTGGGCCCAAATTGTAAAATGGTCTTATCTATTGGCGATTTCGTTCCAATTCACATTCCAAGTAATATTCGGCATGCTAATTACATTGCCGGTTGCCAAATTGAATTATCTCTTATAGTTTCCGAGATATGGACTATCGATAATTTACACCTTAGGCTCTGCTTCTAACTTGGGCCCAAATTGTAAAATGGTCTTACCTATTGGCGATTTCGTTCCAATTCACATTCCAAGTAATATTCGGCATGCTAATTACATTGCCGGTTGCCAAATTGCATTATCTCTTATAGTTTCCGAGATATGGACTATCGATAATTTACACCTTAGGCTCTGCTTCTAACTTGGGCCCAAATTGTAAAATGGTCTTAACTATTGGCGATTTCGTTCCAATTCACATTCCAAGTAATATTCGGCATGCTAATTACATTGCCGTTTGCCAAATTGCATTATCTCTTATAGTTTTGAAGATATGGACTATCGATAATTTACACCTTAGGCTCTGCTTCTAACTTGGTCCCAAATTGTAAAATGGTCTTATCTATTGGCGATTTCGTTCCAATTCACATTCCAAGTAATATTCGGCATGCTAATTACATTGCCGGTTGCCAAATTGCATTAACTCTTATAGTTTCCGAGATATGGACTATCGATAATTTACACCTTAGGCTCTGCTTCTAACTTGGGCCCAAATTGTAAAATGGTCTTATATATTGGCGATTTCGTTCCAATTCACATTCCAAGTAATATTCGGCATGCTAATTACATTGCCGGTTGCCAAATTGCATTATCTCTTATAGTTTCCGAGATATGGACTATCGATAATTTACACCATAGGCTCTGCTTATAACTTGGGCCCAAATTGTTAAATGGTCTTATCTATTGGCGATTTCGTTCCAATTCACATTCCAAGTAATATTCGGCATGCTAATTACATTGCCGGTTGCCAAATTGCATTATCTCTTATAGTTTCCGAGATATGGACTATCGATAATTTACACCTTAGGCTCTGCTTCTAACTTGGGTCCAAATTGTAAAATGGTCTTATCTATTGGCGATTTCGTTCCAATTCACATTCCAAGTAATATTCGGCATGCTAATTACATTGCCGGTTGCCAAATTGCATTATCTCTTATAGTTTCCGAGATATGGACTATCGATAATTTACACCTTAGGCTCTGCTTCTAACTTGGGCCCAAATTGTAAAATGGTCTTATCTATTGGCGATTTCGTCCCAATTCACATTCCAAGTGATATTCGGCATGGTAATTACATTGCCGGTTGCGAAATTGCATTATCTCTTATAGTTTCCGAGATATGGACTATCAATAATTTACACCTAAGGCTCTGCTTCTAACTTGGGCCCAAATTGTAAAATGGTCTTATCTATTGGCGATTTCGTTCCAATTCACATTCCAAGTAATATTCGGCATGCTAATTACATTGCCGGTTGCCAAATTGCATTAGCTCTTATAGTTTCCGAGATATGGACTATCGATAATTTACACCTTAGGCTCTGCTTCTAACTTGGGCCCAAATTGTAAAATGGTCTTATCTATTGGCGATTTCGTTCCAATTCACATTCCAAGTAATATTCGGCATGCTAATTACATTGCCGGTTGCCAAATTGCATTATCTCTTATAGTTTCCGAGATATGGACTATCGATAATTTACATCTTACGCTCTGCTTCTAACTTGGGCCCAAATTGTAAAATCGTCTTATCTATTGGCGATTTCGTTCCAATTCACATTCCAAGTAATATTCGGCATGCTAATTACATTGCCGGTTGCCAAATTGCATTATCTCTTATAGTTTCCGAGATATGGACTATCGATAATTTACACCTTAGGCTCTGCTTCTAACTTGGGCCCAAATTGTAAAATGGTCTTATCTATTGGCGATTTCGTTCCAATTCACATTCCAAGTAATATTCGGCATGCTAATTACATTGCCGGTTGCCAAATTGCATTATCTCTTATAGTTTCCGAGATATGGACTATCGATAATTTACGCCTTAGGCTCTGCTTCTAACTTGGGCCCAAATTGTAAAATGGTCTTATCTATTGGCGATTTCGTCCCAATTCACATTCCAAGTGATATTCGGCATGCTAATTACATTGCCGGTTGTGAAATTGCATTATCTCTTATAGTTTCGAGATATGGACTATCAATAATTTATACCTTAGGCTCTGCTTCTAACTTGGGCCCAAATTGTAAAATGGTCTTATCTATTGGCGATTTCGTTCCAATTCACATTCCAAGTATTATTCGGCATGCTAATTACATTGCCGGTTGCCAAATTGCATTATCTCTTATAGTTTCCGAGATATGGACTATCGATAATTTACACCTTAGGCTCTGCTTCTAACTTGGGCCCAAATTGTAAAATGGTCTTATCTATTGGCGATTTCGTTCCAATTCACATTCCAAGTAATATTCGGCATGCTAATTACATTGCCGGTTGCCAAATTGCATTATCTCTTATAGTTTCCGAGATATGGATTATCGATAATTTACACCTTAGGCTCTGCTTCTAACTTGGGCCCAAATTGTAAAATGGTCTTATCTATTGGCGATTTCGTTCCAATTCACATTCCAAGTAATATTCGGCATGCTAATTACATTGCCGGTTGCCAAATTGCATTATCTCTTATAGTTTCCGAGATATGGACTATCGATAATTTACACCTTAGGCTCTGCTTCTAACTTGGGCCCAAATTGTAAAATGGTCTTATCTATTGGCGATTTCGTTCCAATTCACATTCCAAGTAATATTCGGCATGCTAATTACATTGCCGGTTGCCAAATTGCATTATCTCTTATAGTTTCCGAGATATGGACTATCGATAATTTACACCCTAGGCTCTGCTTCTAACTTGGGCAAAAATTGTAAAATGGTCTTATCTATTGACGATTTCGTCCCAATTCACATTCCAAGTGATATTCGGCATGGTAATTACATTGCCGGTTGCGAAATTGCATTATCTCTTATAGTTTCCGAGATATGGACTATCAATAATTTACACCTAAGGCTCTGCTTCTAACTTGGGCCCAAATTGTAAAATGGTCTTATCTATTGGCGATTTCGTTCCAATTCACATTCCAAGTAATATTCGGCATGCTAATTACATTGCCGGTTGCCAAATTGCATTATCTCTTATAGTTTCCGAGATATGGACTATCGATAATTTACACCTTAGGCTCTGCTTCTAACTTGGGCCCAAATTGTAAAATGGTCTTATCTATTGGCGATTTCGTTCCAATTCACATTCCAAGTAATATTCGGCATGCTAATTACATTGCCGGTTGCCAAATTGCATTATCTCTTATAGTTTCCGAGATATGGACTATCGATAATTTACACCTTAGGCTCTGCTTCTAACTTGGGCCCAAATTGTAAAATGGTCTTCTCTATTGGCGATTTCGTTCCAATTCACATTCCAAGTAATATTCGGCATGCTAATTACATTGCCGGTTGCCAAATTGCATTATCTCTTATAGTTTCCGAGATATGGACTATCGATAATTTACACCTTAGGCTCTGCTTCTAACTTGGGCCCAAATTGTAAAATGGTCTTATCTATTGGCGATTTCGTTCCAATTCACATTCCAAGTAATATTCGGCATGCTAATTACATTGCCGGTTGCCAAATTGCATTATCTCTTATAGTTTCCGAGATATGGACTATCAATAATTTACACCTAAGGCTCTGCTTCTAACTTGGGCCCAAATTGTAAAATGGTCTTATCTATTGGCGATTTCGTTCCAATTCACATTCCAAGTAATATTCGGCATGCTAATTACATTGCCGGTTGCCAAATTGCATTATCTCTTATAGTTTCCGAGATATGGACTATCGATAATTTACACCTTAGGCTCTGCTTCTAACTTGGGCCCAAATTGTAAAATGGTCTTATCTATTGGCGATTTCGTTCCAATTCACATTCCAAGTAATATTCGGCATGCTAATTACATTGCCGGTTGCCAAATTGCATTATCTCTTATAGTTTCCGAGATATGGACTATCGATAATTTACACCTTAGGCTCTGCTTCTAACTTGGGCCCAAATTGTAAAATGGTCTTCTCTATTGGCGATTTCGTTCCAATTCACATTCCAAGTAATATTCGGCATGCTAATTACATTGCCGGTTGCCAAATTGCATTATCTCTTATAGTTTCCGAGATATGGACTATCGATAATTTACACCTTAGGCTCTGCTTCTAACTTGGGCCCAAATTGTAAAATGGTCTTACCTATTGGCGATTTCGTTCCAATTCACATTCCAAGTAATATTCGGCATGCTAATTACATTGCCGGTTGCCAAATTGCATTATCTCTTATAGTTTCCGAGATATGGACTATCGATAATTTACACCTTAAGCTCTGCTTCTAACTTGGGCCCAAATTGTAAAATCGTCTTATCTATTGGCGATTTCGTTCCAATTCACATTCCAAGTAATATTCGGCATGCTAATTACATTGCCGGTTGCCAAATTGCATTATCTCTTATAGTTTCCGAGATATGGACTATCGATAATTTACACCTTAGGCTCTGCTTCTAACTTGGGCCCAAATTGTAAAATGGTCTTACCTATTGGCGATTTCGTTCCAATTCACATTCCAAGTAATATTCGGCATGCTAATTACATTGCCGGTTGCCAAATTGCATTATCTCTTATAGTTTCCGAGATATGGACTATCGATAATTTACACCTTAGGCTCTGCTTCTAACTTGGGCCCAAATTGTAAAATGGTCTTATCTATTGGCGATTTCGTTCCAATTCACATTCCAAGTAATATTCGGCATGCTAATTACATTGCCGGTTGCCAAATTGCATTATCTCTTATAGTTTCCGAGATATGGACTATCGCTAATTTACACCTTAGGCTCTGCTTCTAACTTGGGCCCAAATTGTAAAATGGTCTTATCTATTGGCGATTTCGTTCCAATTCACATTCCAAGTAATATTCGGCATGCTAATTACATTGCCGGTTGCCAAATTGCATTATCTCTTATAGTTTCCGAGATATGGACTATCGATAATTTACATCTTACGCTCTGCTTCTAACTTGGGCCCAAATTGTAAAATCGTCTTATCTATTGGCGATTTCGTTCCAATTCACATTCCAAGTAATATTCGGCATGCTAATTACATTGCCGGTTGCCAAATTGCATTATCTCTTATAGTTTCCGAGATATGGACTATCGATAATTTACACCTTAGGCTCTGCTTCTAACTTGGGCCCAAATTGTAAAATGGTCTTATCTATTGGCGATTTCGTTCCAATTCACATTCCAAGTAATATCCGGCATGCTAATTACATTGCCGGTTGCCAAATTGAATTATCTCTTATAGTTTCCGAGATATGGACTATCGATAATTTACACCTTAGGCTCTGCTTCTAACTTGGGCCCAAATTGTAAAATGGTCTTATCTATTGGCGATTTCGTTCCAATTCACATTCCAAGTAATATTCGGCATGCTAATTACATTGCCGGTTGCCAAATTGCATTATCTCTTATAGTTTCCGAGATATGGACTATCGATAATTTACATCTTAGGCTCTGCTTCTAACTTGGGCCCAAATTGTAAAATGGTCTTATCTATAGGCGATTTCGTTCCAATTCACATTCCAAGTAATATTCGGCATGCTAATTACATTGCCGGTTGCCAAATTGCATTATCTCTTATAGTTTCCGAGATATGGACTATCGATAATTTACACCTTATGCTCTGCTTCTAACTTGGGCCCAAATTGTAAAATGGTCTTATCTATTGGCGATTTCGTCCCAATTCACATTCCAAGTGATATTCGGCATGCTAATTACATTGCCGGTTGCGAAATTGCATTATCTCTTATAGTTTCCGAGATATGGACTATCAATAATTTACACCTTAGGCTCTGCTTCTAACTTGGGCCCAAATTGTAAAATCGTCTTATCTATTGGCGATTTCGTTCCAATTCACATTCCAAGTAATATTCGGCATGCTAATTACATTGCCGGTTGCCAAATTGCATTATCTCTTATAGTTTCCGAGATATGAACTATCGATAATTTACACCTTAGGCTCTGCTTCTAACTTAGGCCCAAATTGTAAAATGGTCTTATCTATTGGCGATTTCGTTCCAATTCACATTCCAAGTAATATCCGGCATGCTAATTACATTGCCGGTTGCCAAATTGCATTATCTCTTATAGTTTCCGAGATATGGACTATCGATAATTTACATCTTAGGCTCTGCTTCTAACTTGGGCCAAATTGTAAAATGGTCTTATCTATTGGCGATTTCGTTCCAATTCACATTCCAAGTAATATTCGGCATGCTAATTACATTGCCGGTTGCCAAATTGCATTATCTCTTATAGTTTCCGAGATATGGACTATCGATAATTTACACCTTAGGCTCTGCTTCTAACTTGGGCCCAAATTGTAAAATGGTCTTATCTATTGGCGATTTCGTCCCAATTCACATTCCAAGTGATATTCGGCATGCTAATTACATTGCCGGTTGCGAAATTGCATTATCTCTTATAGTTTCCGAGATATGGACTATCAATAATTTACACCTTAGGCTCTGCTTCTAACTTGGGCCCAAATTGTAAAATGGTCTTATCTATTGGCGATTTCGTTCCAATTCACATTCCAAGTAATATTCGGCATGCTAATTACATTGCCGGTTGCCAAATTGCATTATCTCTTATAGTTTCCGAGATATGGACTATCGATAATTTACACCTTAGGCTCTGCTTCTAACTTGGGCCCAAATTGTAAAATGGTCTTATCTATTGGCGATTTCGTTCCAATTCACATTCCAAGTAATATTCGGCATGCTAATTACATTGCCGGTTGCCAAATTGCATTATCTCTTATAGTTTCCGAGATATGGATTATCGATAATTTACACCTTAGGCTCTGCTTCTAACTTGGGCCCAAATTGTAAAATGGTCTTGTCTATTGGCGTTTTCGTTCCAATTCACATTCCAAGTAATATTCGGCATGCTAATTACATTGCCGGTTGCCAAATTGCATTATCTCTTATAGTTTCCGAGATATGGACTATCGATAATTTACACCTTAGGCTCTGCTTCTAACTTGGGCCCAAATTGTAAAATGGTCTTCTCTATTGGCGATTTCGTTCCAATTCACGTTCCAAGTAATATTCGGCATGCTAATTACATTGCCGGTTGCCAAGTTGCATTATCTCTTATAGTTTCCGAGATATGGACTATCGATAATTTACACCTTAGGCTCTGCTTCTAACTTGGGCCCAAATTGTAAAATGGTTTTCTCTATTGGCGATTTCGTTCCAATTCACATTCCAAGTAATATACGGCATGCTAATTACATTGCCGGTTGCCAAATTGCATTATCTCTTATAGTTTCCGAGATATGGACTATCGATAATTTACACCTTAGGCTCTGCTTCTAACTTGGGCCCAAATTGTAAAATGGTCTTCTCTATTGGCGATTTCGTTCCAATTCACATTCCAAGTAATATTCGGCATGCTAATTACATTGCCGGTTGCCAAATTGCATTATCTCTTATAGTTTCCGAGATATGGACTATCGATAATTTACACCTTAGGCTCTGCTTCTAACTTGGGCCCAAATTGTAAAATGGTCTTCTCTATTGGCGATTTCGTTCCAATTCACATTCCAAGTAATATTCGGCATGCTAATTACATTGCCGGTTGCCAAATTGCATTATCTCTTATAGTTTCCGAGATATGGACTATCGATAATTTACACCTTAGGCTCTGCTTCTAACTTGGGCCCAAATTGTAAAATGGTCTTATCTATTAGCGATTTCGTCCCAATTCACATTCCAAGTGATATTCGGCATGCTAATTACATTGCCGGTTGCGAAATTGCATTATCTCTTATAGTTTCGAGATATGGACTATCAATAATTTATACCTTAGGCTCTGCTTCTAACTTGGGCCCAAATTGTAAAATGGTCTTATCTATTGGCGATTTCGTTCCAATTCACATTCCAAGTAATATTCGGCATGCTAATTACATTGCCGGTTACCAAATTGCATTATCTCTTATAGTTTCCGAGATATGGATTATCGATAATTTACACCTTAGGCTCTGCTTCTAACTTGGGCCCAAATTGTAAAATGGTCTTATCTATTGGCGATTTCGTTCCAATTCACATTCCAAGTAATATTCGGCATGCTAATTATATTGCCGGTTGCCAAATTGCATTATCTCTTATAGTTTCCGAGATATGGACTATCGATAATTTACACCTTAGGCTCTGCTTCTAACTTGGGCCCAAATTGTAAAATGGTCTTACCTATTGGCGATTTCGTTCCAATTCACATTCCAAGTAATATTCGGCATGCTAATTACATTGCCGGTTGCCAAATTGCATTATCTCTTATAGTTTCCGAGATATGGACTATCGATAATTTACACCTTAGGCTCTGCTTCTAACTTGGGCCCAAATTGTAAAATGGTCTTATCTATTGGCGATTTCGTTCCAATTCACATTCCAAGTAATATTCGGCATGCTAATTACATTGCCGGTTGCCAAATTGCATTATCTCTTATAGTTTCCGAGATATGGACTATCGATAATTTACACCTTAGGCTCTGCTTCTAACTTGGGCCCAAATTGTAAAATGGTCTTATCTATTGGCGATTTCGTTCCAATTCACATTCCAAGTAATATCCGGCATGCTAATTACATTGCCGGTTGCCAAATTGCATTATCTCTTATAGTTTCCGAGATATGGACTATCGATAATTTACACCTTAGGCTCTGCTTCTAACTTGGGCCCAAATTGTAAAATGGTCTTCTCTATTGGCGATTTCGTTCCAATTCACATTCCAAGTAATATTCGGCATGCTAATTACATTGCCGGTTGCCAAATTGCATTATCTCTTATAGTTTCCGAGATATGGACTATCGATAATTTACACCTTAGGCTCTGCTTCTAACTTGGGCCCAAATTGTAAAATCGTCTTATCTATTGGCGATTTCGTTCCAATTCACATTCCAAGTAATATTCGGCATGCTAATTACATTGCCGGTTGCCAAATTGTATTATCTCTTATAGTTTCCGAGATATGGATTATCGGTAATTTACACCTTAGGCTCTGCTTCTAACTTGGGCCCAAATTGTAAAATGGTCTTATCTATTGGCGATTTCGTTACAATTCACATTCCAAGTAATATCCGGCATGCTAATTACATTGCCGGTTGCCAAATTGAATTATCTCTTATAGTTTCCGAGATATGGACTATCGATAATTTACACCTTAGGCTCTGCTTCTAACTTGGGCCCAAATTGTAAAATGGTCTTACCTATTGGCGATTTCGTTCCTATTCACATTCCAAGTAATATTCGGTATGCTAATTACATTGCCGGTTGCCAAATTGCATTATCTCTTATAGTTTCCGAGATATGGACTATCGATAATTTACACCTTAGGCTCTGCTTCTAACTTGGGCCCAAATTGTAAAATGGTCTTATCTATTGGCGATTTCGTTCCAATTCACATTCCAAGTAATATTCGGCATGTTAATTACATTGCCGGTTGCCAAATTGCATTATCTCTTATAGTTTCCGAGATATGGACTATCGATAATTTACACCTTAGGCTCTGCTTCTAACTTGGGCCCAAATTGTAAAATGGTCTTATCTATTGGCGATTTCGTTCCAATTCACATTCCAAGTAATATTCGGCATGCTAATTACATTGCCGGTTGCCAAATTGCATTATCTCTTATAGTTTCCGAGATATGGACTATCGATTATTTACACCTTAGGCTCTGCTTCTAACTTGGGCCCAAATTGTAAAATGGTCTTATCTATTGGCGATTTCGTCCCAATTCACATTCCAAGTGATATTCGGCATGCTAATTACATTGCCGGTTGCGAAATTGCATTATCTCTTATAGTTTCGAGATATGGACTATCAATAATTTATACCTTAGGCTCTGCTTCTAACTTGGGCCCAAATTGTAAAATGGTCTTATCTATTGGCGATTTCGTTCCAATTCACATTCCAAGTAATATTCGGCATGCTAATTACATTGCCGGTTGCCAAATTGCATTATCTCTTATAGTTTCCGAGATATGGACTATCGATAATTTACACCTTAGGCTCTGCTTCTAACTTGGGCCCAAATTGTAAAATGGTCTTATCTATTGGCGATTTCGTTCCAATTCACATTCCAAGTAATATTCGGCATGCTAATTACATTGCCGGTTGCCAAATTGCATTATCTCTTATAGTTTCCGAGATATGGATTATCGATAATTTACACCTTAGGCTCTGCTTCTAACTTGGGCCCAAATTGTAAAATGGTCTTATCTATTGGCGATTTCGTTCCAATTCACATTCCAAGTAATATTCGGCATGCTAATTACATTGCCGGTTGCCAAATTGCATTATCTCTTATAGTTTCCGAGATATGGACTATCGATAATTTACACCTTAGGCTCTGCTTCTAACTTGGGCCCAAATTGTAAAATGGTCTTACCTATTGGCGATTTCGTTCCAATTCACATTCCAAGTAATATTCGGCATGCTAATTACATTGCCGGTTGCCAAATTGCATTATCTCTTATAGTTTCCGAGATATGGACTATCGATAATTTACACCTTAGGCTCTGCTTCTAACTTGGGCCCAAATTGTAAAATGGTCTTATCTATTGGCGATTTCGTTCCAATTCACATTCCAAGTAATATTCGGCATGCTAATTACATTGCCGGTTGCCAAATTGCATTATCTCTTATAGTTTCCGAGATATGGACTATCGATAATTTACATCTTACGCTCTGCTTCTAACTTGGGCCCAAATTGTAAAATCGTCTTATCTATTGGCGATTTCGTTCCAATTCACATTCCAAGTAATATTCGGCATGCTAATTACATTGCCGGTTGCCAAATTGCATTATCTCTTATAGTTTCCGAGATATGGACTATCGATAATTTACACCTTAGGCTCTGCTTCTAACTTGGGCCCAAATTGTAAAATGGTCTTATCTATTGGCGATTTCGTTCCAATTCACATTCCAAGTAATATCCGGCATGCTAATTACATTGCCGGTTGCCAAATTGCATTATCTCTTATAGTTTCCGAGATATGGACTATCGATAATTTACACCTTAGGCTCTGCTTCTAACTTGGGCCCAAATTGTAAAATGGTCTTCTCTATTGGCGATTTCGTTCCAATTCACATTCCAAGTAATATTCGGCATGCTAATTACATTGCCGGTTGCCAAATTGCATTATCTCTTATAGTTTCCGAGATATGGACTATCGATAATTTACACCTTAGGCTCTGCTTCTAACTTGGGCCCAAATTGTAAAATCGTCTTATCTATTGGCGATTTCGTTCCAATTCACATTCCAAGTAATATTCGGCATGCTAATTACATTGCTGGTTGCCAAATTGAATTATCTCTTATAGTTTCCGAGATATGGACTATCGGTAATTTACACCTTAGGCTCTGCCTCTAACTTGGGCCCAAATTGTAAAATGGTCTTATCTATTGGCGATTTCGTTACAATTCACATTCCAAGTAATATCCGGCATGCTAATTACATTGCCGGTTGCCAAATTGAATTATCTCTTATAGTTTCCGAGATATGGACTATCGATAATTTACACCTTAGGCTCTGCTTCTAACTTGGGCCCAAATTGTAAAATGGTCTTACCTATTGCCGATTTCGTTCCAATTCACATTCCAAGTAATATTCGGCATGCTAATTACATTGCCGGTTGCCAAATTGCATTATCTCTTATAGTTTCCGAGATATGGACTATCGATAATTTACACCTTAGGCTCTGCTTCTAACTTGGGCCCAAATTGTAAAATGGTCTTATCTATTGGCGATTTCGTTCCAATTCACATTCCAAGTAATATTCGGCATGCTAATTACATTGCCGGTTGCCAAATTGCATTATCTCTTATAGTTTCCGAGATATGGACTATCGATAATTTACACCTTAGGCTCTGCTTCTAACTTGGGCCCAAATTGTAAAATGGTTTTATCTATTGGCGATTTCGTTCCAATTCACATTCCAAGTAATATTCGGCATGCTAATTACATTGCCGGTTGCCAAATTGCATTAACTCTTATAGTTTCCGAGATATGGACTATCGATAATTTACACCTTAGGCTCTGCTTCTAACTTGGGCCCAAATTGTAAAATGGTCTTATCTATTGGCGATTTCGTTCCAATTCACATTCCAAGTAATATTCGGCATGCTAATTACATTGCCGGTTGCCAAATTGAATTATCTCTTATAGTTTCCGAGATATGGACTATCGATAATTTACACCTTAGGCTCTGCTTCTAACTTGGGCCCAAATTGTAAAATGGTCTTACCTATTGGCGATTTCGTTCCAATTCACATTCCAAGTAATATTCGGCATGCTAATTACATTGCCGGTTGCCAAATTGCATTATCTCTTATAGTTTCCGAGATATGGACTATCGATAATTTACACCTTAGGCTCTGCTTCTAACTTGGGCCCAAATTGTAAAATGGTCTTAACTATTGGCGATTTCGTTCCAATTCACATTCCAAGTAATATTCGGCATGCTAATTACATTGCCGTTTGCCAAATTGCATTATCTCTTATAGTTTTGAAGATATGGACTATCGATAATTTACACCTTAGGCTCTGCTTCTAACTTGGTCCCAAATTGTAAAATGGTCTTATCTATTGGCGATTTCGTTCCAATTCACATTCCAAGTAATATTCGGCATGCTAATTACATTGCCGGTTGCCAAATTGCATTAACTCTTATAGTTTCCGAGATATGGACTATCGATAATTTACACCTTAGGCTCTGCTTCTAACTTGGGCCCAAATTGTAAAATGGTCTTATATATTGGCGATTTCGTTCCAATTCACATTCCAAGTAATATTCGGCATGCTAATTACATTGCCGGTTGCCAAATTGCATTATCTCTTATAGTTTCCGAGATATGGACTATCGATAATTTACACCATAGGCTCTGCTTATAACTTGGGCCCAAATTGTTAAATGGTCTTATCTATTGGCGATTTCGTTCCAATTCACATTCCAAGTAATATTCGGCATGCTAATTACATTGCCGGTTGCCAAATTGCATTATCTCTTATAGTTTCCGAGATATGGACTATCGATAATTTACACCTTAGGCTCTGCTTCTAACTTGGGTCCAAATTGTAAAATGGTCTTATCTATTGGCGATTTCGTTCCAATTCACATTCCAAGTAATATTCGGCATGCTAATTACATTGCCGGTTGCCAAATTGCATTATCTCTTATAGTTTCCGAGATATGGACTATCGATAATTTACACCTTAGGCTCTGCTTCTAACTTGGGCCCAAATTGTAAAATGGTCTTATCTATTGGCGATTTCGTCCCAATTCACATTCCAAGTGATATTCGGCATGGTAATTACATTGCCGGTTGCGAAATTGCATTATCTCTTATAGTTTCCGAGATATGGACTATCAATAATTTACACCTAAGGCTCTGCTTCTAACTTGGGCCCAAATTGTAAAATGGTCTTATCTATTGGCGATTTCGTTCCAATTCACATTCCAAGTAATATTCGGCATGCTAATTACATTGCCGGTTGCCAAATTGCATTAGCTCTTATAGTTTCCGAGATATGGACTATCGATAATTTACACCTTAGGCTCTGCTTCTAACTTGGGCCCAAATTGTAAAATGGTCTTATCTATTGGCGATTTCGTTCCAATTCACATTCCAAGTAATATTCGGCATGCTAATTACATTGCCGGTTGCCAAATTGCATTATCTCTTATAGTTTCCGAGATATGGACTATCGATAATTTACATCTTACGCTCTGCTTCTAACTTGGGCCCAAATTGTAAAATCGTCTTATCTATTGGCGATTTCGTTCCAATTCACATTCCAAGTAATATTCGGCATGCTAATTACATTGCCGGTTGCCAAATTGCATTATCTCTTATAGTTTCCGAGATATGGACTATCGATAATTTACACCTTAGGCTCTGCTTCTAACTTGGGCCCAAATTGTAAAATGGTCTTATCTATTGGCGATTTCGTTCCAATTCACATTCCAAGTAATATTCGGCATGCTAATTACATTGCCGGTTGCCAAATTGCATTATCTCTTATAGTTTCCGAGATATGGACTATCGATAATTTACGCCTTAGGCTCTGCTTCTAACTTGGGCCCAAATTGTAAAATGGTCTTATCTATTGGCGATTTCGTCCCAATTCACATTCCAAGTGATATTCGGCATGCTAATTACATTGCCGGTTGTGAAATTGCATTATCTCTTATAGTTTCGAGATATGGACTATCAATAATTTATACCTTAGGCTCTGCTTCTAACTTGGGCCCAAATTGTAAAATGGTCTTATCTATTGGCGATTTCGTTCCAATTCACATTCCAAGTATTATTCGGCATGCTAATTACATTGCCGGTTGCCAAATTGCATTATCTCTTATAGTTTCCGAGATATGGACTATCGATAATTTACACCTTAGGCTCTGCTTCTAACTTGGGCCCAAATTGTAAAATGGTCTTATCTATTGGCGATTTCGTTCCAATTCACATTCCAAGTAATATTCGGCATGCTAATTACATTGCCGGTTGCCAAATTGCATTATCTCTTATAGTTTCCGAGATATGGATTATCGATAATTTACACCTTAGGCTCTGCTTCTAACTTGGGCCCAAATTGTAAAATGGTCTTATCTATTGGCGATTTCGTTCCAATTCACATTCCAAGTAATATTCGGCATGCTAATTACATTGCCGGTTGCCAAATTGCATTATCTCTTATAGTTTCCGAGATATGGACTATCGATAATTTACACCTTAGGCTCTGCTTCTAACTTGGGCCCAAATTGTAAAATGGTCTTATCTATTGGCGATTTCGTTCCAATTCACATTCCAAGTATTATTCGGCATGCTAATTACATTGCCGGTTGCCAAATTGCATTATCTCTTATAGTTTCCGAGATATGGACTATCGATAATTTACACCCTAGGCTCTGCTTCTAACTTGGGCAAAAATTGTAAAATGGTCTTATCTATTGACGATTTCGTCCCAATTCACATTCCAAGTGATATTCGGCATGGTAATTACATTGCCGGTTGCGAAATTGCATTATCTCTTATAGTTTCCGAGATATGGACTATCAATAATTTACACCTAAGGCTCTGCTTCTAACTTGGGCCCAAATTGTAAAATGGTCTTATCTATTGGCGATTTCGTTCCAATTCACATTCCAAGTAATATTCGGCATGCTAATTACATTGCCGGTTGCCAAATTGCATTATCTCTTATAGTTTCCGAGATATGGACTATCGATAATTTACACCTTAGGCTCTGCTTCTAACTTGGGCCCAAATTGTAAAATGGTCTTATCTATTGGCGATTTCGTTCCAATTCACATTCCAAGTAATATTCGGCATGCTAATTACATTGCCGGTTGCCAAATTGCATTATCTCTTATAGTTTCCGAGATATGGACTATCGATAATTTACACCTTAGGCTCTGCTTCTAACTTGGGCCCAAATTGTAAAATGGTCTTCTCTATTGGCGATTTCGTTCCAATTCACATTCCAAGTAATATTCGGCATGCTAATTACATTGCCGGTTGCCAAATTGCATTATCTCTTATAGTTTCCGAGATATGGACTATCGATAATTTACACCTTAAGCTCTGCTTCTAACTTGGGCCCAAATTGTAAAATCGTCTTATCTATTGGCGATTTCGTTCCAATTCACATTCCAAGTAATATTCGGCATGCTAATTACATTGCCGGTTGCCAAATTGCATTATCTCTTATAGTTTCCGAGATATGGACTATCGATAATTTACACCTTAGGCTCTGCTTCTAACTTGGGCCCAAATTGTAAAATGGTCTTACCTATTGGCGATTTCGTTCCAATTCACATTCCAAGTAATATTCGGCATGCTAATTACATTGCCGGTTGCCAAATTGCATTATCTCTTATAGTTTCCGAGATATGGACTATCGATAATTTACACCTTAGGCTCTGCTTCTAACTTGGGCCCAAATTGTAAAATGGTCTTATCTATTGGCGATTTCGTTCCAATTCACATTCCAAGTAATATTCGGCATGCTAATTACATTGCCGGTTGCCAAATTGCATTATCTCTTATAGTTTCCGAGATATGGACTATCGATAATTTACATCTTACGCTCTGCTTCTAACTTGGGCCCAAATTGTAAAATCGTCTTATCTATTGGCGATTTCGTTCCAATTCACATTCCAAGTAATATTCGGCATGCTAATTACATTGCCGGTTGCCAAATTGCATTATCTCTTATAGTTTCCGAGATATGGACTATCGATAATTTACACCTTAGGCTCTGCTTCTAACTTGTGCCCAAATTGTAAAATGGTCTTATCTATTGGCGATTTCGTTCCAATTCACATTCCAAGTAATATTCGGCATGCTAATTACATTGCCGGTTGCCAAATTGCATTATCTCTTATAGTTTCCGAGATATGGACTATCGATAATTTACACCTTAGGCTCTGCTTCTAACTTGGGCCCAAATTGTAAAATGGTCTTATCTATTGGCGATTTCGTCCCAATTCACATTCCAAGTGATATTCGGCATGCTAATTACATTGCCGGTTGCGAAATTGCATTATCTCTTATAGTTTCGAGATATGGACTATCAATAATTTATAATTTAGGCTCTGCTTCTAACTTGGGCCCAAATTGTAAAATGGTCTTATCTATTGGCGATTTCGTTCCAATTCACATTCCAAGTAATATTCGGCATGCTAATTACATTGCCGGTTGCCAAATTGCATTATCTCTTATAGTTTCCGAGATATGGACTATCGATAATTTACACCTTAGGCTCTGCTTCTAACTTGGGCCCAAATTGTAAAATGGTCTTATCTATTGGCGATTTCGTTCCAATTCACAGTCCAAGTAATATTCGGCATGCTAATTACATTGCCGGTTGCCAAATTGCATTATCTCTTATAGTTTCCGAGATATGGATTATCGATAATTTACACCTTAGGCTCTGCTTCTAACTTGGGCCCAAATTGTAAAATGGTCTTATCTATTGGCGATTTCGTTCCAATTCACATTCCAAGTAATATTCGGCATGCTAATTACATTGCCGGTTGCCAAATTGCATTATCTCTTATAGTTTCCGAGATATGGACTATCGATAATTTACACCTTAGGCTCTGCTTCTAACTTGGGCCCAAATTGTAAAATGGTCTTACCTATTGGCGATTTCGTTCCAATTCACATTCCAAGTAATATTCGGCATGCTAATTACATTGCCGGTTGCCAAATTGCATTATCTCTTATAGTTTCCGAGATATGGACTATCGCTAATTTACACCTTAGGCTCTGCTTCTAACTTGGGCCCAAATTGTAAAATGGTCTTATCTATTGGCGATTTCGTTCCAATTCACATTCCAAGTAATATTCGGCATGCTAATTACATTGCCGGTTGCCAAACTGCATTATCTCTTATAGTTTCCGAGATATGGACTATCGATAATTTACATCTTACGCTCTGCTTCTAACTTGGGCCCAAATTGTAAAATCGTCTTATCTATTGGCGATTTCGTTCCAATTCACATTCCAAGTAATATTCGGCATGCTAATTACATTGCCGGTTGCCAAATTGCATTATCTCTTATAGTTTCCGAGATATGGACTATCGATAATTTACACCTTAGGCTCTGCTTCTAACTTGGGCCCAAATTGTAAAATGGTCTTATCTATTGGCGATTTCGTTCCAATTCACATTCCAAGTAATATCCGGCATGCTAATTACATTGCCGGTTGCCAAATTGAATTATCTCTTATAGTTTCCGAGATATGGACTATCGATAATTTACACCTTAGGCTCTGCTTCTAACTTGGGCCCAAATTGTAAAATGGTCTTATCTATTGGCGATTTCGTTCCAATTCACATTCCAAGTAATATTCGGCATGCTAATTACATTGCCGGTTGCCAAATTGCATTATCTCTTATAGTTTCCGAGATATGGACTATCGATAATTTACATCTTAGGCTCTGCTTCTAACTTGGGCCCAAATTGTAAAATGGTCTTATCTATAGGCGATTTCGTTCCAATTCACATTCCAAGTAATATTCGGCATGCTAATTACATTGCCGGTTGCCAAATTGCATTATCTCTTATAGTTTCCGAGATATGGACTATCGATAATTTACACCTTATGCTCTGCTTCTAACTTGGGCCCAAATTGTAAAATGGTCTTATCTATTGGCGATTTCGTCCCAATTCACATTCCAAGTGATATTCGGCATGCTAATTACATTGCCGGTTGCGAAATTGCATTATCTCTTATAGTTTCCGAGATATGGACTATCAATAATTTACACCTTAGGCTCTGCTTCTAACTTGGGCCCAAATTGTAAAATCGTCTTATCTATTGGCGATTTCGTTCCAATTCACATTCCAAGTAATATTCGGCATGCTAATTACATTGCCGGTTGCCAAATTGCATTATCTCTTATAGTTTCCGAGATATGAACTATCGATAATTTACACCTTAGGCTCTGCTTCTAACTTAGGCCCAAATTGTAAAATGGTCTTATCTATTGGCGATTTCGTTCCAATTCACATTCCAAGTAATATCCGGCATGCTAATTACATTGCCGGTTGCCAAATTGAATTATCTCTTATAGTTTCCGAGATATGGACTATCGATAATTTACACCTTAGGCTCTGCTTCTAACTTGGGCCCAAATTGTAAAATGGTCTTATCTATTGGCGATTTCGTTCCAATTCACATTCCAAGTAATATTCGGCATGCTAATTACATTGCCGGTTGCCAAATTGCATTATCTCTTATAGTTTCCGAGATATGGACTATCGATAATTTACATCTTAGGCTCTGCTTCTAACTTGGGCCAAATTGTAAAATGGTCTTATCTATTGGCGATTTCGTTCCAATTCACATTCCAAGTAATATTCGGCATGCTAATTACATTGCCGGTTGCCAAATTGCATTATCTCTTATAGTTTCCGAGATATGGACTATCGATAATTTACACCTTAGGCTCTGCTTCTAACTTGGGCCCAAATTGTAAAATGGTCTTATCTATTGGCGATTTCGTCCCAATTCACATTCCAAGTGATATTCGGCATGCTAATTACATTGCCGGTTGCGAAATTGCATTATCTCTTATAGTTTCCGAGATATGGACTATCAATAATTTACACCTTAGGCTCTGCTTCTAACTTGGGCCCAAATTGTAAAATGGTCTTATCTATTGGCGATTTCGTTCCAATTCACATTCCAAGTAATATTCGGCATGCTAATTACATTGCCGGTTGCCAAATTGCATTATCTCTTATAGTTTCCGAGATATGGACTATCGATAATTTACACCTTAGGCTCTGCTTCTAACTTGGGCCCAAATTGTAAAATGGTCTTATCTATTGGCGATTTCGTTCCAATTCACATTCCAAGTAATATTCGGCATGCTAATTACATTGCCGGTTGCCAAATTGCATTATCTCTTATAGTTTCCGAGATATGGATTATCGATAATTTACACCTTAGGCTCTGCTTCTAACTTGGGCCCAAATTGTAAAATGGTCTTGTCTATTGGCGTTTTCGTTCCAATTCACATTCCAAGTAATATTCGGCATGCTAATTACATTGCCGGTTGCCAAATTGCATTATCTCTTATAGTTTCCGAGATATGGACTATCGATAATTTACACCTTAGGCTCTGCTTCTAACTTGGGCCCAAATTGTAAAATGGTCTTCTCTATTGGCGATTTCGTTCCAATTCACGTTCCAAGTAATATTCGGCATGCTAATTACATTGCCGGTTGCCAAGTTGCATTATCTCTTATAGTTTCCGAGATATGGACTATCGATAATTTACACCTTAGGCTCTGCTTCTAACTTGGGCCCAAATTGTAAAATGGTTTTCTCTATTGGCGATTTCGTTCCAATTCACATTCCAAGTAATATACGGCATGCTAATTACATTGCCGGTTGCCAAATTGCATTATCTCTTATAGTTTCCGAGATATGGACTATCGATAATTTACACCTTAGGCTCTGCTTCTAACTTGGGCCCAAATTGTAAAATGGTCTTCTCTATTGGCGATTTCGTTCCAATTCACATTCCAAGTAATATTCGGCATGCTAATTACATTGCCGGTTGCCAAATTGCATTATCTCTTATAGTTTCCGAGATATGGACTATCGATAATTTACACCTTAGGCTCTGCTTCTAACTTGGGCCCAAATTGTAAAATGGTCTTATCTATTGGCGATTTCGTTCCAATTCACATTCCAAGTAATATTCGGCATGCTAATTACATTGCCGGTTGCCAAATTGCATTATCTCTTATAGTTTCCGAGATATGGACTATCGATAATTTACACCTTAGGCTCTGCTTCTAACTTGGGCCCAAATTGTAAAATGGTCTTCTCTATTGGCAATTTCGTTCCAATTCACATTCCAAGTAATATTCGGCATGCTAATTACATTGCCGGTTGCCAAATTGCATTATCTCTTATAGTTTCCGAGATATGGACTATCGATAATTTACACCTTAGGCTCTGCTTCTAACTTGGGCCCAAATTGTAAAATGGTCTTCTCTATTGGCGATTTCGTTCCAATTCACATTCCAAGTAATATTCGGCATGCTAATTACATTGCCGGTTGCCAAATTGCATTATCTCTTATAGTTTCCGAGATATGGACTATCGATAATTTACACCTTAGGCTCTGCTTCTAACTTGGGCCCAAATTGTAAAATCGTCTTATCTATTGGCGATTTCGTTCCAATTCACATTCCAAGTAATATTCGGCATGCTAATTACATTGCCGGTTGCCAAATTGCATTATCTCTTATAGTTTCCGAGATATGGACTATCGATAATTTACACCTTAGGCTCTGCTTCTAACTTGGGCCCAAATTGTAAAATGGTCTTACCTATTGGCAATTTCGTTCCAATTCACATTCCAAGTAATATTCGGCATGCTAATTACATTGCCGGTTGCCAAATTGCATTATCTCTTATAGTTTCCGAGATATGGACTATCGATAATTTACACCTTAGGCTCTGCTTCTAACTTGGGCCCAAATTGTAAAATGGTCTTATCTATTGGCGATTTCGTTGCAATTCACATTCCAAGTAATATTCGGCATGCTAATTACATTGCCGGTTGCCAAATTGCATTATCTCTTATAGTTTCCGAGATATGGACTATCGATAATTTACATCTTACGCTCTGCTTCTAACTTGGGCCCAAATTGTAAAATCGTCTTATCTATTGGCGATTTCGTTCCAATTCACATTCCAAGTAATATTCGGCATGCTAATTACATTGCGGGTTGCCAAATTGCATTATCTCTTATAGTTTCCGAGATATGGACTATCGATAATTTACACCTTAGGCTCTGCTTCTAACTTGGGCCCAAATTGTAAAATGGTCTTCTCTATTGGCGATTTCGTTCCAATTCACATTCCAAGTAATATACGGCATGCTAATTACATTGCCGGTTGCCAAATTGCATTATCTCTTATAGTTCCCGAGATATGGACTATCGATAATTTACACCTTAGGCTCTGCTTCTAACTTGGGCCCAAATTGTAAAATGGTCTTATCTATTGGCGATTTCGTTCCAATTCACATTCCAAGTAATATTCGGCATGATAATTACATTGCCGGTTGCCAAATTGCATTATCTCTTATAGTTTCCGAGATATGGACTATCGATAATTTACACCTTAGGCTCTGCTTCTAACTTGGACCCAAATTGTAAAATGGTCTTCTCTATTGGCGATTTCGTTCCAATTCACATTCCAAGTAATATTCGGCATGCTAATTACATTGCCGGTTGCCAAATTGCATTATCTCTTATAGTTTCCGAGATATGGACTATCGATAATTTACACCATAGGCTCTGCTTCTAACTTGGGCCCAAATTGTAAAATGGTCTTCTCTATTGGCGATTTCGTTCCAATTCACATTCCAAGTAATATTCGGCATGCTAATTACATTGCCGGTTGCCAAATTGCATTATCTCTTATAGTTTCCGAGATATGGACTATCGATAATTTACACCATAGGCTCTGCTTCTAACTTGGGCCCAAATTGTAAAATGGTCTTCTCTATTGGCGATTTCGTTCCAATTCACATTACAAGTAATATTCGGCATGCTAATTACATTGCCGGTTGCCAAATTGCATTATCTCTTATAGTTTCCGAGATATGGACTATCGATAATTTACACCTTAGGCTCTGCTTCTAACTTGGGCCCAAATTGTAAAATGGTCTTATCTATTGGCGATTTCGTTCCAATTCACATTCCAAGTAATATTCGGCATGCTAATTACATTGCCGGTTGCCAAATTGCATTAACTCTTATAGTTTCCGAGATATGGACTATCGATAATTTACACCTTAGGCTCTGCTTCTAACTTGGGCCCAAATTGTAAAATGGTCTTATCTATTGGCGATTTCGTTCCAATTCACATTCCAAGTAATATTCGGCATGCTAATTACATTGCCGGTTGCCAAATTGCATTATCTCTTATAGTTTCCGAGATATGGACTATCGATAATTTACACCTTAGGCTCTGCTTCTAACTTGGGCCCAAATTGTAAAATGGTCTTCTCTATTGGCGATTTCGTTCCAATTCACATTCCAAGTAATATTCGGCATGCTAATTACATTGCCGGTTGCCAAATTGCATTATCTCTTATAGTTTCCGAGATATGGACTATCGATAATTTACACCATAGGCTCTGCTTCTAACTTGGGCCCAAATTGTAAAATGGTCTTCTCTATTGGCGATTTCGTTCCAATTCACATTCCAAGTAATATTCGGCATGCTAATTACATTGCCGGTTGCCAAATTGCATTATCTCTTATAGTTTCCGAGATATGGACTATCGATAATTTACACCATAGGCTCTGCTTCTAACTTGGGCCCAAATTGTAAAATGGTCTTCTCTATTGGCGATTTCGTTCCAATTCACATTACAAGTAATATTCGGCATGCTAATTACATTGCCGGTTGCCAAATTGCATTATCTCTTATAGTTTCCGAGATATGGACTATCGATAATTTACACCTTAGGCTCTGCTTCTAACTTGGGCCCAAATTGTAAAATGGTCTTATCTATTGGCGATTTCGTTCCAATTCACATTCCAAGTAATATTCGGCATGCTAATTACATTGCCGGTTGCCAAATTGCATTATCTCTTATAGTTTCCGAGATATGGACTATCGATAATTTATACCTTAGGCTCTGCTTCTAACTTGGGCCCAAATTGTAAAATGGTCTTCTCTATTGGCGATTTCGTTCCTATTCATATTCCAAGTAATATTCGGCATGCTAATTACATTGCCGGTTGCCAAATTGCATTATCTCTTATAGTTTCCGAGATATGGACTATCGATAATTTACACCATAGGCTCTGCTTCTAACTTGGGCCCAAATTGTAAAATGGTCTTCTCTATTGGCGATTTCGTTCCAATTCACATTCCAAGTAATATTCGGCATGCTAATTACATTGCCGGTTGCCAAATTGCATTATCTCTTATAGTTTCCGAGATATGGACTATCGATAATTTACACCATAGGCTCTGCTTCTAACTTGGGCCCAAATTGTAAAATGGTCTTCTCTATTGGCGATTTCGTTCCAATTCACATTACAAGTAATATTCGGCATGCTAATTACATTGCCGGTTGCCAAATTGCATTATCTCTTATAGTTTCCGAGATATGGACTATCGATAATTTACACCTTAGGCTCTGCTTCTAACTTGGGCCCAAATTGTAAAATGGTCTTACCTATTGGCGATTTCGTTCCAATTCACATTCCAAGTAATATTCGGCATGCTAATTACATTGCCGGTTGCCAAATTGCATTATCTCTTATAGTTTCCGAGATATGGACTATCGATAATTTACACCTTAGACTCTGCTTCTAACTTGGGCCCAAATTGTAAAATGGTCTTCTCTATTGGCGATTTCGTTCCAATTCACATTCCAAGTAATATTCGGCATGCTAATTACATTGCCGGTTGCCAAATTGCATTATCTCTTATAGTTTCCGAGATATGGACTATCGATAATTTACACCATAGGCTCTGCTTCTAACTTGGGCCCAAATTGTAAAATTGTCTTCTCTATTGGCGATTTCGTTCCAATTCACATTCCAAGTAATATTCGGCATGCTAATTACATTGCCGGTTGCCAAATTGCATTATCTCTTATAGTTTCCGAGATATGGACTATCGATAATTTACACCATAGGCTCTGCTTCTAACTTGGGCCCAAATTGTAAAATTGTCTTCTCTATTGGCGATTTCGTTCCAATTCACATTCCAAGTAATATTCGGCATGCTAATTACATTGCCGGTTGCCAAATTGCATTATCTCTTATAGTTTCCGAGATATGGACTATCGATAATTTACACCTTAGGCTCTGCTTCTAACTTGGGCCCAAATTGTAAAATGGTCTTATCTATTGGCGATTTCGTTCCAATTCACATTCCAAGTAATATTCGGCATGCTAATTACATTGCCGGTTGCCAAATTGCATTAACTCTTATAGTTTCCGAGATATGGACTATCGATAATTTACACCTTAGGCTCTGCTTCTAACTTGGGCCCAAATTGTAAAATGGCCTTATCTATTGGCGATTTCGTTCCAATTCACATTCCAAGTAATATTCGGCATGCTAATTACATTGCCGGTTGCCAAATTGAATTATCTCTTATAGTTTCCGAGATATGGACTATCGATAATTTACACCTTAGGCTCTGCTTCTAACTTGGGCCCAAATTGTAAAATGGTCTTACCTATTGGCGATTTCGTTCCAATTCACATTCCAAGTAATATTCGGCATGCTAATTACATTGCCGGTTGCCAAATTGCATTATCTCTTATAGTTTTCCAGATATGGACTATCGATAATTTACACCTTAGGCTCTGCTTCTAACTTGGGCCCAAATTGTAAAATGGTCTTCTCTATTGGCGATTTCGTTCCAATTCACAATCCAAGTAATATTCGGCATGCTAATTACATTGCCGGTTGCCAAATTGCATTATCTCTTATAGTTTCCGAGATATGGACTATCGATAATTTACACCATAGGCTCTGCTTCTAACTTGGGCCCAAATTGTAAAATTGTCTTCTCTATTGGCGATTTCGTTCCAATTCACATTCCAAGTAATATTCGGCATGCTAATTACATTGCCGGTTGCCAAATTGCATTATCTCTTATAGTTTCCGAGATATGGACTATCGATAATTTACACCATAGGCTCTGCTTCTAACTTGGGCCCAAATTGTAAAATTGTCTTCTCTATTGGCGATTTCGTTACAATTCACATTCCAAGTAATATTCGGCATGCTAATTACATTGCCGGTTGCCAAATTGCATTATCTCTTATAGTTTCCGAGATATGGACTATCGATAATTTACACCTTAGGCTCTGCTTCTAACTTGGGCCCAAATTGTAAAATGGTCTTATGTATTGGCGATTTCGTTCCAATTCACATTCCAAGTAATATTCGGCATGCTAATTACATTGCCGGTTGCCAAATTGCATTAACTCTTATAGTTTCCGAGATATGGACTATCGATAATTTACACCTTAGGCTCTGCTTCTAACTTGGGCCCAAATTGTAAAATGGTCTTATCTATTGGCGATTTCGTTCCAATTCACATTCCAAGTAATATTCGGCATGCTAATTACATTGCCGGTTGCCAAATTGAATTATCTCTTATAGTTTCCGAGATATGGACTATCGATAATTTACACCTTAGGCTCTGCTTCTAACTTGGGCCCAAATTGTAAAATGGTCTTACCTATTGGCGATTTCGTTCCAATTCACATTCCAAGTAATATTCGGCATGCTAATTACATTGCCGGTTGCCAAATTGTATTATCTCTTATAGTTTCCGAGATATGGACTATCGATAATTTACACCTTAGGCTCTGCTTCTAACTTGGGCCCAAATTGTAAAATGGTCTTATCTATTGGCGATTTCGTTCCAATTCACATTCCAAGTAATATTCGGCATGCTAATTACATTGCCGTTTGCCAAATTGCATTATCTCTTATAGTTTCCAAGATATGGACTATCGATAATTTACACCTTAGGCTCTGCTTCTAACTTGGTCCCAAATTGTGAAGTGGTCTTATCTATTGGCGATTTCGTTCCAATTCACATTCCAAGTAATATTCGGCATGCTAATTACATTGCCGGTTGCCAAATTGCATTAACTCTTATAGTTTCCGAGATATGGACTATCGATAATTTACACCTTAGGCTCTGCTTCTAACTTGGGCCCAAATTGTAAAATGGTCTTATCTATTGGCGATTTCGTTCCAATTCACATTCCAAGTAATATTCGGCATGCTAATTACATTGCCGGTTGCCAAATTGCATTATCTCTTATAGTTTCCGAGATATGGACTATCGATAATTTACACCATAGGCTCTGCTTATAACTTGGGCCCAAATTGTTAAATGGTCTTATCTATTGGCGATTTCGTTCCAATTCACATTCCAAGTAATATTCGGCATGCTAATTACATTGCCGGTTGCCAAATTGCATTATCTCTTATAGTTTCCGAGATATGGACTATCGATAATTTACACCTTAGGCTCTGCTTCTAACTTGGGCCCATATTGTAAAATGGTCTTATCTATTACCGATTTCGTTCCAATTCACATTCCAAGTAATATTCGGCATGCTAATTACATTGCCGGTTGCCAAATTGCATTATCTCTTATAGTTTCCGAGATATGGACTATCGATAATTTACACCTTAGGCTCTGCTTCTAACTTGGGCCCAAATTGTAAAATGATCTTCTCTATTGGCGATTTCGTTCCAATTCACATTCCAAGTAATATTCGGCATGCTAATTACATTGCCGGTTGCCAAATTGCATTATCTCTTATAGTTTCCGAGATATGGACTATCGATAATTTACACCATAGGCTCTGCTTCTAAGTTGGGCCCAAATTGTAAAATGGTCTTCTCTATTGGCGATTTCGTTCCAATTCACATTCCAAGTAATATTCGGCATGCTAATTACATTGCCGGTTGCCAAATTGTATTATATCTTATAGTTTCCGAGATATGGACTATCGATAATTTACACCTTAGGCTCTGCTTCTAACTTGGGCCCAAATTGTAAAATCGTCTTATCTATTGGCGATTTCGTTCCAATTCACATTCCAAGTAATATTCGGCATGCTAATTACATTGCCGGTTGCCAAATTGCATTATCTCTTATAGTTTCCGAGATATGGACTATCGGTAATTTACACCTTAGGCTCTGCTTCTAACTGGGGCCCAAATTGTAAAATGGTCTTATCTATTGGCGATTTCGTTCCAATTCACATTCCAAGTAATATCCGGCATGCTAATTACATTGCCGGTTGCCAAATTGAATTATCTCTTATAGTTTCCGAGATATGGACTATCGATAATTTACACCTTAGGCTCTGCTTCTAACTTGGGCCCAAATTGTAAAATGGTCTTACCTATTGGCGATTTCGTTCCAATTCACATTCCAAGTAATATTCGGCATGCTAATTACATTGCCGGTTGCCAAATTGCATTATCTCTTATAGTTTCCGAGATATGGACTATCGATAATTTACACCTTAGGCTCTGCTTCTAACTTGGGCCCAAATTGTAAAATGGTCTTATCTATTGGCGATTTCGTTCCAATTCACATTCCAAGTAATATTCGGCATGCTAATTACATTGCCGGTTTCCAAATTGCATTATCTCTTATAGTTTCCGAGATATGGACTATCGATAATTTACACCTTAGGCTCTGCTTCTAACTTGGGCCCAAATTGTAAAATGGTCTTATCTATTGGCGATTTCGTTCCAATTCACATTCCAAGTAATATTCGGCATGCTAATTACATTGCCGGTTGCCAAATTGCATTAACTCTTATTGTTTCCGAGATATGGACTATCGATAATTTACACCCTAGGCTCTGCTTCTAACTTGGGCCCAAATTGTAAAATGGTCTTATCTATTGGCGATTTCGTTCCAATTCACATTCCAAGTAATATTCGGCATGCTAATTACATTGCCGGTTGCCAAATTGAATTATCTCTTATAGTTTCCGAGATATGGACTATCGATAATTTACACCTTAGGCTCTGCTTCTAACTTGGTCCCAAATTGTAAAATGGTCTTATCTATTGGCGATTTCGCTCCAATTCACATTCCAAGTAATATTCGGCATGCTAATTACATTGCCGGTTGCCAAATTGCATTAACTCTTATAGTTTCCGAGATATGGACTATCGATAATTTACACCTTAGGCTCTGCTTCTAACTTGGGCCCAAATTGTAAAATGGTCTTATCTATTGGCGATTTCGTTCCAATTCACATTCCAAGTAATATTCGGCATGCTAATTACATTGCCGGTTGCCAAATTGCATTATCTCTTATAGTTTCCGAGATATGGACTATCGATAATTTACACCATAGGCTCTGCTTATAACTTGGGCCCAAATTGTTAAATGGTCTTATCTATTGGCGATTTCGTTCCAATTCACATTCCAAGTAATATTCGGCATGCTAATTACATTGCCGGTTGCCAAATTGCATTATCTCTTATAGTTTCCGAGATATGGACTATCGATAATTTACACCTTAGGCTCTGCTTCTAACTTGGGCCCAAATTGTAAAATGGTCTTATCTATTGGCGATTTCGTTCCAATTCACATTCCAAGTAATATTCGGCATGCTAATTACATTGCCGGTTGCCAAATTGCATTATCTCTTATAGTTTCCGAGATATGGACTATCGATAATTTACACCTTAGGCTCTGCTTCTAACTGGGGCCCAAATTGTAAAATGGTCTTATCTATTGGCGATTTCGTTCCAATTCACATTCCAAGTAATATTCGGCATGCTAATTACATTGCCGGTTGCCAAATTGCATTATCTCTTATAGTTTCCGAGATATGGACTATCGGTAATTTACACCTTAGGCTCTGCTTCTAACTGGGGCCCAAATTGTAAAATGGTCTTATCTATTGGCGATTTCGTTCCAATTCACATTCCAAGTAATATCCGGCATGCTAATTACATTGCCGGTTGCCAAATTGAATTATCTCTTATAGTTTCCGAGATATGGACTATCGATAATTTACACCTTAGGCTCTGCTTCTAACTTGGGCCCAAATTGTAAAATGGTCTTACCTATTGGCGATTTCGTTCCAATTCACATTCCAAGTAATATTCGGCATGCTAATTACATTGCCGGTTGCCAAATTGCATTATCTCTTATAGTTTCCGAGATATGGACTATCGATAATTTACACCTTAGGCTCTGCTTCTAACTTGGGCCCAAATTGTAAAATGGTCTTATCTATTGGCGATTTCGTTCCAATTCACATTCCAAGTAATATTCGGCATGCTAATTACATTGCCGGTTTCCAAATTGCATTATCTCTTATAGTTTCCGAGATATGGACTATCGATAATTTACACCTTAGGCTCTGCTTCTAACTTGGGCCCAAATTGTAAAATGGTCTTATCTATTGGCGATTTCGTTCCAATTCACATTCCAAGTAATATTCGGCATGCTAATTACATTGCCGGTTGCCAAATTGCATTAACTCTTATTGTTTCCGAGATATGGACTATCGATAATTTACACCCTAGGCTCTGCTTCTAACTTGGGCCCAAATTGTAAAATGGTCTTATCTATTGGCGATTTCGTTCCAATTCACATTCCAAGTAATATTCGGCATGCTAATTACATTGCCGGTTGCCAAATTGAATTATCTCTTATAGTTTCCGAGATATGGACTATCGATAATTTACACTTTAGGCTCTGCTTCTAACTTGGGCCCAAATTGTAAAATGGTCTTACCTATTGGCGATTTCGTTCCAATTCACATTCCAAGTATTATTCGGCATGCTAATTACATTGCCGGTTGCCAAATTGCATTATCTCTTATAGTTTCCGAGATATGGACTATCGATAATTTACACCTTAGGCTCTGCTTCTAACTTGGGCCCAAATTGTAAAATGGTCTTATCTATTGGCGAATTCGTTCCAATTCACATTCCAAGTAATATTCGGCATGCTAATTACATTGCCGTTTGCCAAATTGCATTATCTCTTATAGTTTCCAAGATATGGACTATCGATAATTTACACCTTAGGCTCTGCTTCTAACTTGGTCCCAAATTGTAAAATGGTCTTATCTATTGGCGATTTCGCTCCAATTCACATTCCAAGTAATATTCGGCATGCTAATTACATTGCCGGTTGCCAAATTGCATTAACTCTTATAGTTTCCGAGATATGGACTATCGATAATTTACACCTTAGGCTCTGCTTCTAACTTGGGCCCAAATTGTAAAATGGTCTTATCTATTGGCGATTTCGTTCCAATTCACATTCCAAGTAATATTCGGCATGCTAATTACATTGCCGGTTGCCAAATTGCATTATCTCTTATAGTTTCCGAGATATGGACTATCGATAATTTACACCATAGGCTCTGCTTATAACTTGGGCCCAAATTGTTAAATGGTCTTATCTATTGGCGATTTCGTTCCAATTCACATTCCAAGTAATATTCGGCATGCTAATTACATTGCCGGTTGCCAAATTGCATTATCTCTTATAGTTTCCGAGATATGGACTATCGATAATTTACACCTTAGGCTCTGCTTCTAACTTGGGCCCAAATTGTAAAATGGTCTTATCTATTGGCGATTTCGTTCCAATTCACATTCCAAGTAATATTCGGCATGCTAATTACATTGCCGGTTGCCAAATTGCATTATCTCTTATAGTTTCCGAGATATGGACTATCGATAATTTACACCTTAGGCTCTGCTTCTAACTTGGGCCCAAATTGTAAAATGGTCTTATCTATTGGCGATTTCGTCCCAATTCACATTCCAAGTGATATTCGGCATGGTAATTACATTGCCGGTTGCGAAATTGCATTATCTCTTATAGTTTCCGAGATATGGACTATCAATAATTTACACCTTAGGCTCTGCTTCTAACTTGGGCCCAAATTGTAAAATGGCCTTATCTATTGGCGATTTCGTTCCAATTCACATTCCAAGTAATATTCGGCATGCTAATTACATTGCCGGTTGCCAAATTGCATTATCTCTTATAGTTTCCGAGATATGGACTATCGATAATTTACACCTTAGGCTCTGCTTCTAACTTGGGCCCAAATTGTAAAATGGTCTTATCTATTGGCGATTTCGTTCCAATTCACATTCCAAGTAATATTCGGCATGCTAATTACATTGCCGGTTGCCAAATTGCATTATCTCTTATAGTTTCCGAGATATGGACTATCGATAATTTACACCTTAGGCTCTGCTTCTAATTTGGGCCCAAATTGTAAAATGGTCTTATCTATTGGCGATTTCGTTCCAATTCACATTCCAAGTAACATTCGGCATGCTAATTACATTGCCGGTTGCCAAATTGCATTATCTCTTATAGTTTCCGAGATATGGACTATCAATAATTTACACCTTAGGCTCTGCTTCTAACTTGGGCCCAAATTGTAAAATGGCCTTATCTATTGGCGATTTCGTTCCAATTCACATTCCAAGTAATATTCGGCATGCTAATTACATTGCCGGTTGCCAAATTGCATTATCTCTTATAGTTTCCGAGATATGGACTATCGATAATTTACACCTTAGGCTCTGCTTCTAACTTGGGCCCAAATTGTAAAATGGTATTACCTATTGGCGATTTCGTTCCAATTCACACTCCAAGTAATATTCGGCATGCTAATTACATTGCCGGTTGCGATATTGCATTATCTCTTATAGTTTCCGAGATATGGACTATCAATAATTTACACCTTAGGCTCTGCTTCTAACTTGGGCCCAAATTGTAAAATGGTCTTATCTATTGGCGATTTCGTTCCAATTCACATTCCAAGTAATATTCGGCATGCTAATTACATTGCCGGTTGCCAAATTGCATTATCTCTTATAGTTTCCGAGATATGGACTATCGATAATTTACACCTTAGGCTCTGCTTCTAACTTGGGCCCAAATCGTAAAATGGTCTTATCTATTGGCGATTTCGTTCCAGTTCACATTCCAAGTAATATTCGGCATGCTAATTACACTGCCGGTTGCCAAATTGCATTATCTCTTATAGTTTCCGAGATATGGACTATCGATAATTTACACCCTAGGCTCTGCTTCTAACTTGGGCCCAAATTGTAAAATGGTCTTATCTATTGGCGATTTCGTTCCAATTCACATTCCAAGTAATATTCGGCATGCTAATTACATTGCCGGTTGCCAAATTGCATTATCTCTTATAGTTTCCGAGATATGGACTATCGATAATTTACACCTTAGGCTCTGCTTCTAACTTGGGCCCAAATTGTAAAATGGCCTTATCTATAGGCGATTTCGTTCCAATTCACATTCCAAGTAATATTCGGCATGCTAATTACATTGCCGGTTGCCAAATTGCATTATCTCTTATAGTTTCCGAGATATGGACTATCGATAATTTACACCTTAGGCTCTGCTTCTAACTTGGGCCCAAATTGTAAAATGGTCTTACCTATTGGCGATTTCGTTCCAATTCACTCTCCAAGTAATATTCGGCATGCTAATTACATTGCCGGTTGCGAAATTGCATTATCTCTTATAGTTTCCGAGATATGGACTATCAATAATTTACACCTTAGGCTCTGCTTCTAACTTGGGCCCAAATTGTAAAATGGTCTTATCTATTGGCGATTTCGTTCCAATTCACATTCCAAGTAATATTCGGCATGCTAATTACATTGCCGTTTGCCAAATTGCATTATCTTTTATAGTTTCCGAGATATGGACTCTCGATAATTTACACCTTAGGCTCTGCTTCTAACTTGGGCCCAAATTGTAAAATGGTCTTATCTATTGGCGATTTCGTTCCAATTCACATTCCAAGTAATATTCGGCATGCTAATTACATTACCGGTTGCCAAATTGCATTATCTCTTATAGTTTCCGAGATATGGATTATCGATAATTTACACCTTAGGCTCTGCTTCTAACTTGGGCCCAAATCTTAAAATGGTCTTATCTATTGGCGATTTCGTTCCAATTCACATTCCAAGTAATATTCGGCATGCTAATTACATTGCCGGTTGCCAAATTGCATTATCTCTTATAGTTTCCGAGATATGGACTATCGATAATTTACACCTTAGGCTCTGCTTATAACTTGGGCCCAAATTGTTAAATGGTCTTATCTATTGGCGATTTCGTTCCAATTCACATTCCAAGTAATATTCGGCATGCTAATTACATTGCCGGTTGCCAAATTGCATTATCTCTTATAGTTTCCGAGATATGGACTATCGATAATTTACACCTTAAGCTCTGCTTATAACTTGGGCCCATATTGTAAAATGGTCTTATCTATTGGCGATTTCGTTCCAATTCACATTCCAAGTAATATTCGGCATGCTAATTACATTGCCGCTTGCCAAATTGCATTATCTCTTATAGTTTCCGAGATATGGACTATCGATAATTTACACCTTAGGCTCTGCTTCTAACTTGGGCCCAAATTGTAAAATGGTCTTCTCTATTGGCGATTTCGTTCCAATTCACATTCCAAGTAATATTCGGCATGCTAATTACATTGCCGGTTGCCAAATTGCATTATCTCTTATAGTTTCCGAGATATGGACTATCGATAATTTACACCATAGGCTCTGCTTCTAAGTTGGGCCCAAATTGTAAAATGGTCTTCTCTATTGGCGATTTCGTTCCAATTCACATTCCAAGTAATATTCGGCATGCTAATTACATTGCCGGTTGCCAAATTGCATTATCTCTTATAGTTTCCGAGATATGGACTATCGATAATTTACACCTTAGGCTCTGCTTCTAACTTGGGCCCAAATTGTAAAATCGTCTTATCTAATGGCGATTTCGTTCCAATTCACATTCCAAGTAATATTCGGCATGCTAATTACATTGCCGGTTGCCAAATTGCATTATCTCTTATAGTTTCCGAGATATGGACTATCGGTAATTTACACCTTAGGCTCTGCTTCTAACTGGGGCCCAAATTGTAAAATGGTCTTATCTATTGGCGATTTCGTTCCAATTCACATTCCAAGTAATATCCGGCATGCTAATTACATTGCCGGTTGCCAAATTGAATTATCTCTTATAGTTTCCGAGATATGGACTATCGATAATTTACACCTTAGGCTCTGCTTCTAACTTGGGCCCAAATTGTAAAATGGTCTTACCTATTGGCGATTTTGTTCCAATTCACATTCCAAGTAATATTCGGCATGCTAATTACATTGCCGGTTGCCAAATTGCATTATCTCTTATAGTTTCCGAGATATGGACTATCGATAATTTACACCTTAGGCTCTGCTTCTAACTTGGGCCCAAATTGTAAAATGGTCTTATCTATTGGCGATTTCGTTCCAATTCACATTCCAAGTAATATTCGGCATGCTAATTACATTGCCGGTTGCCAAATTGCATTATCTCTTATAGTTTCCGAGATATGGACTATCGAGAATTTACACCTTAGGCTCTGCTTCTAACTTGGGCCCAAATTGTAAAATGGTCTTATCTATTGGCGATTTCGTTCCAATTCACATTCCAAGTAATATTCGGCATGCTAATTACATTGCCGGTTGCCAAATTGCATTAACTCTTATAGTTTCTGAGATATGGACTATCGATAATTTACACCTTAGGCTCTGCTTCTAACTTGGGCCCAAATTGTAAAATGGTCTTATCTATTGGCGATTTCGTTCCAATTCACATTCCAAGTAATATTCGGCATGCTAATTACATTGCCGGTTGCCAAATTGCATTATCTCTTATAGTTTCCGAGATATGGACTATCGATAATTTACACCTTAGGCTCTGCTTCTAACTTGGGCCCAAATTGTAAAATGGTCTTATCTATTGGCGATTTCGTTCCAATTCACATTCCAAGTAATATTCGGCATGCTAATTACATTGCCGGTTGCCAAATTGCATTAACTCTTATAGTTTCCGAGATATGGACTATCGATAATTTACACCTTAGGCTCTGCTTCTAACTTGGGCCCAAATTGTAAAATGGCCTTATCTATTGGCGATTTCGTTCCAATTCACATTCCAAGTAATATTCGGCATGCTAATTACATTGCCGGTTGACAAATTGAATTATCTCTTATAGTTTCCGAGATATGGACTATCGATAATTTACACCTTAGGCTCTGCTTCTAACTTGGGCCCAAATTGTAAAATGGTCTTACCTATTGGCGATTTCGTTCCAATTCACATTCCAAGTAATATTCGGCATGCTAATTACATTGCCGGTTGCCAAATTGCATTATCTCTTATAGTTTTCCAGATATGGACTATCGATAATTTACACCTTAGGCTCTGCTTCTAACTTGGGCCCAAATTGTAAAATGGTCTTCTCTATTGGCGATTTCGTTCCAATTCACAATCCAAGTAATATTCGGCATGCTAATTACATTGCCGGTTGCCAAATTGCATTATCTCTTATAGTTTCCGAGATATGGACTATCGATAATTTACACCATAGGCTCTGCTTCTAACTTGGGCCCAAATTGTAAAATTGTCTTCTCTATTGGCGATTTCGTTCCAATTCACATTCCAAGTAATATTCGGCATGCTAATTACATTGCCGGTTGCCAAATTGCATTATCTCTTATAGTTTCCGAGATATGGACTATCGATAATTTACACCATAGGCTCTGCTTCTAACTTGGGCCCAAATTGTAAAATTGTCTTCTCTATTGGCGATTTCGTTCCAATTCACATTCCAAGTAATATTCGGCATGCTAATTACATTGCCGGTTGCCAAATTGCATTATCTCTTATAGTTTCCGAGATATGGACTATCGATAATTTACACCTTAGGCTCTGCTTCTAACTTGGGCCCAAATTGTAAAATGGTCTTATGTATTGGCGATTTCGTTCCAATTCACATTCCAAGTAATATTCGGCATGCTAATTACATTGCCGGTTGCCAAATTGCATTAACTCTTATAGTTTCCGAGATATGGACTATCGATAATTTACACCTTAGGCTCTGCTTCTAACTTGGGCCCAAATTGTAAAATGGTCTTATCTATTGGCGATTTCGTTCCAATTCACATTCCAAGTAATATTCGGCATGCTAATTACATTGCCGGTTGCCAAATTGAATTATCTCTTATAGTTTCCGAGATATGGACTATCGATAATTTACACCATAGGCTCTGCTTATAACTTGGGCCCAAATTGTTAAATGGTCTTATCTATTGGCGATTTCGTTCCAATTCACATTCCAAGTAATATTCGGCATGCTAATTACATTGCCGGTTGCCAAATTGCATTATCTCTTATAGTTTCCGAGATATGGACTATCGATAATTTACACCTTAGGCTCTGCTTCTAACTTGGGCCCATATTGTAAAATGGTCTTATCTATTACCGATTTCGTTCCAATTCACATTCCAAGTAATATTCGGCATGCTAATTACATTGCCGGTTGCCAAATTGCATTATCTCTTATAGTTTCCGAGATATGGACTATCGATAATTTACACCTTAGGCTCTGCTTCTAACTTGGGCCCAAATTGTAAAATGATCTTCTCTATTGGCGATTTCGTTCCAATTCACATTCCAAGTAATATTCGGCATGCTAATTACATTGCCGGTTGCCAAATTGCATTATCTCTTATAGTTTCCGAGATATGGACTATCGATAATTTACACCATAGGCTCTGCTTCTAAGTTGGGCCCAAATTGTAAAATGGTCTTCTCTATTGGCGATTTCGTTCCAATTCACATTCCAAGTAATATTCGGCATGCTAATTACATTGCCGGTTGCCAAATTGTATTATATCTTATAGTTTCCGAGATATGGACTATCGATAATTTACACCTTAGGCTCTGCTTCTAACTTGGGCCCAAATTGTAAAATCGTCTTATCTATTGGCGATTTCGTTCCAATTCACATTCCAAGTAATATTCGGCATGCTAATTACATTGCCGGTTGCCAAATTGCATTATCTCTTATAGTTTCCGAGATATGGACTATCGGTAATTTACACCTTAGGCTCTGCTTCTAACTGGGGCCCAAATTGTAAAATGGTCTTATCTATTGGCGATTTCGTTCCAATTCACATTCCAAGTAATATCCGGCATGCTAATTACATTGCCGGTTGCCAAATTGAATTATCTCTTATAGTTTCCGAGATATGGACTATCGATAATTTACACCTTAGGCTCTGCTTCTAACTTGGGCCCAAATTGTAAAATGGTCTTACCTATTGGCGATTTCGTTCCAATTCACATTCCAAGTAATATTCGGCATGCTAATTACATTGCCGGTTGCCAAATTGCATTATCTCTTATAGTTTCCGAGATATGGACTATCGATAATTTACACCTTAGGCTCTGCTTCTAACTTGGGCCCAAATTGTAAAATGGTCTTATCTATTGGCGATTTCGTTCCAATTCACATTCCAAGTAATATTCGGCATGCTAATTACATTGCCGGTTTCCAAATTGCATTATCTCTTATAGTTTCCGAGATATGGACTATCGATAATTTACACCTTAGGCTCTGCTTCTAACTTGGGCCCAAATTGTAAAATGGTCTTATCTATTGGCGATTTCGTTCCAATTCACATTCCAAGTAATATTCGGCATGCTAATTACATTGCCGGTTGCCAAATTGCATTAACTCTTATTGTTTCCGAGATATGGACTATCGATAATTTACACCCTAGGCTCTGCTTCTAACTTGGGCCCAAATTGTAAAATGGTCTTATCTATTGGCGATTTCGTTCCAATTCACATTCCAAGTAATATTCGGCATGCTAATTACATTGCCGGTTGCCAAATTGAATTATCTCTTATAGTTTCCGAGATATGGACTATCGATAATTTACACTTTAGGCTCTGCTTCTAACTTGGGCCCAAATTGTAAAATGGTCTTACCTATTGGCGATTTCGTTCCAATTCACATTCCAAGTATTATTCGGCATGCTAATTACATTGCCGGTTGCCAAATTGCATTATCTCTTATAGTTTCCGAGATATGGACTATCGATAATTTACACCTTAGGCTCTGCTTTTAACTTGGGCCCAAATTGTAAAATGGTCTTATCTATTGGCGAATTCGTTCCAATTCACATTCCAAGTAATATTCGGCATGCTAATTACATTGCCGTTTGCCAAATTGCATTATCTCTTATAGTTTCCAAGATATGGACTATCGATAATTTACACCTTAGGCTCTGCTTCTAACTTGGTCCCAAATTGTAAAATGGTCTTATCTATTGGCGATTTCGCTCCAATTCACATTCCAAGTAATATTCGGCATGCTAATTACATTGCCGGTTGCCAAATTGCATTAACTCTTATAGTTTCCGAGATATGGACTATCGATAATTTACACCTTAGGCTCTGCTTCTAACTTGGGCCCAAATTGTAAAATGGTCTTATCTATTGGCGATTTCGTTCCAATTCACATTCCAAGTAATATTCGGCATGCTAATTACATTGCCGGTTGCCAAATTGCATTATCTCTTATAGTTTCCGAGATATGGACTATCGATAATTTACACCATAGGCTCTGCTTATAACTTGGGCCCAAATTGTTAAATGGTCTTATCTATTGGCGATTTCGTTCCAATTCACATTCCAAGTAATATTCGGCATGCTAATTACATTGCCGGTTGCCAAATTGCATTATCTCTTATAGTTTCCGAGATATGGACTATCGATAATTTACACCTTAGGCTCTGCTTCTAACTTGGGCCCAAATTGTAAAATGGTCTTATCTATTGGCGATTTCGTTCCAATTCACATTCCAAGTAATATTCGGCATGCTAATTACATTGCCGGTTGCCAAATTGCATTATCTCTTATAGTTTCCGAGATATGGACTATCGATAATTTACACCTTAGGCTCTGCTTCTAACTGGGGCCCAAATTGTAAAATGGTCTTATCTATTGGCGATTTCGTTCCAATTCACATTCCAAGTAATATTCGGCATGCTAATTACATTGCCGGTTGCCAAATTGCATTATCTCTTATAGTTTCCGAGATATGGACTATCGGTAATTTACACCTTAGGCTCTGCTTCTAACTGGGGCCCAAATTGTAAAATGGTCTTATCTATTGGCGATTTCGTTCCAATTCACATTCCAAGTAATATCCGGCATGCTAATTACATTGCCGGTTGCCAAATTGAATTATCTCTTATAGTTTCCGAGATATGGACTATCGATAATTTACACCTTAGGCTCTGCTTCTAACTTGGGCCCAAATTGTAAAATGGTCTTACCTATTGGCGATTTCGTTCCAATTCACATTCCAAGTAATATTCGGCATGCTAATTACATTGCCGGTTGCCAAATTGCATTATCTCTTATAGTTTCCGAGATATGGACTATCGATAATTTACACCTTAGGCTCTGCTTCTAACTTGGGCCCAAATTGTAAAATGGTCTTATCTATTGGCGATTTCGTTCCAATTCACATTCCAAGTAATATTCGGCATGCTAATTACATTGCCGGTTTCCAAATTGCATTATCTCTTATAGTTTCCGAGATATGGACTATCGATAATTTACACCTTAGGCTCTGCTTCTGACTTGGGCCCAAATTGTAAAATGGTCTTATCTATTGGCGATTTCGTTCCAATTCACATTCCAAGTAATATTCGGCATGCTAATTACATTGCCGGTTGCCAAATTGCATTAACTCTTATTGTTTCCGAGATATGGACTATCGATAATTTACACCCTAGGCTCTGCTTCTAACTTGGGCCCAAATTGTAAAATGGTCTTATCTATTGGCGATTTCGTTCCAATTCACATTCCAAGTAATATTCGGCATGCTAATTACATTGCCGGTTGCCAAATTGAATTATCTCTTATAGTTTCCGAGATATGGACTATCGATAATTTACACTTTAGGCTCTGCTTCTAACTTGGGCCCAAATTGTAAAATGGTCTTACCTATTGGCGATTTCGTTCCAATTCACATTCCAAGTATTATTCGGCATGCTAATTACATTGCCGGTTGCCAAATTGCATTATCTCTTATAGTTTCCGAGATATGGACTATCGATAATTTACACCTTAGGCTCTGCTTCTAACTTGGGCCCAAATTGTAAAATGGTCTTATCTATTGGCGAATTCGTTCCAATTCACATTCCAAGTAATATTCGGCATGCTAATTACATTGCCGTTTGCCAAATTGCATTATCTCTTATAGTTTCCAAGATATGGACTATCGATAATTTACACCTTAGGCTCTGCTTCTAACTTGGTCCCAAATTGTAAAATGGTCTTATCTATTGGCGATTTCGCTCCAATTCACATTCCAAGTAATATTCGGCATGCTAATTACATTGCCGGTTGCCAAATTGCATTAACTCTTATAGTTTCCGAGATATGGACTATCGATAATTTACACCTTAGGCTCTGCTTCTAACTTGGGCCCAAATTGTAAAATGGTCTTATCTATTGGCGATTTCGTTCCAATTCACATTCCAAGTAATATTCGGCATGCTAATTACATTGCCGGTTGCCAAATTGCATTATCTCTTATAGTTTCCGAGATATGGACTATCGATAATTTACACCATAGGCTCTGCTTATAACTTGGGCCCAAATTGTTAAATGGTCTTATCTATTGGCGATTTCGTTCCAATTCACATTCCAAGTAATATTCGGCATGCTAATTACATTGCCGGTTGCCAAATTGCATTATCTCTTATAGTTTCCGAGATATGGACTATCGATAATTTACACCTTAGGCTCTGCTTCTAACTTGGGCCCAAATTGTAAAATGGTCTTATCTATTGGCGATTTCGTTCCAATTCACATTCCAAGTAATATTCGGCATGCTAATTACATTGCCGGTTGCCAAATTGCATTATCTCTTATAGTTTCCGAGATATGGACTATCGATAATTTACACCTTAGGCTCTGCTTCTAACTTGGGCCCAAATTGTAAAATGGTCTTATCTATTGGCGATTTCGTCCCAATTCACATTCCAAGTGATATTCGGCATGGTAATTACATTGCCGGTTGCGAAATTGCATTATCTCTTATAGTTTCCGAGATATGGACTATCAATAATTTACACCTTAGGCTCTGCTTCTAACTTGGGCCCAAATTGTAAAATGGTCTTATCTATTGGCGATTTCGTTCCAATTCACATTCCAAGTAATATTCGGCATGCTAATTACATTGCCGGTTGCCAAATTGCATTATCTCTTATAGTTTCCGAGATATGGACTATCGATAATTTACACCTTAGGCTCTGCTTCTAACTTGGGCCCAAATTGTAAAATGGTCTTATCTATTGGCGATTTCGTTCCAATTCACATTCCAAGTAATATTCGGCATGCTAATTACATTGCCGGTTGCCAAATTGCATTATCTCTTATAGTTTCCGAGATATGGACTATCGATAATTTACACCTTAGGCTCTGCTTCTAATTTGGGCCCAAATTGTAAAATGGTCTTATCTATTGGCGATTTCGTTCCAATTCACATTCCAAGTAACATTCGGCATGCTAATTACATTGCCGGTTGCCAAATTGCATTATCTCTTATAGTTTCCGAGATATGGACTATCAATAATTTACACCTTAGGCTCTGCTTCTAACTTGGGCCCAAATTGTAAAATGGCCTTATCTATTGGCGATTTCGTTCCAATTCACATTCCAAGTAATATTCGGCATGCTAATTACATTGCCGGTTGCCAAATTGCATTATCTCTTATAGTTTCCGAGATATGGACTATCGATAATTTACACCTTAGGCTCTGCTTCTAACTTGGGCCCAAATTGTAAAATGGTATTACCTATTGGCGATTTCGTTCCAATTCACACTCCAAGTAATATTCGGCATGCTAATTACATTGCCGGTTGCGATATTGCATTATCTCTTATAGTTTCCGAGATATGGACTATCAATAATTTACACCTTAGGCTCTGCTTCTAACTTGGGCCCAAATTGTAAAATGGTCTTATCTATTGGCGATTTCGTTCCAATTCACATTCCAAGTAATATTCGGCATGCTAATTACATTGCCGGTTGCCAAATTGCATTATCTCTTATAGTTTCCGAGATATGGACTATCGATAATTTACACCTTAGGCTCTGCTTCTAACTTGGGCCCAAATCGTAAAATGGTCTTATCTATTGGCGATTTCGTTCCAGTTCACATTCCAAGTAATATTCGGCATGCTAATTACACTGCCGGTTGCCAAATTGCATTATCTCTTATAGTTTCCGAGATATGGACTATCGATAATTTACACCCTAGGCTCTGCTTCTAACTTGGGCCCAAATTGTAAAATGGTCTTATCTATTGGCGATTTCGTTCCAATTCACATTCCAAGTAATATTCGGCATGCTAATTACATTGCCGGTTGCCAAATTGCATTATCTCTTATAGTTTCCGAGATATGGACTATCGATAATTTACACCTTAGGCTCTGCTTCTAACTTGGGCCCAAATTGTAAAATGGCCTTATCTATAGGCGATTTCGTTCCAATTCACATTCCAAGTAATATTCGGCATGCTAATTACATTGCCGGTTGCCAAATTGCATTATCTCTTATAGTTTCCGAGATATGGACTATCGATAATTTACACCTTAGGCTCTGCTTCTAACTTGGGCCCAAATTGTAAAATGGTCTTACCTATTGGCGATTTCGTTCCAATTCACTCTCCAAGTAATATTCGGCATGCTAATTACATTGCCGGTTGCGAAATTGCATTATCTCTTATAGTTTCCGAGATATGGACTATCAATAATTTACACCTTAGGCTCTGCTTCTAACTTGGGCCCAAATTGTAAAATGGTCTTATCTATTGGCGATTTCGTTCCAATTCACATTCCAAGTAATATTCGGCATGCTAATTACATTGCCGGTTGCCAAATTGCATTATCTTTTATAGTTTCCGAGATATGGACTCTCGATAATTTACACCTTAGGCTCTGCTTCTAACTTGGGCCCAAATTGTAAAATGGTCTTATCTATTGGCGATTTCGTTCCAATTCACATTCCAAGTAATATTCGGCATGCTAATTACATTACCGGTTGCCAAATTGCATTATCTCTTATAGTTTCCGAGATATGGATTATCGATAATTTACACCTTAGGCTCTGCTTCTAACTTGGGCCCAAATCTTAAAATGGTCTTATCTATTGGCGATTTCGTTCCAATTCACATTCCAAGTAATATTCGGCATGCTAATTACATTGCCGGTTGCCAAATTGCATTATCTCTTATAGTTTCCGAGATATGGACTATCGATAATTTACACCTTAGGCTCTGCTTATAACTTGGGCCCAAATTGTTAAATGGTCTTATCTATTGGCGATTTCGTTCCAATTCACATTCCAAGTAATATTCGGCATGCTAATTACATTGCCGGTTGCCAAATTGCATTATCTCTTATAGTTTCCGAGATATGGACTATCGATAATTTACACCTTAGGCTCTGCTTCTAACTTGGGCCCATATTGTAAAATGGTCTTATCTATTGGCGATTTCGTTCCAATTCACATTCCAAGTAATATTCGGCATGCTAATTACATTGCCGCTTGCCAAATTGCATTATCTCTTATAGTTTCCGAGATATGGACTATCGATAATTTACACCTTAGGCTCTGCTTCTAACTTGGGCCCAAATTGTAAAATGGTCTTCTCTATTGGCGATTTCGTTCCAATTCACATTCCAAGTAATATTCGGCATGCTAATTACATTGCCGGTTGCCAAATTGCATTATCTCTTATAGTTTCCGAGATATGGACTATCGATAATTTACACCATAGGCTCTGCTTCTAAGTTGGGCCCAAATTGTAAAATGGTCTTCTCTATTGGCGATTTCGTTCCAATTCACATTCCAAGTAATATTCGGCATGCTAATTACATTGCCGGTTGCCAAATTGCATTATCTCTTATAGTTTCCGAGATATGGACTATCGATAATTTACACCTTAGGCTCTGCTTCTAACTTGGGCCCAAATTGTAAAATCGTCTTATCTAATGGCGATTTCGTTCCAATTCACATTCCAAGTAATATTCGGCATGCTAATTACATTGCCGGTTGCCAAATTGCATTATCTCTTATAGTTTCCGAGATATGGACTATCGGTAATTTACACCTTAGGCTCTGCTTCTAACTGGGGCCCAAATTGTAAAATGGTCTTATCTATTGGCGATTTCGTTCCAATTCACATTCCAAGTAATATCCGGCATGCTAATTACATTGCCGGTTGCCAAATTGAATTATCTCTTATAGTTTCCGAGATATGGACTATCGATAATTTACACCTTAGGCTCTGCTTCTAACTTGGGCCCAAATTGTAAAATGGTCTTACCTATTGGCGATTTTGTTCCAATTCACATTCCAAGTAATATTCGGCATGCTAATTACATTGCCGGTTGCCAAATTGCATTATCTCTTATAGTTTCCGAGATATGGACTATCGATAATTTACACCTTAGGCTCTGCTTCTAACTTGGGCCCAAATTGTAAAATGGTCTTATCTATTGGCGATTTCGTTCCAATTCACATTCCAAGTAATATTCGGCATGCTAATTACATTGCCGGTTGCCAAATTGCATTATCTCTTATAGTTTCCGAGATATGGACTATCGAGAATTTACACCTTAGGCTCTGCTTCTAACTTGGGCCCAAATTGTAAAATGGTCTTATCTATTGGCGATTTCGTTCCAATTCACATTCCAAGTAATATTCGGCATGCTAATTACATTGCCGGTTGCCAAATTGCATTAACTCTTATAGTTTCTGAGATATGGACTATCGATAATTTACACCTTAGGCTCTGCTTCTAACTTGGGCCCAAATTGTAAAATGGACCTTATCTATTGGCGATTTCGTTCCAATTCACATTCCAAGTAATATTCGGCATGCTAATTACATTGCCGGTTGCCAAATTGAATTATCTCTTATAGTTTCCGAGATATGGACTATCGATAATTTACACCTTAGGCTCTGCTTCTAACTTGGGCCCAAATTGTAAAATGGTCTTACCTATTGGCGATTTCGTTCCAATTCACATTCCAAGTAATATTCGGCATGCTAATTACATTGCCGGTTGCCAAATTGCATTATCTCTTATAGTTTCCGAGATATGGACTATCGATAATTTACACCTTAGGCTCTGCTTCTAACTTGGGCCCAAATTGTAAAATGGTCTTATCTATTGGCGAATTCGTTCCAATTCACATTCCAAGTAATATTCGGCATGCTAATTACATTGCCGTTTGCCAAATTGCATTATCTCTTATAGTTTCCAAGATATGGACTATCGATAATTTACACCTTAGGCTCTGCTTCTAACTTGGTCCCAAATTGTAAAATGGTTTTATCTATTGGCGATTTCGCTCCAATTCACAGTCCAAGTAATATTCGGCATGCTAATTACATTGCCGGTTGCCAAATTGCATTAACTCTTACAGTTTCCGAGATATGGACTATCGATAATTTACACCTTAGGCTCTGCTTCTAACTTGGGCCCAAATTGTAAAATGGTCTTATCTATTGGCGATTTCGTTCCAATTCACATTCCAAGTAATATTCGGCATGCTAATTACATTGCCGGTTGCCAAATTGCATTATCTCTTATAGTTTCCGAGATATGGACTATCGATAATTTACACCCTAGGCTCTGCTTCTAACTTGGGCCCAAATTGTAAAATGGTCTTATCTATTGGCGATTTCGTTCCAATTCACATTCCAAGTAATATTCGGCATGCTAATTACATTGCCGGTTGCCAAATTGCATTATCTCTTATAGTTTCCGAGATATGGACTATCGATAATTTACACCTTAGGCTCTGCTTCTAACTTGGGCCCAAATTGTAAAATGGCCTTATCTATAGGCGATTTCGTTCCAATTCACATTCCAAGTAATATTCGGCATGCTAATTACATTGCCGGTTGCCAAATTGCATTATCTCTTATAGTTTCCGAGATATGGACTATCGATAATTTACACCTTAGGCTCTGCTTCTAACTTGGGCCCAAATTGTAAAATGGTCTTACCTATTGGCGATTTCGTTCCAATTCACTCTCCAAGTAATATTCGGCATGCTAATTACATTGCCGGTTGCGAAATTGCATTATCTCTTATAGTTTCCGAGATATGGACTATCAATAATTTACACCTTAGGCTCTGCTTCTAACTTGGGCCCAAATTGTAAAATGGTCTTATCTATTGGCGATTTCGTTCCAATTCACATTCCAAGTAACATTCGGCATGCTAATTACATTGCCGGTTGCCAAATTGCATTATCTCTTATAGTTTCCGAGATATGGACTATCGATAATTTACACCTTAGGCTCTGCTTCTAACTTGGGCCCAAATTGTAAAATGGCCTTATCTATTGGCGATTTCGTTCCAATTCACATTCCAAGTAATATTCGGCATGCTAATTACATTGCCGGTTGCCAAATTGCATTATCTCTTATAGTTTCCGAGATATGGACTATCAATAATTTACACCTTAGGCTCTGCTTCTAACTTGGGCCCAAATTGTAAAATGGTCTTATCTATTGGCGATTTCGTTCCAATTCACATTCCAAGTAATATTCGGCATGCTAATTACATTGCCGGTTGCCAAATTGCATTATCTCTTATAGTTTCCGAGATATGGACTATCGATAATTTACACCTTAGGCTCTGCTTCTAACTTGGGCCCAAATTGTAAAATGGTCTTATCTATTGGCGATTTCGTCCCAATTCACATTCCAAGTGATATTCGGCATGGTAATTACATTGCCGGTTGCGAAATTGCATTATCTCTTATAGTTTCCGAGATATGGACTATCAATAATTTACACCTTAGGCTCTGCTTCTAACTTGGGCCCAAATTGTAAAATGGTCTTATCTATTGGCGATTTCGTCCCAATTCACATTCCAAGTGATATTCGGCATGCTAATTACATTGCCGGTTGCCAAATTGCATTATCTCTTATAGTTTCCGAGATATGGACTATCGATAATTTACACCTTAGGCTCTGCTTCTAATTTGGGCCCAAATTGTAAAATGGTCTTATCTATTGGCGATTTCGTTCCAATTCACATTCCAAGTAACATTCGGCATGCTAATTACATTGCCGGTTGCCAAATTGCATTATCTCTTATAGTTTCCGAGATATGGACTATCAATAATTTACACCTTAGGCTCTGCTTCTAACTTGGGCCCAAATTGTAAAATGGCCTTATCTATTGGCGATTTCGTTCCAATTCACATTCCAAGTAATATTCGGCATGCTAATTACATTGCCGGTTGCCAAATTGCATTATCTCTTATAGTTTCCGAGATATGGACTATCGATAATTTACACCTTAGGCTCTGCTTCTAACTTGGGCCCAAATTGTAAAATGGTATTACCTATTGGCGATTTCGTTCCAATTCACACTCCAAGTAATATTCGGCATGCTAATTACATTGCCGGTTGCGATATTGCATTATCTCTTATAGTTTCCGAGATATGGACTATCAATAATTTACACCTTAGGCTCTGCTTCTAACTTGGGCCCAAATTGTAAAATGGTCTTATCTATTGGCGATTTCGTTCCAATTCACATTCCAAGTAATATTCGGCATGCTAATTACATTGCCGGTTGCCAAATTGCATTATCTCTTATAGTTTCCGAGATATGGACTATCGATAATTTACACCTTAGGCTCTGCTTCTAACTTGGGCCCAAATCGTAAAATGGTCTTATCTATTGGCGATTTCGTTCCAGTTCACATTCCAAGTAATATTCGGCATGCTAATTACACTGCCGGTTGCCAAATTGCATTATCTCTTATAGTTTCCGAGATATGGACTATCGATAATTTACACCCTAGGCTCTGCTTCTAACTTGGGCCCAAATTGTAAAATGGTCTTATCTATTGGCGATTTCGTTCCAATTCACATTCCAAGTAATATTCGGCATGCTAATTACATTGCCGGTTGCCAAATTGCATTATCTCTTATAGTTTCCGAGATATGGACTATCGATAATTTACACCTTAGGCTCTGCTTCTAACTTGGGCCCAAATTGTAAAATGGCCTTATCTATAGGCGATTTCGTTCCAATTCACATTCCAAGTAATATTCGGCATGCTAATTACATTGCCGGTTGCCAAATTGCATTATCTCTTATAGTTTCCGAGATATGGACTATCGATAATTTACACCTTAGGCTCTGCTTCTAACTTGGGCCCAAATTGTAAAATGGTCTTACCTATTGGCGATTTCGTTCCAATTCACTCTCCAAGTAATATTCGGCATGCTAATTACATTGCCGGTTGCGAAATTGCATTATCTCTTATAGTTTCCGAGATATGGACTATCAATAATTTACACCTTAGGCTCTGCTTCTAACTTGGGCCCAAATTGTAAAATGGTCTTATCTATTGGCGATTTCGTTCCAATTCACATTCCAAGTAATATTCGGCATGCTAATTACATTGCCGGTTGCCAAATTGCATTATCTTTTATAGTTTCCGAGATATGGACTCTCGATAATTTACACCTTAGGCTCTGCTTCTAACTTGGGCCCAAATTGTAAAATGGTCTTATCTATTGGCGATTTCGTTCCAATTCACATTCCAAGTAATATTCGGCATGCTAATTACATTACCGGTTGCCAAATTGCATTATCTCTTATAGTTTCCGAGATATGGATTATCGATAATTTACACCTTAGGCTCTGCTTCTAACTTGGGCCCAAATCTTAAAATGGTCTTATCTATTGGCGATTTCGTTCCAATTCACATTCCAAGTAATATTCGGCATGCTAATTACATTGCCGGTTGCCAAATTGCATTATCTCTTATAGTTTCCGAGATATGGACTATCGATAATTTACACCTTAGGCTCTGCTTATAACTTGGGCCCAAATTGTTAAATGGTCTTATCTATTGGCGATTTCGTTCCAATTCACATTCCAAGTAATATTCGGCATGCTAATTACATTGCCGGTTGCCAAATTGCATTATCTCTTATAGTTTCCGAGATATGGACTATCGATAATTTACACCTTAGGCTCTGCTTCTAACTTGGGCCCATATTGTAAAATGGTCTTATCTATTGGCGATTTCGTTCCAATTCACATTCCAAGTAATATTCGGCATGCTAATTACATTGCCGCTTGCCAAATTGCATTATCTCTTATAGTTTCCGAGATATGGACTATCGATAATTTACACCTTAGGCTCTGCTTCTAACTTGGGCCCAAATTGTAAAATGGTCTTCTCTATTGGCGATTTCGTTCCAATTCACATTCCAAGTAATATTCGGCATGCTAATTACATTGCCGGTTGCCAAATTGCATTATCTCTTATAGTTTCCGAGATATGGACTATCGATAATTTACACCATAGGCTCTGCTTCTAAGTTGGGCCCAAATTGTAAAATGGTCTTCTCTATTGGCGATTTCGTTCCAATTCACATTCCAAGTAATATTCGGCATGCTAATTACATTGCCGGTTGCCAAATTGCATTATCTCTTATAGTTTCCGAGATATGGACTATCGATAATTTACACCTTAGGCTCTGCTTCTAACTTGGGCCCAAATTGTAAAATCGTCTTATCTAATGGCGATTTCGTTCCAATTCACATTCCAAGTAATATTCGGCATGCTAATTACATTGCCGGTTGCCAAATTGCATTATCTCTTATAGTTTCCGAGATATGGACTATCGGTAATTTACACCTTAGGCTCTGCTTCTAACTGGGGCCCAAATTGTAAAATGGTCTTATCTATTGGCGATTTCGTTCCAATTCACATTCCAAGTAATATCCGGCATGCTAATTACATTGCCGGTTGCCAAATTGAATTATCTCTTATAGTTTCCGAGATATGGACTATCGATAATTTACACCTTAGGCTCTGCTTCTAACTTGGGCCCAAATTGTAAAATGGTCTTACCTATTGGCGATTTTGTTCCAATTCACATTCCAAGTAATATTCGGCATGCTAATTACATTGCCGGTTGCCAAATTGCATTATCTCTTATAGTTTCCGAGATATGGACTATCGATAATTTACACCTTAGGCTCTGCTTCTAACTTGGGCCCAAATTGTAAAATGGTCTTATCTATTGGCGATTTCGTTCCAATTCACATTCCAAGTAATATTCGGCATGCTAATTACATTGCCGGTTGCCAAATTGCATTATCTCTTATAGTTTCCGAGATATGGACTATCGAGAATTTACACCTTAGGCTCTGCTTCTAACTTGGGCCCAAATTGTAAAATGGTCTTATCTATTGGCGATTTCGTTCCAATTCACATTCCAAGTAATATTCGGCATGCTAATTACATTGCCGGTTGCCAAATTGCATTAACTCTTATAGTTTCTGAGATATGGACTATCGATAATTTACACCTTAGGCTCTGCTTCTAACTTGGGCCCAAATTGTAAAATGGTCTTATCTATTGGCGATTTCGTTCCAATTCACATTCCAAGTAATATTCGGCATGCTAATTACATTGCCGGTTGCCAAATTGAATTATCTCTTATAGTTTCCGAGATATGGACTATCGATAATTTACACCTTAGGCTCTGCTTCTAACTTGGGCCCAAATTGTAAAATGGTCTTACCTATTGGCGATTTCGTTCCAATTCACATTCCAAGTAATATTCGGCATGCTAATTACATTGCCGGTTGCCAAATTGCATTATCTCTTATAGTTTCCGAGATATGGACTATCGATAATTTACACCTTAGGCTCTGCTTCTAACTTGGGCCCAAATTGTAAAATGGTCTTATCTATTGGCGAATTCGTTCCAATTCACATTCCAAGTAATATTCGGCATGCTAATTACATTGCCGTTTGCCAAATTGCATTATCTCTTATAGTTTCCAAGATATGGACTATCGATAATTTACACCTTAGGCTCTGCTTCTAACTTGGTCCCAAATTGTAAAATGGTTTTATCTATTGGCGATTTCGCTCCAATTCACAGTCCAAGTAATATTCGGCATGCTAATTACATTGCCGGTTGCCAAATTGCATTAACTCTTACAGTTTCCGAGATATGGACTATCGATAATTTACACCTTAGGCTCTGCTTCTAACTTGGGCCCAAATTGTAAAATGGTCTTATCTATTGGCGATTTCGTTCCAATTCACATTCCAAGTAATATTCGGCATGCTAATTACATTGCCGGTTGCCAAATTGCATTATCTCTTATAGTTTCCGAGATATGGACTATCGATAATTTACACCCTAGGCTCTGCTTCTAACTTGGGCCCAAATTGTAAAATGGTCTTATCTATTGGCGATTTCGTTCCAATTCACATTCCAAGTAATATTCGGCATGCTAATTACATTGCCGGTTGCCAAATTGCATTATCTCTTATAGTTTCCGAGATATGGACTATCGATAATTTACACCTTAGGCTCTGCTTCTAACTTGGGCCCAAATTGTAAAATGGCCTTATCTATAGGCGATTTCGTTCCAATTCACATTCCAAGTAATATTCGGCATGCTAATTACATTGCCGGTTGCCAAATTGCATTATCTCTTATAGTTTCCGAGATATGGACTATCGATAATTTACACCTTAGGCTCTGCTTCTAACTTGGGCCCAAATTGTAAAATGGTCTTACCTATTGGCGATTTCGTTCCAATTCACTCTCCAAGTAATATTCGGCATGCTAATTACATTGCCGGTTGCGAAATTGCATTATCTCTTATAGTTTCCGAGATATGGACTATCAATAATTTACACCTTAGGCTCTGCTTCTAACTTGGGCCCAAATTGTAAAATGGTCTGATCTATTGGCGATTTCGTTCCAATTCACATTCCAAGTAACATTCGGCATGCTAATTACATTGCCGGTTGCCAAATTGCATTATCTCTTATAGTTTCCGAGATATGGACTATCGATAATTTACACCTTAGGCTCTGCTTCTAACTTGGGCCCAAATTGTAAAATGGCCTTATCTATTGGCGATTTCGTTCCAATTCACATTCCAAGTAATATTCGGCATGCTAATTACATTGCCGGTTGCCAAATTGCATTATCTCTTATAGTTTCCGAGATATGGACTATCAATAATTTACACCTTAGGCTCTGCTTCTAACTTGGGCCCAAATTGTAAAATGGTCTTATCTATTGGCGATTTCGTTCCAATTCACATTCCAAGTAATATTCGGCATGCTAATTACATTGCCGGTTGCCAAATTGCATTATCTCTTATAGTTTCCGAGATATGGACTATCGATAATTTACACCTTAGGCTCTGCTTCTAACTTGGGCCCAAATTGTAAAATGGTCTTATCTATTGGCGATTTCGTCCCAATTCACATTCCAAGTGATATTCGGCATGGTAATTACATTGCCGGTTGCGAAATTGCATTATCTCTTATAGTTTCCGAGATATGGACTATCAATAATTTACACCTTAGGCTCTGCTTCTAACTTGGGCCCAAATTGTAAAATGGTCTTATCTATTGGCGATTTCGTCCCAATTCACATTCCAAGTGATATTCGGCATGGTAATTACATTGCCGGTTGCGAAATTGCATTATCTCTTATAGTTTCCGAGATATGGACTATCGATAATTTACACCTTAGGCTCTGCTTCTAACTTGGGCCCAAATTGTAAAATGGTCTTATCTATTGGCGATTTCGTTCCAATTCACATTCCAAGTAATATTCGGCATGCTAATTACATTGCCGGTTGCCAAATTGCATTATCTCTTATAGTTTCCGAGATATGGACTATCGATAATTTACACCTTAGGCTCTGCTTCTAATTTGGGCCCAAATTGTAAAATGGTCTTATCTATTGGCGATTTCGTTCCAATTCACATTCCAAGTAATATTCGGCATGCTAATTACATTGCCGGTTGCCAAATTGCATTATCTCTTATAGTTTCCGAGATATGGACTATCAATAATTTACACCTTAGGCTCTGCTTCTAACTTGGGCCCAAATTGTAAAATGGTCTTATCTATTGGCGATTTCGTTCCAATTCACATTCCAAGTAACATTCGGCATGCTAATTACATTGCCGGTTGCCAAATTGCATTATCTCTTATAGTTTCCGAGATATGGACTATCGATAATTTACACCTTAGCCTCTGCTTCTAACTTGGGCCCAAATTGTAAAATGGCCTTATCTATTGGCGATTTCGTTCCAAATCACATTCCAAGTAATATTCGGCATGCTAATTACATTGCCGGTTGCCAAATTGCATTATCTCTTATAGTTTCCGAGATATGGACTATCGATAATTTACACCTTAGGCTCTGCTTCTAACTTGGGCCCAAATTGTAAAATGGTATTACCTATTGGCGATTTCGTTCCAATTCACACTCCAAGTAATATTCGGCATGCTAATTACATTGCCGGTTGCGATATTGCATTATCTCTTATAGTTTCCGAGATATGGACTATCAATAATTTACACCTTAGGCTCTGCTTCTAACTTGGGCCCAAATTGTAAAATGGTCTTATCTATTGGCGATTTCGTTCCAATTCACATTCCAAGTAATATTCGGCATGCTAATTACATTGCCGGTTGCCAAATTGCATTATCTCTTATAGTTTCCGAGATATGGACTATCGATAATTTACACCTTAGGCTCTGCTTCTAACTTGGGCCCAAATCGTAAAATGGTCTTATCTATTGGCGATTTCGTTCCAGTTCACATTCCAAGTAATATTCGGCATGCTAATTACATTGCCGGTTGCCAAATTGCATTATCTCTTATAGTTTCCGAGATATGGACTATCGATAATTTACACCCTAGGCTCTGCTTCTAACTTGGGCCCAAATTGTAAAATGGTCTTATCTATTGGCGATTTCGTTCCAATTCACATTCCAAGTAATATTCGGCATGCTAATTACATTGCCGGTTGCCAAATTGCATTATCTCTTATAGTTTCCGAGATATGGACTATCGATAATTTACACCTTAGGCTCTGCTTCTAACTTGGGCCCAAATTGTAAAATGGCCTTATCTATAGGCGATTTCGTTCCAATTCACATTCCAAGTAATATTCGGCATGCTAATTACATTGCCGGTTGCCAAATTGCATTATCTCTTATAGTTTCCGAGATATGGACTATCGATAATTTACACCTTAGGCTCTGCTTCTAACTTGGGCCCAAATTGTAAAATGGTCTTATCTATTGGCGATTTCGTTCCAATTCACATTCCGAGTAATATTCGGCATGCTAATTACATTGCCGGTTGCCAAATTGCATTATTTCTTATAGTTTACGAGATATGGACTATCGATAATTTACACCTTAGGCTCTGCTTCTAACTTGGGCCCAAATTGTAAAATCGTCTTATCTATTGGCGATTTCGTTCCAATTCACATTCCAAGTAATATTCGGCATGCTAATTACATTGCCGGTTGCCAAATTGCATTATCTCTTATAGTTTCCGATATATGGACTATCGATAATTTACACCTTAGGCTCTGCTTCTAACTTGGGCCCAAATTGTAAAATGGTCTTATCTATTGGCGATTTCGTTCCAATTCACACTCCAAGTAATATTCGGCATGCTAATTACATTGCCGGTTGCGATATTGCATTATCTCTTATAGTTTCCGAGATATGGACTATCAATAATTTACACCTTAGGCTCTGCTTCTAACTTGGGCCCAAATTGTAAAATGGTCTTATCTATTGGCGATTTCGTTCCAATTCACATTCCAAGTAATATTCGGCATGCTAATTACATTGCCGGTTGCCAAATTGCATTATCTCTTATAGTTTCCGAGATATGGACTATCGATAATTTACACCTTAGGCTCTGCTTCTAACTTGGGCCCAAATCGTAAAATGGTCTTATCTATTGGCGATTTCGTTCCAATTCACATTCCAAGTAATATTCGGCATGCTAATTACATTGCCGGTTGCCAAATTGCATTATCTCTTATAGTTTCCGATATATGGACTATCGATAATTTACACCTTAGGCTCTGCTTCTAACTTGGGCCCAAATTGTAAAATGGTCTTATCTATTGGCGATTTCGTTCCAATTCACATTCCAAGTAATATTCGGCATGCTAATTACATTGCCGGTTGCCAAAATTGCATTATCTCTTATAGTTTCCGAGATATTAACTATCGTTAATTTACACCTTAGGCTCTGCTTCTAACTTGGGCCCAAATTGTAAAATGGCCTTATCTATTGGAGATTTCGTTCCAATTCACATTCCAAGTAATATTCGGCATGCTAATTACATTGCCGGTTGCCAAATTGCATTATCTCTTATAGTTTCCGAGATATGGACTATCGATAATTTACACCTTAGGCTCTGCTTCTAACTTGGGCCCAAATTGTAAAATGGTCTTCTCTATTGGCGATTTCGTTCCAATTCACATTCCAAGTAATATTCGGCATGCTAATTACATTGCCGGTTGCCAAATTGCATTATCTCTTATAGTTTCCGAGATATGGACTATCGATAATTTACACCATAGGCTCTGCTTCTAAGTTGGGCCCAAATTGTAAAATGGTCTTATCTATTGGCGATTTCGTTCCAATTCACATTCCAAGTAATATTCGGCATGCTAATTACATTGCCGGTTGCCAAATTGCATTATCTCTTATAGTTTCCGAGATATGGACTATCGATAATTTACACCTTAGGCTCTGCTTCTAACTTGGGCCCAAATTGTAAAATCGTCTTATCTATTGGCGATTTCGTTCCAATTCACATTCCAAGTAATATTCGGCATGCTAATTACATTGCCGGTTGCCAAATTGCATTATCTCTTATAGTTTCCGAGATATGGACTATCGGTAATTTACACCTTAGGCTCTGCTTCTAACTGGGGCCCAAATTGTAAAATGGTCTTATCTATTGGCGATTTCGTTCCAATTCACATTCCAAGTAATATCCGGCATGCTAATTACATTGCCGGTTGCCAAATTGAATTATCTCTTATAGTTTCCGAGATATGGACTATCGATAATTTACACCTTAGGCTCTGCTTCTAACTTGGGCCCAAATTGTAAAATGGTCTTACCTATTGGCGATTTCGTTCCAATTCACATTCCAAGTAATATTCGGCATGCTAATTACATTGCCGGTTGCCAAATTGCATTATCTCTTATAGTTTCCGAGATATGGACTATCGATAATTTACACCTTAGGCTCTGCTTCTAACTTGGGCCCAAATTGTAAAATGGTCTTATCTATTGGCGATTTCGTTCCAATTCACATTCCAAGTAATATTCGGCATGCTAATTACATTGCCGGTTGCCAAATTGCATTATCTCTTATAGTTTCCGAGATATGGACTATCGATAATTTACACCTTAGGCTCTGCTTCTAACTTGGGCCCAAATTGTAAAATGGTCTTATCTATTGGCGATTTCGTTCCAATTCACATTCCAAGTAATATTCGGCATGCTAATTACATTGCCGGTTGCCAAATTGCATTAACTCTTATAGTTTCCGAGATATGGACTATCGATAATTTACACCTTAGGCTCTGCTTCTAACTTGGGCCCAAATTGTAAAATGGTCTTATCTATTGGCGATTTCGTTCCAATTCACATTCCAAGTAATATTCGGCATGCTAATTACATTGCCGGTTGCCAAATTGAATTATCTCTTATAGTTTCCGAGATATGGACTATCGATAATTTACACCTTAGGCTCTGCTTCTAACTTGGGCCCAAATTGTAAAATGGTCTTACCTATTGGCGATTTCGTTCCAATACACATTACAAGTAATATTCGGCATGCTAATTACATTGCCGGTTGCCAAATTGCATTATCTCTTATAGTTTCCGAGATATCGACTATCGATAATTTACACCTTAGGCTCTGCTTCTAACTTGGGCCCAAATTGTAAAATGGTCTTATCTATTGGCGAATTCGTTCCAATTCACATTCCAAGTAATATTCGGCATGCTAATTACATTGCCGTTTGCCAAATTGCATTATCTCTTATAGTTTCCAAGATATGGACTATCGATAATTTACACCTTAGGCTCTGCTTCTAACTTGGTCCCAAATTGTAAAATGGTCTTATCTATTGGCGATTTCGCTCCAATTCACATTCCAAGTAATATTCGGCATGCTTATTACATTGCCGGTTGCCAAATTGCATTAACTCTTATAGTTTCCGAGATATGGACTATCGATAATTTACACCTTAGGCTCTGCTTCTAACTTGGGCCCAAATTGTAAAATGGTCTTATCTATTGGCGATTTCGTTCCAATTCACATTCCAAGTAATATTCGGCATGCTAATTACATTGCCGGTTGCCAAATTGCATTATCTCTTATAGTTTCCGAGATATGGACTATCGATAATTTACACCTTAGGCTCTGCTTCTAACTTGGGCCCAAATTGTAAAATGGTCTTATCTATTGGCGATTTCGTTCCAATTCACATTCCAAGTAATATTCGGCATGCTAATTACATTGCCGGTTGCCAAATTGCATTATCTCTTATAGTTTCCGAGATATGGACTATCGATAATTTACACCTTAGGCTCTGCTTCTAACTTGGGCCCAAATTGTAAAATGGTCTTATCTATTGGCGATTTCGTCCCAATTCACATTCCAAGTGATATTCGGCATGGTAATTACATTGCCGGTTGCGAAATTGCATTATCTCTTATAGTTTCCGAGATATGGACTATCAATAATTTACACCTTAGGCTCTACTTCTAACTTGGGCCCAAATTGTAAAATGGTCTTATCTATTGGCGATTTCGTTCCAATTCACATTCCAAGTAATATTCGGCATGCTAATTACATTGCCGGTTGCCAAATTGCATTATCTCTTATAGTTTCCGAGATATGGACTATCGATAATTTACACCTTAGGCTCTGCTTCTAACTTGGGCCCAAATTGTAAAATGGTCTTATCTATTGGCGATTTCGTTCCAATTCACATTCCAAGTAATATTCGGCATGCTAATTACATTGCCGGTTGCCAAATTGCATTATCTCTTATAGTTTCCGAGATATGGACTATCGATAATTTACACCTTAGGCTCTGCTTCTAATTTGGGCCCAAATTGTAAAATGGTCTTATCTATTGGCGATTTCGTTCCAATTCACATTCCAAGTAATATTCGGCATGCTAATTACATTGCCGGTTGCCAAATTGCATTATCTCTTATAGTTTCCGAGATATGGACTATCAATAATTTACACCTTAGGCTCTGCTTCTAACTTGGGCCCAAATTGTAAAATGGTCTTATCTATTGGCGATTTCGTTCCAATTCACATTCCAAGTAACATTCGGCATGCTAATTACATTGCCGGTTGCCAAATTGCATTATCTCTTATAGTTTCCGAGATATGGACTATCGATAATTTACACCTTAGGCTCTGCTTCTAACTTGGGCCCAAATTGTAAAATGGCCTTATCTATTGGCGATTTCGTTCCAATTCACATTCCAAGTAATATTCGGCATGCTAATTACATTGCCGGTTGCCAAATTGCATTATCTCTTATAGTTTCCGAGATATGGACTATCGATAATTTACACCTTAGGCTCTGCTTCTAACTTGGGCCCAAATTGTAAAATGGTATTACCTATTGGCGATTTCGTTCCAATTCACACTCCAAGTAATATTCGGCATGCTAATTACATTGCCGGTTGCGATATTGCATTATCTCTTATAGTTTCCGAGATATGGACTATCAATAATTTACACCTTAGGCTCTGCTTCTAACTTGGGCTCAAATTGTAAAATGGTCTTATCTATTGGCGATTTCGTTCCAATTCACATTCCAAGTAATATTCGGCATGCTAATTACATTGCCGGTTGCCAAATTGCATTATCTCTTATAGTTTCCGAGATATGGACTATCGATAATTTACACCTTAGGCTCTGCTTCTAACTTGGGCCCAAATCGTAAAATGGTCTTATCTATTGGCGATTTCGTTCCAGTTCACATTCCAAGTAATATTCGGCATGCTAATTACATTGCCGGTTGCCAAATTGCATTATCTCTTATAGTTTCCGAGATATGGACTATCGATAATTTACACCCTAGGCTCTGCTTCTAACTTGGGCCCAAATTGTAAAATGGTCTTATCTATTGGCGATTTCGTTCCAATTCACATTCCAAGTAACATTCGGCATGCTAATTACATTGCCGGTTGCCAAATTGCATTATCTCTTATAGTTTCCGAGATATGGACTATCGATAATTTACACCTTAGGCTCTGCTTCTAACTTGGGCCCAAATTGTAAAATGGCCTTATCTATTGGCGATTTCGTTCCAATTCACATTCCAAGTAATATTCGGCATGCTAATTACATTGCCGGTTGCCAAATTGCATTATCTCTTATAGTTTCCGAGATATGGACTATCGATAATTTACACCTTAGGCTCTGCTTCTAACTTGGGCCCAAATTGTAAAATGGTATTACCTATTGGCGATTTCGTTCCAATTCACACTCCAAGTAATATTCGGCATGCTAATTACATTGCCGGTTGCGATATTGCATTATCTCTTATAGTTTCCGAGATATGGACTATCAATAATTTACACCTTAGGCTCTTCTTCTAACTTGGGCCCAAATTGTAAAATGGTCTTATCTATTGGCGATTTCGTTCCAATTCACATTCCAAGTAATATTCGGCATGCTAATTACATTGCCGGTTGCCAAATTGCATTATCTCTTATAGTTTCCGAGATATGGACTATCGATAATTTACACCTTAGGCTCTGCTTCTAACTTGGGCCCAAATCGTAAAATGGTCTTATCTATTGGCGATTTCGTTCCAGTTCACATTCCAAGTAATATTCGGCATGCTAATTACATTGCCGGTTGCCAAATTGCATTATCTCTTATAGTTTCCGAGATATGGACTATCGATAATTTACACCTTAGGCTCTGCTTCTAACTTGGGCCCAAATTGTAAAATGGTCTTATCTATTGGCGAATTCGTTCCAATTCACATTCCAAGTAATATTCGGCATGCTAATTACATTGCCGTTTGCCAAATTGCATTATCTCTTATAGTTTCCAAGATATGGACTATCGATAATTTACACCTTAGGCTCTGCTTCTAACTTGGTCCCAAATTGTAAAATGGTTTTATCTATTGGCGATTTCGCTCCAATTCACAGTCCAAGTAATATTCGGCATGCTAATTACATTGCCGGTTGCCAAATTGCATTAACTCTTACAGTTTCCGAGATATGGACTATCGATAATTTACACCTTAGGCTCTGCTTCTAACTTGGGCCCAAATTGTAAAATGGTCTTATCTATTGGCGATTTCGTTCCAATTCACATTCCAAGTAATATTCGGCATGCTAATTACATTGCCGGTTGCCAAATTGCATTATCTCTTATAGTTTCCGAGATATGGACTATCGATAATTTACACCCTAGGCTCTGCTTCTAACTTGGGCCCAAATTGTAAAATGGTCTTATCTATTGGCGATTTCGTTCCAATTCACATTCCAAGTAATATTCGGCATGCTAATTACATTGCCGGTTGCCAAATTGCATTATCTCTTATAGTTTCCGAGATATGGACTATCGATAATTTACACCTTAGGCTCTGCTTCTAACTTGGGCCCAAATTGTAAAATGGCCTTATCTATAGGCGATTTCGTTCCAATTCACATTCCAAGTAATATTCGGCATGCTAATTACATTGCCGGTTGCCAAATTGCATTATCTCTTATAGTTTCCGAGATATGGACTATCGATAATTTACACCTTAGGCTCTGCTTCTAACTTGGGCCCAAATTGTAAAATGGTCTTACCTATTGGCGATTTCGTTCCAATTCACTCTCCAAGTAATATTCGGCATGCTAATTACATTGCCGGTTGCGAAATTGCATTATCTCTTATAGTTTCCGAGATATGGACTATCAATAATTTACACCTTAGGCTCTGCTTCTAACTTGGGCCCAAATTGTAAAATGGTCTTATCTATTGGCGATTTCGTTCCAATTCACATTCCAAGTAACATTCGGCATGCTAATTACATTGCCGGTTGCCAAATTGCATTATCTCTTATAGTTTCCGAGATATGGACTATCGATAATTTACACCTTAGGCTCTGCTTCTAACTTGGGCCCAAATTGTAAAATGGCCTTATCTATTGGCGATTTCGTTCCAATTCACATTCCAAGTAATATTCGGCATGCTAATTACATTGCCGGTTGCCAAATTGCATTATCTCTTATAGTTTCCGAGATATGGACTATCAATAATTTACACCTTAGGCTCTGCTTCTAACTTGGGCCCAAATTGTAAAATGGTCTTATCTATTGGCGATTTCGTTCCAATTCACATTCCAAGTAATATTCGGCATGCTAATTACATTGCCGGTTGCCAAATTGCATTATCTCTTATAGTTTCCGAGATATGGACTATCGATAATTTACACCTTAGGCTCTGCTTCTAACTTGGGCCCAAATTGTAAAATGGTCTTATCTATTGGCGATTTCGTCCCAATTCACATTCCAAGTGATATTCGGCATGGTAATTACATTGCCGGTTGCGAAATTGCATTATCTCTTATAGTTTCCGAGATATGGACTATCAATAATTTACACCTTAGGCTCTGCTTCTAACTTGGGCCCAAATTGTAAAATGGTCTTATCTATTGGCGATTTCGTCCCAATTCACATTCCAAGTGATATTCGGCATGGTAATTACATTGCCGGTTGCGAAATTGCATTATCTCTTATAGTTTCCGAGATATGGACTATCGATAATTTACACCTTAGGCTCTGCTTCTAACTTGGGCCCAAATTGTAAAATGGTCTTATCTATTGGCGATTTCGTTCCAATTCACATTCCAAGTAATATTCGGCATGCTAATTACATTGCCGGTTGCCAAATTGCATTATCTCTTATAGTTTCCGAGATATGGACTATCGATAATTTACACCATAGGCTCTGCTTCTAACTTGGGCCCAAATTGTAAAATGGTCTTATCTATTGGCGATTTCGTTCCAATTCACATTCCAAGTAATATTCGGCATGCTAATTACATTGCCGGTTGCCAAATTGCATTATCTCTTATAGTTTCCGAGATATGGACTATCAATAATTTACACCTTAGGCTCTGCTTCTAACTTGGGCCCAAATTGTAAAATGGTCTTATCTATTGGCGATTTCGTTCCAATTCACATTCCAAGTAACATTCGGCATGCTAATTACATTGCCGGTTGCCAAATTGCATTATCTCTTATAGTTTCCGAGATATGGACTATCGATAATTTACACCTTAGCCTCTGCTTCTAACTTGGGCCCAAATTGTAAAATGGCCTTATCTATTGGCGATTTCGTTCCAAATCACATTCCAAGTAATATTCGGCATGCTAATTACATTGCCGGTTGCCAAATTACATTATCTCTTATAGTTTCCGAGATATGGACTATCGATAATTTACACCTTAGGCTCTGCTTCTAACTTGGGCCCAAATTGTAAAATGGTATTACCTATTGGCGATTTCGTTCCAATTCACACTCCAAGTAATATTCGGCATGCTAATTACATTGCCGGTTGCGATATTGCATTATCTCTTATAGTTTCCGAGATATGGACTATCAATAATTTACACCTTAGGCTCTGCTTCTAACTTGGGCCCAAATTGTAAAATGGTCTTATCTATTGGCGATTTCGTTCCAATTCACATTCCAAGTAATATTCGGCATGCTAATTACATTGCCGGTTGCCAAATTGCATTATCTCTTATAGTTTCCGAGATATGGACTATCGATAATTTACACCTTAGGCTCTGCTTCTAACTTGGGCCCAAATCGTAAAATGGTCTTATCTATTGGCGATTTCGTTCCAGTTCACATTCCAAGTAATATTCGGCATGCTAATTACATTGCCGGTTGCCAAATTGCATTATCTCTTATAGTTTCCGAGATATGGACTATCGATAATTTACACCCTAGGCTCTGCTTCTAACTTGGGCCCAAATTGTAAAATGGTCTTATCTATTGGCGATTTCGTTCCAATTCACATTCCAAGTAATATTCGGCATGCTAATTACATTGCCGGTTGCCAAATTGCATTATCTCTTATAGTTTCCGAGATATGGACTATCGATAATTTACACCTTAGGCTCTGCTTCTAACTTGGGCCCAAATTGTAAAATGGCCTTATCTATAGGCGATTTCGTTCCAATTCACATTCCAAGTAATATTCGGCATGCTAATTACATTGCCGGTTGCCAAATTGCATTATCTCTTATAGTTTCCGAGATATGGACTATCGATAATTTACACCTTAGGCTCTGCTTCTAACTTGGGCCCAAATTGTAAAATGGTCTTATCTATTGGCGATTTCGTTCCAATTCACATTCCAAGTAATATTCGGCATGCTAATTACATTGCCGGTTGCCAAATTGCATTATTTCTTATAGTTTACGAGATATGGACTATCGATAATTTACACCTTAGGCTCTGCTTCTAACTTTGGCCCAAATTGTAAAATCGTCTTATCTATTGGCGATTTCGTTCCAATTCACATTCCAAGTAATATTCGGCATGCTAATTACATTGCCGGTTGCCAAATTGCATTATCTCTTATAGTTTCCGATATATGGACTATCGATAATTTACACCTTAGGCTCTGCTTCTAACTTGGGCCCAAATTGTAAAATGGTCTTATCTATTGGCGATTTCGTTCCAATTCACATTCCAAGTAATATTCGGCATGCTAATTACATTGCCGGTTGCCAAAATTGCATTATCTCTTATAGTTTCCGAGATAATAACTATTGTTAATTTACACCTTAGGCTCTGCTTCTAACTTGGGCCCAAATTGTAAAATGGCCTTATCTATTGGAGATTTCGTTCCAATTCACATTCCAAGTAATATTCGGCATGCTAATTACATTGCCGGTTGCCAAATTGCATTATCTCTTATAGTTTCCGAGATATGGACTATCGATAATTTACACCTTAGGCTCTGCTTCTAACTTGGGCCCAAATTGTAAAATGGTCTTCTCTATTGGCGATTTCGTTCCAATTCACATTCCAAGTAATATTCGGCATGCTAATTACATTGCCGGTTGCCAAATTGCATTATCTCTTATAGTTTCCGAGATATGGACTATCGATAATTTACACCTTAGGCTCTGCTTCTAACTTGGGCCCAAATTGTAAAATGGTCTTATCTATTGGCGATTTCGTTCCAATTCACATTCCAAGTAATATTCGGCATGCTAATTACATTGCCGGTTGCCAAATTGCATTAACTCTTATAGTTTCCGAGATATGGACTATCGATAATTTACACCTTAGGCTCTGCTTCTAACTTGGGCCCAAATTGTAAAATGGTCTTATCTATTGGCGATTTCGTTCCAATTCACATTCCAAGTAATATTCGGCATGCTAATTACATTGCCGGTTGCCAAATTGAATTATCTCTTATAGTTTCCGAGATATGGACTATCGATAATTTACACCTTAGGCTCTGCTTCTAACTTGGGCCCAAATTGTAAAATGGTCTTACCTATTGGCGATTTCGTTCCAATACACATTACAAGTAATATTCGGCATGCTAATTACATTGCCGGTTGCCAAATTGCATTATCTCTTATAGTTTCCGAGATATCGACTATCGATAATTTACACCTTAGGCTCTGCTTCTAACTTGGGCCCAAATTGTAAAATGGTCTTATCTATTGGCGAATTCGTTCCAATTCACATTCCAAGTAATATTCGGCATGCTAATTACATTGCCGTTTGCCAAATTGCATTATCTCTTATAGTTTCCAAGATATGGACTATCGATAATTTACACCTTAGGCTCTGCTTCTAACTTGGTCCCAAATTGTAAAATGGTCTTATCTATTGGCGATTTCGCTCCAATTCACATTCCAAGTAATATTCGGCATGCTTATTACATTGCCGGTTGCCAAATTGCATTAACTCTTATAGTTTCCGAGATATGGACTATCGATAATTTACACCTTAGGCTCTGCTTCTAACTTGGGCCCAAATTGTAAAATGGTCTTATCTATTGGCGATTTCGTTCCAATTCACATTCCAAGTAATATTCGGCATGCTAATTACATTGCCGGTTGCCAAATTGCATTATCTCTTATAGTTTCCGAGATATGGACTATCGATAATTTACACCTTAGGCTCTGCTTCTAACTTGGGCCCAAATTGTAAAATGGTCTTATCTATTGGCGATTTCGTTCCAATTCACATTCCAAGTAATATTCGGCATGCTAATTACATTGCCGGTTGCCAAATTGCATTATCTCTTATAGTTTCCGAGATATGGACTATCGATAATTTACACCTTAGGCTCTGCTTCTAACTTGGGCCCAAATTGTAAAATGGTCTTATCTATTGGCGATTTCGTTCCAATTCACATTCCAAGTAATATTCGGCATGCTAATTACATTGCCGGTTGCCAAATTGCATTATCTCTTATAGTTTCCGAGATATGGACTATCGATAATTTACACCTTAGGCTCTGCTTCTAACTTGGGCCCAAATTGTAAAATGGTCTTATCTATTGGCGATTTCGTCCCAATTCACATTCCAAGTGATATTCGGCATGGTAATTACATTGCCGGTTGCGAAATTGCATTATCTCTTATAGTTTCCGAGATATGGACTATCAATAATTTACACCTTAGGCTCTACTTCTAACTTGGGCCCAAATTGTAAAATGGTCTTATCTATTGGCGATTTCGTTCCAATTCACATTCCAAGTAATATTCGGCATGCTAATTACATTGCCGGTTGCCAAATTGCATTATCTCTTATAGTTTCCGAGATATGGACTATCGATAATTTACACCTTAGGCTCTGCTTCTAACTTGGGCCCAAATTGTAAAATGGTCTTATCTATTGGCGATTTCGTTCCAATTCACATTCCAAGTAATATTCGGCATGCTAATTACATTGCCGGTTGCCAAATTGCATTATCTCTTATAGTTTCCGAGATATGGACTATCGATAATTTACACCTTAGGCTCTGCTTCTAATTTGGGCCCAAATTGTAAAATGGTCTTATCTATTGGCGATTTCGTTCCAATTCACATTCCAAGTAATATTCGGCATGCTAATTACATTGCCGGTTGCCAAATTGCATTATCTCTTATAGTTTCCGAGATATGGACTATCAATAATTTACACCTTAGGCTCTGCTTCTAACTTGGGCCCAAATTGTAAAATGGTCTTATCTATTGGCGATTTCGTTCCAATTCACATTCCAAGTAACATTCGGCATGCTAATTACATTGCCGGTTGCCAAATTGCATTATCTCTTATAGTTTCCGAGATATGGACTATCGATAATTTACACCTTAGGCTCTGCTTCTAACTTGGGCCCAAATTGTAAAATGGCCTTATCTATTGGCGATTTCGTTCCAATTCACATTCCAAGTAATATTCGGCATGCTAATTACATTGCCGGTTGCCAAATTGCATTATCTCTTATAGTTTCCGAGATATGGACTATCGATAATTTACACCTTAGGCTCTGCTTCTAACTTGGGCCCAAATTGTAAAATGGTATTACCTATTGGCGATTTCGTTCCAATTCACACTCCAAGTAATATTCGGCATGCTAATTACATTGCCGGTTGCGATATTGCATTATCTCTTATAGTTTCCGAGATATGGACTATCAATAATTTACACCTTAGGCTCTGCTTCTAACTTGGGCTCAAATTGTAAAATGGTCTTATCTATTGGCGATTTCGTTCCAATTCACATTCCAAGTAATATTCGGCATGCTAATTACATTGCCGGTTGCCAAATTGCATTATCTCTTATAGTTTCCGAGATATGGACTATCGATAATTTACACCTTAGGCTCTGCTTCTAACTTGGGCCCAAATCGTAAAATGGTCTTATCTATTGGCGATTTCGTTCCAGTTCACATTCCAAGTAATATTCGGCATGCTAATTACATTGCCGGTTGCCAAATTGCATTATCTCTTATAGTTTCCGAGATATGGACTATCGATAATTTACACCCTAGGCTCTGCTTCTAACTTGGGCCCAAATTGTAAAATGGTCTTATCTATTGGCGATTTCGTTCCAATTCACATTCCAAGTAACATTCGGCATGCTAATTACATTGCCGGTTGCCAAATTGCATTATCTCTTATAGTTTCCGAGATATGGACTATCGATAATTTACACCTTAGGCTCTGCTTCTAACTTGGGCCCAAATTGTAAAATGGCCTTATCTATTGGCGATTTCGTTCCAATTCACATTCCAAGTAATATTCGGCATGCTAATTACATTGCCGGTTGCCAAATTGCATTATCTCTTATAGTTTCCGAGATATGGACTATCGATAATTTACACCTTAGGCTCTGCTTCTAACTTGGGCCCAAATTGTAAAATGGTATTACCTATTGGCGATTTCGTTCCAATTCACACTCCAAGTATTATTCGGCATGCTAATTACATTGCCGGTTGCGATATTGCATTATCTCTTATAGTTTCCGAGATATGGACTATCAATAATTTACACCTTAGGCTCTGCTTCTAACTTGGGCCCAAATTGTAAAATGGTCTTATCTATTGGCGATTTCGTTCCAATTCACATTCCAAGTAATATTCGGCATGCTAATTACATTGCCGGTTGCCAAATTGCATTATCTCTTATAGTTTCCGAGATATGGACTATCGATAATTTACACCTTAGGCTCTGCTTCTAACTTGGGCCCAAATCGTAAAATGGTCTTATCTATTGGCGATTTCATTCCAGTTCACATTCCAAGTAATATTCGGCATGCTAATTACATTGCCGGTTGCCAAATTGCATTATCTCTTATAGTTTCCGAGATATGGACTATCGATAATTTACACCCTAGGCTCTGCTTCTAACTTGGGCCCAAATTGTAAAATGGTCTTATCTATTGGCGATTTCGTTCCAATTCACATTCCAAGTAATATTCGGCATGCTAATTACATTGCCGGTTGCCAAATTGCATTATCTCTTTTAGTTTCCGAGATATGGACTATCGATAATTTACACCTTAGGCTCTGCTTCTAACTTGGGCCCAAATTGTAAAATGGCCTTATCTATAGGCGATTTCGTTCCAATTCACATTCCAAGTAATATTCGGCATGCTAATTACATTGCCGGTTGCCAAATTGCATTATCTCTTATAGTTTCCGAGATATGGATTATCGATAATTTACACCTTAGGCTCTGCTTCTAACTTGGGCCCAAATCGTAAAATGGTCTTATCTATTGGCGATTTCGTTCCAATTCACATTCCAAGTAATATTCGGCATGCTAATTACATTGCCGGTTGCCAAATTGCATTATCTCTTATAGTTTCCGAGATATGGACTATCGATAATTTACACCTTAGGCTCTGCTTCTAACTTGGGCCCAAATTGTAAAATGGTCTTATCTATTGGCGATTTCGTTCCAATTCACATTCCAAGTAATATTCGGCATGCTAATTACATTGCCGGTTGCCAAATTGCATTAACTCTTATAGTTTCCGAGATATGGACTATCGATAATTTACACCTTAGGCTCTGCTTCTAACTTGGGCCCAAATTGTAAAATGGTCTTATCTATTGGCGATTTCGTTCCAATTCACATTCCAAGTAATATTCGGCATGCTAATTACATTGCCGGTTGCGAAATTGCATTATCTCTTATAGTTTCCGAGATATGGACTATCGATAATTTACACCTTAGGCTCTGCTTCTAACTTGGGCCCAAATTGTAAAATGGTCTTATCTATTGGCGATTTCGTTCCAATTCACATTCCAAGTAATATTCGGCATGCTAATTACATTGCCGGTTGCCAAATTGCATTAACTCTTATAGTTTCCGAGATATGGACTATCGATAATTTACACCTTAGGCTCTGCTTCTAACTTGGGCCCAAATTGTAAAATGGTCTTATCTATTGGCGATTTCGTCCCAATTCACATTCCAAGTGATATTCGGCATGGTAATTACATTGCCGGTTGCGAAATTGCATTATCTCTTATAGTTTCCGAGATATGGACTATCAATAATTTACACCTTAGGCTCTGCTTCTAACTTGGGCCCAAATTGTAAAATGGTCTTATCTATTGGCGATTTCGTCCCAATTCACATTCCAAGTGATATTCGGCATGGTAATTACATTGCCGGTTGCGAAATTGCATTATCTCTTATAGTTTCCGAGATATGGACTATCGATAATTTACACCTTAGGCTCTGCTTCTAACTTGGGCCCAAATTGTAAAATGGTCTTATCTATTGGCGATTTCGTTCCAATTCACATTCCAAGTAATATTCGGCATGCTAATTACATTGCCGGTTGCCAAATTGCATTATCTCTTATAGTTTCCGAGATATGGACTATCGATAATTTACACCTTAGGCTCTGCTTCTAATTTGGGCCCAAATTGTAAAATGGTCTTATCTATTGGCGATTTCGTTCCAATTCACATTCCAAGTAATATTCGGCATGCTAATTACATTGCCGGTTGCCAAATTGCATTATCTCTTATAGTTTCCGAGATATGGACTATCAATAATTTACACCTTAGGCTCTGCTTCTAACTTGGGCCCAAATTGTAAAATGGTCTTATCTATTGGCGATTTCGTTCCAATTCACATTCCAAGTAACATTCGGCATGCTAATTACATTGCCGGTTGCCAAATTGCATTATCTCTTATAGTTTCCGAGATATGGACTATCGATAATTTACACCTTAGCCTCTGCTTCTAACTTGGGCCCAAATTGTAAAATGGCCTTATCTATTGGCGATTTCGTTCCAAATCACATTCCAAGTAATATTCGGCATGCTAATTACATTGCCGGTTGCCAAATTGCATTATCTCTTATAGTTTCCGAGATATGGACTATCGATAATTTACACCTTAGGCTCTGCTTCTAACTTGGGCCCAAATTGTAAAATGGTATTACCTATTGGCGATTTCGTTCCAATTCACACTCCAAGTAATATTCGGCTTGCTAATTACATTGCCGGTTGCGATATTGCATTATCTCTTATAGTTTCCGAGATATGGACTATCAATAATTTACACCTTAGGCTCTGCTTCTAACTTGGGCCCAAATTGTAAAATGGACTTATCTATTGGCGATTTCGTTCCAATTCACATTCCAAGTAATATTCGGCATGCTAATTACATTGCCGGTTGCCAAATTGCATTATCTCTTATAGTTTCCGAGATATGGACTATCGATAATTTACACCTTAGGCTCTGCTTCTAACTTGGGCCCAAATCGTAAAATGGTCTTATCTATTGGCGATTTCGTTCCAGTTCACATTCCAAGTAATATTCGGCATGCTAATTACATTGCCGGTTGCCAAATTGCATTATCTCTTATAGTTTCCGAGATATGGACTATCGATAATTTACACCCTAGGCTCTGCTTCTAACTTGGGCCCAAATTGTAAAATGGTCTTATCTATTGGCGATTTCGTTCCAATTCACATTCCAAGTAATATTCGGCATGCTAATTACATTGCCGGTTGCCAAATTGCATTATCTCTTATAGTTTCCGAGATATGGACTATCGATAATTTACACCTTAGGCTCTGCTTCTAACTTGGGCCCAAATTGTAAAATGGCCTTATCTATAGGCGATTTCGTTCCAATTCACATTCCAAGTAATATTCGGCATGCTAATTACATTGCCGGTTGCCAAATTGCATTATCTCTTATAGTTTCCGAGATATGGACTATCGATAATTTACACCTTAGGCTCTGCTTCTAACTTGGGCCCAAATTGTAAAATGGTCTTATCTATTGGCGATTTCGTTCCAATTCACATTCCAAGTAATATTCGGCATGCTAATTACATTGCCGGTTGCCAAATTGCATTATTTCTTATAGTTTACGAGATATGGACTATCGATAATTTACACCTTAGGCTCTGCTTCTAACTTGGGCCCAAATTGTAAAATCGTCTTATCTATTGGCGATTTCGTTCCAATTCACATTCCAAGTAATATTCGGCATGCTAATTACATTGCCGGTTGCCAAATTGCATTATCTCTTATAGTTTCCGATATATGGACTATCGATAATTTACACCTTAGGCTCTGCTTCTAACTTGGGCCCAAATTGTAAAATGGTCTTATCTATTGGCGATTTCGTTCCAATTCACATTCCAAGTAATATTCGGCATGCTAATTACATTGCCGGTTGCCAAAATTGCATTATCTCTTATAGTTTCCGAGATAATAACTATTGTTAATTTACACCTTAGGCTCTGCTTCTAACTTGGGCCCAAATTGTAAAATGGCCTTATCTATTGGAGATTTCGTTCCAATTCACATTCCAAGTAATATTCGGCATGCTAATTACATTGCCGGTTGCCAAATTGCATTATCTCTTATAGTTTCCGAGATATGGACTATCGATAATTTACACCTTAGGCTCTGCTTCTAACTTGGGCCCAAATTGTAAAATGGTCTTCTCTATTGGCGATTTCGTTCCAATTCACATTCCAAGTAATATTCGGCATGCTAATTACATTGCCGGTTGCCAAATTGCATTATCTCTTATAGTTTCCGAGATATGGACTATCGATAATTTACACCATAGGCTCTGCTTCTAAGTTGGGCCCAAATTGTAAAATGGTCTTATCTATTGGCGATTTCGTTCCAATTCACATTCCAAGTAATATTCGGCATGCTAATTACATTGCCGGTTGCCAAATTGCATTATCTCTTATAGTTTCCGAGATATGGACTATCGATAATTTACACCTTAGGCTCTGCTTCTAACTTGGGCCCAAATTGTAAAATCGTCTTATCTATTGGCGATTTCGTTCCAATTCACATTCCAAGTAATATTCGGCATGCTAATTACATTGCCGGTTGCCAAATTGCATTATCTCTTATAGTTTCCGAGATATGGACTATCGGTAATTTACACCTTAGGCTCTGCTTCTAACTGGGGCCCAAATTGTAAAATGGTCTTATCTATTGGCGATTTCGTTCCAATTCACATTCCAAGTAATATCCGGCATGCTAATTACATTGCCGGTTGCCAAATTGAATTATCTCTTATAGTTTCCGAGATATGGACTATCGATAATTTACACCTTAGGCTCTGCTTCTAACTTGGGCCCAAATTGTAAAATGGTCTTACCTATTGGCGATTTCGTTCCAATTCACATTCCAAGTAATATTCGGCATGCTAATTACATTGCCGGTTGCCAAATTGCATTATCTCTTATAGTTTCCGAGATATGGACTATCGATAATTTACACCTTAGGCTCTGCTTCTAACTTGGGCCCAAATTGTAAAATGGTCTTATCTATTGGCGATTTCGTTCCAATTCACATTCCAAGTAATATTCGGCATGCTAATTACATTGCCGGTTGCCAAATTGCATTATCTCTTATAGTTTCCGAGATATGGACTATCGATAATTTACACCTTAGGCTCTGCTTCTAACTTGGGCCCAAATTGTAAAATGGTCTTATCTATTGGCGATTTCGTTCCAATTCACATTCCAAGTAATATTCGGCATGCTAATTACATTGCCGGTTGCCAAATTGCATTAACTCTTATAGTTTCCGAGATATGGACTATCGATAATTTACACCTTAGGCTCTGCTTCTAACTTGGGCCCAAATTGTAAAATGGTCTTATCTATTGGCGATTTCGTTCCAATTCACATTCCAAGTAATATTCGGCATGCTAATTACATTGCCGGTTGCCAAATTGAATTATCTCTTATAGTTTCCGAGATATGGACTATCGATAATTTACACCTTAGGCTCTGCTTCTAACTTGGGCTCAAATTGTAAAATGGTCTTACCTATTGGCGATTTCGTTCCAATACACATTACAAGTAATATTCGGCATGCTAATTACATTGCCGGTTGCCAAATTGCATTATCTCTTATAGTTTCCGAGATATCGACTATCGATAATTTACACCTTAGGCTCTGCTTCTAACTTGGGCCCAAATTGTAAAATGGTCTTATCTATTGGCGAATTCGTTCCAATTCACATTCCAAGTAATATTCGGCATGCTAATTACATTGCCGGTTGCCAAATTGAATTATCTCTTATAGTTTCCGAGATATGGACTATCGATAATTTACACCTTAGGCTCTGCTTCTAACTTGGGCCCAAATTGTAAAATGGTCTTACCTATTGGCGATTTCGTTCCAATTCACATTCCAAGTAATATTCGGCATGCTAATTACATTGCCGGTTGCCAAATTGCATTATCTCTTATAGTTTCCGAGATATGGACTATCGATAATTTACACCTTAGGCTCTGCTTCTAACTTGGGCCCAAATTGTAAAATGGTCTTATCTATTGGCGATTTCGTTCCAATTCACATTCCAAGTAATATTCGGCATGCTAATTACATTGCCGGTTGCCAAATTGCATTATCTCTTATAGTTTCCGAGATATGGACTATCGATAATTTACACCTTAGGCTCTGCTTCTAACTTGGGCCCAAATTGTAAAATGGTCTTATCTATTGGCGATTTCGTTCCAATTCACATTCCAAGTAATATTCGGCATGCTAATTACATTGCCGGTTGCCAAATTGCATTAACTCTTATAGTTTCCGAGATATGGACTATCGATAATTTACACCTTAGGCTCTGCTTCTAACTTGGGCCCAAATTGTAAAATGGTCTTATCTATTGGCGATTTCGTTCCAATTCACATTCCAAGTAATATTCGGCATGCTAATTACATTGCCGGTTGCCAAATTGAATTATCTCTTATAGTTTCCGAGATATGGACTATCGATAATTTACACCTTAGGCTCTGCTTCTAACTTGGGCTCAAATTGTAAAATGGTCTTACCTATTGGCGATTTCGTTCCAATACACATTACAAGTAATATTCGGCATGCTAATTACATTGCCGGTTGCCAAATTGCATTATCTCTTATAGTTTCCGAGATATCGACTATCGATAATTTACACCTTAGGCTCTGCTTCTAACTTGGGCCCAAATTGTAAAATGGTCTTATCTATTGGCGATTTCGTTCCAATTCACATTCCAAGTAATATTCGGCATGCTAATTACATTGCCGGTTGCGAAATTGCATTATCTCTTATAGTTTCCGAGATATGGACTATCGATAATTTACACCTTAGGCTCTGCTTCTAACTTGGGCCCAAATTGTAAAATGGTCTTATCTATTGGCGATTTCGTTCCAATTCACATTCCAAGTAATATTCGGCATGCTAATTACATTGCCGGTTGCCAAATTGCATTAACTCTTATAGTTTCCGAGATATGGACTATCGATAATTTACACCTTAGGCTCTGCTTCTAACTTGGGCCCAAATTGTAAAATGGTCTTATCTATTGGCGATTTCGTCCCAATTCACATTCCAAGTGATATTCGGCATGGTAATTACATTGCCGGTTGCGAAATTGCATTATCTCTTATAGTTTCCGAGATATGGACTATCAATAATTTACACCTTAGGCTCTGCTTCTAACTTGGGCCCAAATTGTAAAATGGTCTTATCTATTGGCGATTTCGTCCCAATTCACATTCCAAGTGATATTCGGCATGGTAATTACATTGCCGGTTGCGAAATTGCATTATCTCTTATAGTTTCCGAGATATGGACTATCGATAATTTACACCTTAGGCTCTGCTTCTAACTTGGGCCCAAATTGTAAAATGGTCTTATCTATTGGCGATTTCGTTCCAATTCACATTCCAAGTAATATTCGGCATGCTAATTACATTGCCGGTTGCCAAATTGCATTATCTCTTATAGTTTCCGAGATATGGACTATCGATAATTTACACCTTAGGCTCTGCTTCTAATTTGGGCCCAAATTGTAAAATGGTCTTATCTATTGGCGATTTCGTTCCAATTCACATTCCAAGTAATATTCGGCATGCTAATTACATTGCCGGTTGCCAAATTGCATTATCTCTTATAGTTTCCGAGATATGGACTATCAATAATTTACACCTTAGGCTCTGCTTCTAACTTGGGCCCAAATTGTAAAATGGTCTTATCTATTGGCGATTTCGTTCCAATTCACATTCCAAGTAACATTCGGCATGCTAATTACATTGCCGGTTGCCAAATTGCATTATCTCTTATAGTTTCCGAGATATGGACTATCGATAATTTACACCTTAGCCTCTGCTTCTAACTTGGGCCCAAATTGTAAAATGGCCTTATCTATTGGCGATTTCGTTCCAAATCACATTCCAAGTAATATTCGGCATGCTAATTACATTGCCGGTTGCCAAATTGCATTATCTCTTATAGTTTCCGAGATATGGACTATCGATAATTTACACCTTAGGCTCTGCTTCTAACTTGGGCCCAAATTGTAAAATGGTATTACCTATTGGCGATTTCGTTCCAATTCACACTCCAAGTAATATTCGGCTTGCTAATTACATTGCCGGTTGCGATATTGCATTATCTCTTATAGTTTCCGAGATATGGACTATCAATAATTTACACCTTAGGCTCTGCTTCTAACTTGGGCCCAAATTGTAAAATGGACTTATCTATTGGCGATTTCGTTCCAATTCACATTCCAAGTAATATTCGGCATGCTAATTACATTGCCGGTTGCCAAATTGCATTATCTCTTATAGTTTCCGAGATATGGACTATCGATAATTTACACCTTAGGCTCTGCTTCTAACTTGGGCCCAAATCGTAAAATGGTCTTATCTATTGGCGATTTCGTTCCAGTTCACATTCCAAGTAATATTCGGCATGCTAATTACATTGCCGGTTGCCAAATTGCATTATCTCTTATAGTTTCCGAGATATGGACTATCGATAATTTACACCCTAGGCTCTGCTTCTAACTTGGGCCCAAATTGTAAAATGGTCTTATCTATTGGCGATTTCGTTCCAATTCACATTCCAAGTAATATTCGGCATGCTAATTACATTGCCGGTTGCCAAATTGCATTATCTCTTATAGTTTCCGAGATATGGACTATCGATAATTTACACCTTAGGCTCTGCTTCTAACTTGGGCCCAAATTGTAAAATGGCCTTATCTATAGGCGATTTCGTTCCAATTCACATTCCAAGTAATATTCGGCATGCTAATTACATTGCCGGTTGCCAAATTGCATTATCTCTTATAGTTTCCGAGATATGGACTATCGATAATTTACACCTTAGGCTCTGCTTCTAACTTGGGCCCAAATTGTAAAATGGTCTTATCTATTGGCGATTTCGTTCCAATTCACATTCCAAGTAATATTCGGCATGCTAATTACATTGCCGGTTGCCAAATTGCATTATTTCTTATAGTTTACGAGATATGGACTATCGATAATTTACACCTTAGGCTCTGCTTCTAACTTGGGCCCAAATTGTAAAATCGTCTTATCTATTGGCGATTTCGTTCCAATTCACATTCCAAGTAATATTCGGCATGCTAATTACATTGCCGGTTGCCAAATTGCATTATCTCTTATAGTTTCCGATATATGGACTATCGATAATTTACACCTTAGGCTCTGCTTCTAACTTGGGCCCAAATTGTAAAATGGTCTTATCTATTGGCGATTTCGTTCCAATTCACATTCCAAGTAATATTCGGCATGCTAATTACATTGCCGGTTGCCAAAATTGCATTATCTCTTATAGTTTCCGAGATAATAACTATTGTTAATTTACACCTTAGGCTCTGCTTCTAACTTGGGCCCAAATTGTAAAATGGCCTTATCTATTGGAGATTTCGTTCCAATTCACATTCCAAGTAATATTCGGCATGCTAATTACATTGCCGGTTGCCAAATTGCATTATCTCTTATAGTTTCCGAGATATGGACTATCGATAATTTACACCTTAGGCTCTGCTTCTAACTTGGGCCCAAATTGTAAAATGGTCTTCTCTATTGGCGATTTCGTTCCAATTCACATTCCAAGTAATATTCGGCATGCTAATTACATTGCCGGTTGCCAAATTGCATTATCTCTTATAGTTTCCGAGATATGGACTATCGATAATTTACACCATAGGCTCTGCTTCTAAGTTGGGCCCAAATTGTAAAATGGTCTTATCTATTGGCGATTTCGTTCCAATTCACATTCCAAGTAATATTCGGCATGCTAATTACATTGCCGGTTGCCAAATTGCATTATCTCTTATAGTTTCCGAGATATGGACTATCGATAATTTACACCTTAGGCTCTGCTTCTAACTTGGGCCCAAATTGTAAAATCGTCTTATCTATTGGCGATTTCGTTCCAATTCACATTCCAAGTAATATTCGGCATGCTAATTACATTGCCGGTTGCCAAATTGCATTATCTCTTATAGTTTCCGAGATATGGACTATCGGTAATTTACACCTTAGGCTCTGCTTCTAACTGGGGCCCAAATTGTAAAATGGTCTTATCTATTGGCGATTTCGTTCCAATTCACATTCCAAGTAATATCCGGCATGCTAATTACATTGCCGGTTGCCAAATTGAATTATCTCTTATAGTTTCCGAGATATGGACTATCGATAATTTACACCTTAGGCTCTGCTTCTAACTTGGGCCCAAATTGTAAAATGGTCTTACCTATTGGCGATTTCGTTCCAATTCACATTCCAAGTAATATTCGGCATGCTAATTACATTGCCGGTTGCCAAATTGCATTATCTCTTATAGTTTCCGAGATATGGACTATCGATAATTTACACCTTAGGCTCTGCTTCTAACTTGGGCCCAAATTGTAAAATGGTCTTATCTATTGGCGATTTCGTTCCAATTCACATTCCAAGTAATATTCGGCATGCTAATTACATTGCCGGTTGCCAAATTGCATTATCTCTTATAGTTTCCGAGATATGGACTATCGATAATTTACACCTTAGGCTCTGCTTCTAACTTGGGCCCAAATTGTAAAATGGTCTTATCTATTGGCGATTTCGTTCCAATTCACATTCCAAGTAATATTCGGCATGCTAATTACATTGCCGGTTGCCAAATTGCATTAACTCTTATAGTTTCCGAGATATGGACTATCGATAATTTACACCTTAGGCTCTGCTTCTAACTTGGGCCCAAATTGTAAAATGGTCTTATCTATTGGCGATTTCGTTCCAATTCACATTCCAAGTAATATTCGGCATGCTAATTACATTGCCGGTTGCCAAATTGAATTATCTCTTATAGTTTCCGAGATATGGACTATCGATAATTTACACCTTAGGCTCTGCTTCTAACTTGGGCTCAAATTGTAAAATGGTCTTACCTATTGGCGATTTCGTTCCAATACACATTACAAGTAATATTCGGCATGCTAATTACATTGCCGGTTGCCAAATTGCATTATCTCTTATAGTTTCCGAGATATCGACTATCGATAATTTACACCTTAGGCTCTGCTTCTAACTTGGGCCCAAATTGTAAAATGGTCTTATCTATTGGCGAATTCGTTCCAATTCACATTCCAAGTAATATTCGGCATGCTAATTACATTGCCGTTTGCCAAATTGCATTATCTCTTATAGTTTCCAAGATATGGACTATCGATAATTTACACCTTAGGCTCTGCTTCTAACTTGGTCCCAAATTGTAAAATGGTCTTATCTATTGGCGATTTCGCTCCAATTCACATTCCAAGTAATATTCGGCATGCTTATTACATTGCCGGTTGCCAAATTGCATTAACTCTTATAGTTTCCGAGATATGGACTATCGATAATTTACACCTTAGGCTCTGCTTCTAACTTGGGCCCAAATTGTAAAATGGTCTTATCTATTGGCGATTTCGTTCCAATTCACATTCCAAGTAATATTCGGCATGCTAATTACATTGCCGGTTGCCAAATTGCATTATCTCTTATAGTTTCCGAGATATGGACTATCGATAATTTACACCTTAGGCTCTGCTTCTAACTTGGGCCCAAATTGTAAAATGGTCTTATCTATTGGCGATTTCGTTCCAATTCACATTCCAAGTAATATTCGGCATGCTAATTACATTGCCGGTTGCCAAATTGCATTATCTCTTATAGTTTCCGAGATATGGACTATCGATAATTTACACCTTAGGCTCTGCTTCTAACTTGGGCCCAAATTGTAAAATGGTCTTATCTATTGGCGATTTCGTTCCAATTCACATTCCAAGTAATATTCGGCATGCTAATTACATTGCCGGTTGCCAAATTGCATTATCTCTTATAGTTTCCGAGATATGGACTATCGATAATTTACACCTTAGGCTCTGCTTCTAACTTGGGCCCAAATTGTAAAATGGTCTTATCTATTGGCGATTTCGTCCCAATTCACATTCCAAGTGATATTCGGCATGGTAATTACATTATCGGTTGCGAAATTGCATTATCTCTTATAGTTTCCGAGATATGGACTATCAATAATTTACACCTTAGGCTCTACTTCTAACTTGGGCCCAAATTGTAAAATGGTCTTATCTATTGGCGATTTCGTTCCAATTCACATTCCAAGTAATATTCGGCATGCTAATTACATTGCCGGTTGCCAAATTGCATTATCTCTTATAGTTTCCGAGATATGGACTATCGATAATTTACACCTTAGGCTCTGCTTCTAACTTGGGCCCAAATTGTAAAATGGTCTTATCTATTGGCGATTTCGTTCCAATTCACATTCCAAGTAATATTCGGCATGCTAATTACATTGCCGGTTGCCAAATTGCATTATCTCTTATAGTTTCCGAGATATGGACTATCGATAATTTACACCTTAGGCTCTGCTTCTAATTTGGGCCCAAATTGTAAAATGGTCTTATCTATTGGCGATTTCGTTCCAATTCACATTCCAAGTAATATTCGGCATGCTAATTACATTGCCGGTTGCCAAATTGCATTATCTCTTATAGTTTCCGAGATATGGACTATCAATAATTTACACCTTAGGCTCTGCTTCTAACTTGGGCCCAAATTGTAAAATGGTCTTATCTATTGGCGATTTCGTTCCAATTCACATTCCAAGTAACATTCGGCATGCTAATTACATTGCCGGTTGCCAAATTGCATTATCTCTTATAGTTTCCGAGATATGGACTATCGATAATTTACACCTTAGGCTCTGCTTCTAACTTGGGCCCAAATTGTAAAATGGCCTTATCTATTGGCGATTTCGTTCCAATTCACATTCCAAGTAATATTCGGCATGCTAATTACATTGCCGGTTGCCAAATTGCATTATCTCTTATAGTTTCCGAGATATGGACTATCGATAATTTACACCTTAGGCTCTGCTTCTAACTTGGGCCCAAATTGTAAAATGGTATTACCTATTGGCGATTTCGTTCCAATTCACACTCCAAGTAATATTCGGCATGCTAATTACATTGCCGGTTGCGATATTGCATTATCTCTTATAGTTTCCGAGATATGGACTATCAATAATTTACACCTTAGGCTCTGCTTCTAACTTGGGCTCAAATTGTAAAATGGTCTTATCTATTGGCGATTTCGTTCCAATTCACATTCCAAGTAATATTCGGCATGCTAATTACATTGCCGGTTGCCAAATTGCATTATCTCTTATAGTTTCCGAGATATGGACTATCGATAATTTACACCTTAGGCTCTGCTTCTAACTTGGGCCCAAATCGTAAAATGGTCTTATCTATTGGCGATTTCGTTCCAGTTCACATTCCAAGTAATATTCGGCATGCTAATTACATTGCCGGTTGCCAAATTGCATTATCTCTTATAGTTTCCGAGATATGGACTATCGATAATTTACACCCTAGGCTCTGCTTCTAACTTGGGCCCAAATTGTAAAATGGTCTTATCTATTGGCGATTTCGTTCCAATTCACATTCCAAGTAACATTCGGCATGCTAATTACATTGCCGGTTGCCAAATTGCATTATCTCTTATAGTTTCCGAGATATGGACTATCGATAATTTACACCTTAGGCTCTGCTTCTAACTTGGGCCCAAATTGTAAAATGGCCTTATCTATTGGCGATTTCGTTCCAATTCACATTCCAAGTAATATTCGGCATGCTAATTACATTGCCGGTTGCCAAATTGCATTATCTCTTATAGTTTCCGAGATATGGACTATCGATAATTTACACCTTAGGCTCTGCTTCTAACTTGGGCCCAAATTGTAAAATGGTATTACCTATTGGCGATTTCGTTCCAATTCACACTCCAAGTATTATTCGGCATGCTAATTACATTGCCGGTTGCGATATTGCATTATCTCTTATAGTTTCCGAGATATGGACTATCAATAATTTACACCTTAGGCTCTGCTTCTAACTTGGGCCCAAATTGTAAAATGGTCTTATCTATTGGCGATTTCGTTCCAATTCACATTCCAAGTAATATTCGGCATGCTAATTACATTGCCGGTTGCCAAATTGCATTATCTCTTATAGTTTCCGAGATATGGACTATCGATAATTTACACCCTAGGCTCTGCTTCTAACTTGGGCCCAAATTGTAAAATGGTCTTATCTATTGGCGATTTCGTTCCAATTCACATTCCAAGTAATATTCGGCATGCTAATTACATTGCCGGTTGCCAAATTGCATTATCTCTTTTAGTTTCCGAGATATGGACTATCGATAATTTACACCTTAGGCTCTGCTTCTAACTTGGGCCCAAATTGTAAAATGGCCTTATCTATAGGCGATTTCGTTCCAATTCACATTCCAAGTAATATTCGGCATGCTAATTACATTGCCGGTTGCCAAATTGCATTATCTCTTATAGTTTCCGAGATATGGATTATCGATAATTTACACCTTAGGCTCTGCTTCTAACTTGGGCCCAAATCGTAAAATGGTCTTATCTATTGGCGATTTCGTTCCAATTCACATTCCAAGTAATATTCGGCATGCTAATTACATTGCCGGTTGCCAAATTGCATTATCTCTTATAGTTTCCGAGATATGGACTATCGATAATTTACACCTTAGGCTCTGCTTCTAACTTGGGCCCAAATTGTAAAATGGTCTTATCTATTGGCGATTTCGTTCCAATTCACATTCCAAGTAATATTCGGCATGCTAATTACATTGCCGGTTGCCAAATTGCATTAACTCTTATAGTTTCCGAGATATGGACTATCGATAATTTACACCTTAGGCTCTGCTTCTAACTTGGGCCCAAATTGTAAAATGGTCTTATCTATTGGCGATTTCGTTCCAATTCACATTCCAAGTAATATTCGGCATGCTAATTACATTGCCGGTTGCGAAATTGCATTATCTCTTATAGTTTCCGAGATATGGACTATCGATAATTTACACCTTAGGCTCTGCTTCTAACTTGGGCCCAAATTGTAAAATGGTCTTATCTATTGGCGATTTCGTTCCAATTCACATTCCAAGTAATATTCGGCATGCTAATTACATTGCCGGTTGCCAAATTGCATTAACTCTTATAGTTTCCGAGATATGGACTATCGATAATTTACACCTTAGGCTCTGCTTCTAACTTGGGCCCAAATTGTAAAATGGTCTTATCTATTGGCGATTTCGTTCCAATTCACATTCCAAGTAATATTCGGCATGCTAATTACATTGCCGGTTGCGAAATTGCATTATCTCTTATAGTTTCCGAGATATGGACTATCAATAATTTACACCTTAGGCTCTACTTCTAACTTGGGCCCAAATTGTAAAATGGTCTTATCTATTGGCGATTTCGTTCCAATTCACATTCCAAGTAATATTCGGCATGCTAATTACATTGCCGGTTGCCAAATTGCATTATCTCTTATAGTTTCCGAGATATGGACTATCGATAATTTACACCTTAGGCTCTGCTTCTAACTTGGGCCCAAATTGTAAAATGGTCTTATCTATTGGCGATTTCGTTCCAATTCACATTCCAAGTAATATTCGGCATGCTAATTACATTGCCGGTTGCCAAATTGCATTATCTCTTATAGTTTCCGAGATATGGACTATCGATAATTAACACCTTAGGCTCTGCTTCTAATTTGGGCCCAAATTGTAAAATGGTCTTATCTATTGGCGATTTCGTTCCAATTCACATTCCAAGTAATATTCGGCATGCTAATTACATTGCCGGTTGCCAAATTGCATTATCTCTTATAGTTTCCGAGATATGGACTATCAATAATTTACACCTTAGGCTCTGCTTCTAACTTGGGCCCAAATTGTAAAATGGTCTTATCTATTGGCGATTTCGTTCCAATTCACATTCCAAGTAACATTCGGCATGCTAATTACATTGCCGGTTGCCAAATTGCATTATCTCTTATAGTTTCCGAGATATGGACTATCGATAATTTACACCTTAGGCTCTGCTTCTAACTTGGGCCCAAATTGTAAAATGGCCTTATCTATTGGCGATTTCGTTCCAATTCACATTCCAAGTAATATTCGGCATGCTAATTACATTGCCGGTTGCCAAATTGCATTATCTCTTATAGTTTCCGAGATATGGACTATCGATAATTTACACCTTAGGCTCTGCTTCTAACTTGGGCCCAAATTGTAAAATGGTATTACCTATTGGCGATTTCGTTCCAATTCACACTCCAAGTAATATTCGGCATGCTAATTACATTGCCGGTTGCGATATTGCATTATCTCTTATAGTTTCCGAGATATGGACTATCAATAATTTACATCTTAGGCTCTGCTTCTAACTTGGGCCCAAATTGTAAAATGGTCTTATCTATTGGCGATTTCGTTCCAATTCACATTCCAAGTAATATTCGGCATGCTAATTACATTGCCGGTTGCCAAATTGCATTATCTCTTATAGTTTCCGAGATATGGACTATCGATAATTTACACCTTAGGCTCTGCTTCTAACTTGGGCCCAAATCGTAAAATGGTCTTATCTATTGGCGATTTCGTTCCAGTTCACATTCCAAGTAATATTCGGCATGCTAATTACATTGCCGGTTGCCAAATTGCATTATCTCTTATAGTTTCCGAGATATGGACTATCGATAATTTACACCCTAGGCTCTGCTTCTAACTTGGGCCCAAATTGTAAAATGGTCTTATCTATTGGCGATTTCGTTCCAATTCACATTCCAAGTAACATTCGGCATGCTAATTACATTGCCGGTTGCCAAATTGCATTATCTCTTATAGTTTCCGAGATATGGACTATCGATAATTTACACCTTAGGCTCTGCTTCTAACTTGGGCCCAAATTGTAAAATGGCCTTATCTATTGGCGATTTCGTTCCAATTCACATTCCAAGTAATATTCGGCATGCTAATTACATTGCCGGTTGCCAAATTGCATTATCTCTTATAGTTTCCGAGATATGGACTATCGATAATTTACACCTTAGGCTCTGCTTCTAACTTGGGCCCAAATTGTAAAATGGTATTACCTATTGGCGATTTCGTTCCAATTCACACTCCAAGTATTATTCGGCATGCTAATTACATTGCCGGTTGCGATATTGCATTATCTCTTATAGTTTCCGAGATATGGACTATCAATAATTTACACCTTAGGCTCTGCTTCTAACTTGGGCCCAAATTGTAAAATGGTCTTATCTATTGGCGATTTCGTTCCAATTCACATTCCAAGTAATATTCGGCATGCTAATTACATTGCCGGTTGCCAAATTGCATTATCTCTTATAGTTTCCGAGATATGGACTATCGATAATTTACACCTTAGGCTCTGCTTCTAACTTGGGCCCAAATCGTAAAATGGTCTTATCTATTGGCGATTTCGTTCCAGTTCACATTCCAAGTAATATTCGGCATGCTAATTACATTGCCGGTTGCCAAATTGCATTATCTCTTATAGTTTCCGAGATATGGACTATCGATAATTTACACCCTAGGCTCTGCTTCTAACTTGGGCCCAAATTGTAAAATGGTCTTATCTATTGGCGATTTCGTTCCAATTCACATTCCAAGTAATATTCGGCATGCTAATTACATTGCCGGTTGCCAAATTGCATTATCTCTTTTAGTTTCCGAGATATGGACTATCGATAATTTACACCTTAGGCTCTGCTTCTAACTTGGGCCCAAATTGTAAAATGGCCTTATCTATAGGCGATTTCGTTCCAATTCACATTCCAAGTAATATTCGGCATGCTAATTACATTGCCGGTTGCCAAATTGCATTATCTCTTATAGTTTCCGAGATATGGATTATCGATAATTTACACCTTAGGCTCTGCTTCTAACTTGGGCCCAAATCGTAAAATGGTCTTATCTATTGGCGATTTCGTTCCAATTCACATTCCAAGTAATATTCGGCATGCTAATTACATTGCCGGTTGCCAAATTGCATTATCTCTTATAGTTTCCGAGATATGGACTATCGATAATTTACACCTTAGGCTCTGCTTCTAACTTGGGCCCAAATTGTAAAATGGTCTTATCTATTGGCGATTTCGTTCCAATTCACATTCCAAGTAATATTCGGCATGCTAATTACATTGCCGGTTGCCAAATTGCATTAACTCTTATAGTTTCCGAGATATGGACTATCGATAATTTACACCTTAGGCTCTGCTTCTAACTTGGGCCCAAATTGTAAAATGGTCTTATCTATTGGCGATTTCGTTCCAATTCACATTCCAAGTAATATTCGGCATGCTAATTACATTGCCGGTTGCCAAATTGCATTATCTCTTATAGTTTCCGAGAAATGGACTATCGATAATTTACACCATAGGCTCTGCTTATAACTTGGGCCCAAATTGTAAAATGGTCTTATCTATTGGCGATTTCGTTCCAACTCACATTCCAAGTAATATTCGGCATGCTAATTACATTGCCGGTTGCCAAATTGCATTATCTCTTATAGTTTCCGAGATATGGACTATCGATAATTTACACCTTAGACTCTGCTTCTAACTTGGGCCCAAATTGTAAAATGGTCTTATCTATTGGCGATTTCGTTCCAATTCACATTCCAAGTAATATTCGGCATGCTAAATACATTGCCGGTTGCCAAATTGCATTACCTCTTATAGTTTCCGAGATATGGACTATCGATAATTTACACCTTAGGCTCTGCTTCTAACTTGGGCCCAAATTGTAAAATGGTCTTATCTATTGGCGATTTCGTTCTAATTCACATTCCAAGTAATATTCGGCATGCTAATTACATTGCCGGTTGCCAAATTGCATTATCTCTTATAGTTTCCGAGATATGGACTATCGATAATTTACACCTTAGGCTCTGCTTCTAACTTGGGTCCAAATTGTAAAATAGTCTTATCTATTGGCGATTTCGTCCCAATTCACATTCCAAGTGATTTTCGGCATGCTAATTACATTGCCGGTTGCGAAATTGCATTATCTCTTATAGTTTCCGAGATATGGACTATCAATAATTTACACCTTAGGCTCTGCTTCTAACTTGGGCCCAAATTGTAAAATGGTCTTATCTATTGGCGATTTCGTTCCAATTCACATTCCAAGTAATATTCGGCATGCTAATTACATTGCCGTTTGCCAAATTGCATTATCTCTTATAGTTTCCGAGATATGGACTATCGATAATTTACACCTTAGGCTCTGCTTCTAACTTGGGCCCAAATTGTAAAATGGTCTTATCTATTGGCGATTTCGTTCCAATTCACATTCCAAGTAATATTCGGCATGCTAATTACATTGCCGGTTGCCAAATTGCATTATCTCTTATAGTTTCCGAGATATGGACTATCGATAATTTACACCTTAGGCTTTGCTTCTAACTTGGGCCCAAATTGTAAAATGGTCTTATCTATTGGCGATTTCGTTCCAATTCACATTCCAAGTAATATTCGGCATGCTAATTACATTGCCGGTTGCCAAATTGCATTATCTCTTATAGTTTCCGAGATATGGACTATCAATAATTTACACCTTAGGCTCTGCTTCTGACTTGGGCCCAAATTGTAAAATGGTCTTATCTATTGGCAATTTCGTTCCAATTCACATTCCAAGTAATATTCGGCATGCTAATTACATTGCCGGTTGCCAAATTGCATTATCTCTTATAGTTTCCGAGATATGGACTATCGATAATTTACACCTTAGGCTCTGCTTCTAACTTGGGCCCAAATTGTAAAATGGCCTTATCTATTGGCGATTTCGTTCCAATTCACATTCCAAGTAATATTCGGCATGCTAATTACATTGCCGGTTGCCAAATTGCATTATCTCTTATAGTTTCCGAGATATGGACTCTCGATAATTTACACCTTAGGCTCTGCTTCTAACTTGGGCCCAAATTGTAAAATGGTCTTATCTATTGGCGATTTCGTTCCAATTCACATTCCAAGTAATATTCGGCATGCTAATTACATTGCCGGTTGCCAAATTGCATTATCTCTTATAGTTTCCGAGATATGGACTATCGATAATTTACACCTTAGGCTCTGCTTCTAACTTGGGCCCAAATTGTAAAATGGTCTTATCTATTGGCGATTTCGTCCCAATTCACATTCCAAGTAATATTCGGCATGCTAATTACATTGCCGGTTGCCAAATTGCATTATCTCTTATAGTTTCCGAGATATGGACTATCGATAATTTACACCTTAGGCTTTGCTTCTAACTTGGGCCCAAATTGTAAAATGGTCTTATCTATTGGCGATTTCGTTCCAATTCACATTCCAAGTAATATTCGGCATGCTAATTACATTGCCGGTTGCCAAATTGCATTATCTCTTATAGTTTCCGAGATATGGACTATCAATAATTTACACCTTAGGCTCTGCTTCTGACTTGGGCCCAAATTGTAAAATGGTCTTATCTATTGGCAATTTCGTTCCAATTCACAATCCAAGTAATATTCGGCATGCTAATTACATTGCCGGTTGCCAAATTGCATTATCTCTTATAGTTTCCGAGATATGGACTATCGATAATTTACACCTTAGGCTCTTCTTCTAACTTGGGCCCAAATTGTAAATTGGCCTTATCTATTGGCGATTTCGTTCCAATTCACATTCCAAGTAATATTCGGTATGCTAATTACATTGCCGGTTGCCAAATTGCATTATCTCTTATAGTTTCCGAGATATGGACTATCGATAATTTACACCTTAGGCTCTGCTTCTAACTTGGGCCCAAATTGTAAAATGGTCTTACCTATTGGCGATTTCGTTCCAATTCACTCTCCAAGTAATATTCGGCATGCTAATTACATTGCCGGTTGCGAAATTGCATTATCTCTTATAATTTCCGAGATATGGACTATCAATAATTTACACCTTAGGCTCTGCTTCTAACTTGGGCCCAAATTGTAAAATGGTCTTATCTATTGGCGATTTCGTTCCAATTCACATTCCAAGTAATATTCGGCATGCTAATTACATTGCCGGTTGCCAAATTGCATTATCTCTTATAGTTTCCGAGATATGGACTCTCGATAATTTACACCTTAGGCTCTGCTTCTAACTTGGGCCCAAATTGTAAAATGGTCTTATCTATTGGCGATTTCGTTCCAATTCACATTCCAAGTAATATTCGGCATGCTAATTACATTGCCGGTTGCCAAATTGCATTATCTCTTATAGTTTCCGAGATATGGACTATCGATAATTTACACCTTAGGCTCTGCTTCTAACTTGGGCCCAAATTGTAAAATGGTCTTATCTATTGGCGATTTCGTCCCAATTCACATTCCAAGTAATATTCGGCATGCTAATTACATTGCCGGTTGCCAAATTGCATTATCTCTTATAGTTTCCGAGATATGGATTATCGATAATTTACACTTTAGGCTCTGCATCTAACTTGGGCCCAAATCGTAAAATGGTCTTATCTATTGGCGATTTCGTTCCAATTCACATTCCAAGTAATATTCGGCATGCTAATTACATTGCCGGTTGCCAAATTGCATTATCTCTTATAGTTTCCGAGATATGGATTATCGATAATTTACACCTTAGGCTCTGCTTCTAACTTGGGCCCAAATCGTAAAATGGTCTTATCTATTGGCGATTTCGTTCCAATTCACATTCCAAGTAATATTCGGCATGCTAATTACATTGCCGGTTGCCAAATTGCATTATCTCTTATAGTTTCCGAGATATGGACTATCGATAATTTACACCTTAGGCTCTGCTTCTAACTTGGGCCCAAATTGTAAAATGGTCTTATCTATTGGCGATTTCGTTCCAATTCACATTCCAAGTAATATTCGGCATGCTAATTACATTGCCGGTTGCCAAATTGCATTATCTCTTATAGTTTCCGAGATATGGACTATCGATAATTTACACCTTAGGCTCTGCTTCTAACTTGGGCCCAAATTGTAAAATGGTCTTATCTATTGGCGATTTCGTTCCAATTCACATTCCAAGTAATATTCGGCATGCTAATTACATTGCCGGTTGCCAAATTGCATTATCTCTTATAGTTTCCGAGATACGGACTATCGATAATTTACACCTTAGGCTCTGCTTCTAACTTGGGCCCAAATTGTAAAATCGTCTTATCTATTGGCGATTTCGTTCCAATTCACATTCCAAGTAATATTCGGCATGCTAATTACATTGCCGGTTGCCAAATTGCATTATCTCTTATAGTTTCCGAGATATGGACTATCGATAATTTACACCTTATGCTTTGCTTCTAACTTGGGCCCAAATTGTAAAATGGTCTTATCTATTGGCGATTTCGTTCCAATTCACATTCCAAGTAATATTCGGCATGCTAATTACATTGCCGGTTGCCAAATTGCATTATCTCTTATAGTTTCCGAGATATGGATTATCGATAATTTACACCTTAGGCTCTGCTTCTAACTTGGGCCCAAATCGTAAAATGGTCTTATCTATTGGCGATTTCGTTCCAATTCACATTCCAAGTAATATTCGGCATGCTAATTACATTGCCGGTTGCCAAATTGCATTATCTCTTATAGTTTCCGAGATATGGACTATCGATAATTTACACCTTAGGCTCTGCTTCTAACTTGGGCCCAAATTGTAAAATGGCCTTATCTATTGGCGATTTCGTTCCAATTCACATTCCAAGTAATATTCGGCATGCTAATTACATTGCCGGTTGCCAAATTGCATTATCTCTTATAGTTTCCGAGATATGGACTCTCGATAATTTACACCTTAGGCTCTGCTTCTAACTTGGGCCCAAATTGTAAAATGGTCTTATCTATTGGCGATTTCGTTCCAATTCACATTCCAAGTAATATTCGGCATGCTAATTACATTGCCGGTTGCCAAATTGCATTATCTCTTATAGTTTCCGAGATATGGACTATCGATAATTTACACCTTAGGCTCTGCTTCTAACTTGGGCCCAAATTGTAAAATGGTCTTATCTATTGGCGATTTCGTCCCAATTCACATTCCAAGTAATATTCGGCATGCTAATTACATTGCCGGTTGCCAAATTGCATTATCTCTTATAGTTTCCGAGATATGGACTATCGATAATTTACACCTTAGGCTTTGCTTCTAACTTGGGCCCAAATTGTAAAATGGTCTTATCTATTGGCGATTTCGTTCCAATTCACATTCCAAGTAATATTCGGCATGCTAATTACATTGCCGGTTGCCAAATTGCATTATCTCTTATAGTTTCCGAGATATGGACTATCAATAATTTACACCTTAGGCTCTGCTTCTGACTTGGGCCCAAATTGTAAAATGGTCTTATCTATTGGCAATTTCGTTCCAATTCACAATCCAAGTAATATTCGGCATGCTAATTACATTGCCGGTTGCCAAATTGCATTATCTCTTATAGTTTCCGAGATATGGACTATCGATAATTTACACCTTAGGCTCTGCTTCTAACTTGGGCCCAAATTGTAAATTGGCCTTATCTATTGGCGATTTCGTTCCAATTCACATTCCAAGTAATATTCGGTATGCTAATTACATTGCCGGTTGCCAAATTGCATTATCTCTTATAGTTTCCGAGATATGGACTATCGATAATTTACACCTTAGGCTCTGCTTCTAACTTGGGCCCAAATTGTAAAATGGTCTTACCTATTGGCGATTTCGTTCCAATTCACTCTCCAAGTAATATTCGGCATGCTAATTACATTGCCGGTTGCGAAATTGCATTATCTCTTATAATTTCCGAGATATGGACTATCAATAATTTACACCTTAGGCTCTGCTTCTAACTTGGGCCCAAATTGTAAAATGGTCTTATCTATTGGCGATTTCGTTCCAATTCACATTCCAAGTAATATTCGGCATGCTAATTACATTGCCGGTTGCCAAATTGCATTATCTCTTATAGTTTCCGAGATATGGACTCTCGATAATTTACACCTTAGGCTCTGCTTCTAACTTGGGCCCAAATTGTAAAATGGTCTTATCTATTGGCGATTTCGTTCCAATTCACATTCCAAGTAATATTCGGCATGCTAATTACATTGCCGGTTGCCAAATTGCATTATCTCTTATAGTTTCCGAGATATGGACTATCGATAATTTACACCTTAGGCTCTGCTTCTAACTTGGGCCCAAATTGTAAAATGGTCTTATCTATTGGCGATTTCGTCCCAATTCACATTCCAAGTAATATTCGGCATGCTAATTACATTGCCGGTTGCCAAATTGCATTATCTCTTATAGTTTCCGAGATATGGATTATCGATAATTTACACTTTAGGCTCTGCATCTAACTTGGGCCCAAATCGTAAAATGGTCTTATCTATTGGCGATTTCGTTCCAATTCACATTCCAAGTAATATTCGGCATGCTAATTACATTGCCGGTTGCCAAATTGCATTATCTCTTATAGTTTCCGAGATATGGATTATCGATAATTTACACCTTAGGCTCTGCTTCTAACTTGGGCCCAAATCGTAAAATGGTCTTATCTATTGGCGATTTCGTTCCAATTCACATTCCAAGTAATATTCGGCATGCTAATTACATTGCCGGTTGCCAAATTGCATTATCTCTTATAGTTTCCGAGATATGGACTATCGATAATTTACACCTTAGGCTCTGCTTCTAACTTGGGCCCAAATTGTAAAATGGTCTTATCTATTGGCGATTTCGTTCCAATTCACATTCCAAGTAATATTCGGCATGCTAATTACATTGCCGGTTGCCAAATTGCATTATCTCTTATAGTTTCCGAGATATGGACTATCGATAATTTACACCTTAGGCTCTGCTTCTAACTTGGGCCCAAATTGTAAAATGGTCTTATCTATTGGCGATTTCGTTCCAATTCACATTCCAAGTAATATTCGGCATGCTAATTACATTGCCGGTTGCCAAATTGCATTATCTCTTATAGTTTCCGAGATATGGACTATCGATAATTTACACCTTAGGCTCTGCTTCTAACTTGGGCCCAAATTGTAAAATCGTCTTATCTATTGGCGATTTCGTTCCAATTCACATTCCAAGTAATATTCGGCATGCTAATTACATTGCCGGTTGCCAAATTGCATTATCTCTTATAGTTTCCGAGATATGGACTATCGATAATTTACACCTTATGCTTTGCTTCTAACTTGGGCCCAAATTGTAAAATGGTCTTATCTATTGGCGATTTCGTTCCAATTCACATTCCAAGTAATATTCGGCATGCTAATTACATTGCCGGTTGCCAAATTGCATTATCTCTTATAGTTTCCGAGATATGGATTATCGATAATTTACACCTTAGGCTCTGCTTCTAACTTGGGCCCAAATCGTAAAATGGTCTTATCTATTGGCGATTTCGTTCCAATTCACATTCCAAGTAATATTCGGCATGCTAATTACATTGCCGGTTGCCAAATTGCATTATCTCTTATAGTTTCCGAGATATGGACTATCGATAATTTACACCTTAGGCTCTGCTTCTAACTTGGGCCCAAATTGTAAAATGGTCTTATCTATTGGCGATTTCGTTCCAATTCACATTCCAAGTAATATTCGGCATGCTAATTACATTGCCGGTTGCCAAATTGCATTATCTCTTATAGTTTCCGAGATATGGACTATCGATAATTTACACCTTAGGCTCTGCTTCTAACTTGGGCCCAAATTGTAAAATGGTCTTATCTATTGGCGATTTCGTTCCAATTCACATTCCAAGTAATATTCGGCATGCTAATTACATTGCCGGTTGCCAAATTGCATTATCTCTTATAGTTTCCGAGATATGGACTATCGATAATTTACACCTTAGGCTCTGCTTCTAACTTGGGCCCAAATTGTAAAATCGTCTTATCTATTGGCGATTTCGTTCCAATTCACATTCCAAGTAATATTCGGCATGCTAATTACATTGCCGGTTGCCAAATTGCATTATCTCTTATAGTTTCCGAGATATGGACTATCGATAATTTACACCTTATGCTTTGCTTCTAACTTGGGCCCAAATTGTAAAATGGTCTTATCTATTGGCGATTTCGTTCCAATTCACATTCCAAGTAATATCCGGCATGCTAATTACATTGCCGGTTGCCAAATTGAATTATCTCTTATAGTTTCCGAGATATGGACTATCGATAATTTACACCTTAGGCTCTGCTTCTAACTTGGGCCCAAATTGTAAAATGGTCTTATCTATTGGCGATTTCGTTCCAATTCACATTCCAAGTATTATTCGGCATGCTAATTACATTGCCGGTTGCCAAATTGCATTATCTCTTATAGTTTCCGAGATATGGACTATCGATAATTTACACCTTAGGCTCTGCTTCTAACTTGGGCCAAAATTGTAAAATCGTCTTATCTATTGGCGATTTCGTTCCAATTCACATTCCAAGTAATATTCGGCATGCCAATTACATTGCCGGTTGCCAAATTGCATTATCTCTTATAGTTTCCGAGATATGGACTATCGGTAATTCACACCTTAGGCTCTGCTTCTAACTTGGGCCCAAATTGTAAAATGGTCTTATCTATTGGCGATTTCGTTCCAATTCACATTCCAAGTAATATCCGGCATGCTAATCACATTGCCGGTTGCCAAATTGAATTATCTCTTATAGTTTCCGAGATATGGACTATCGATAATTTACACCTTAGGCTCTGCTTCTAACTTGGGCCCAAATTGTAAAATGGTCTTACCTATTGGCGATTTCGTTCCAATTCACATTCCAAGTAATATTCGGCATGCTAATTACATTGCCGGTTGCCAAATTGCATTATCTCTTATAGTTTCCGAGATATGGACTATCGATAATTTACACCTTAGGCTCTGCTTCTAACTTGGGCCCAAATTGTAAAATGGTCTTATCTATTGGCGATTTCGTTCCAATTCGCATTCCAAGTAATATTCGGCATGCTAATTACATTGCCAGTTGCCAAATTGCATTATCTCTTATAGTTTCCGAGATATGGACCATCGATAATTTACATCTTAGGCTCTGCTTCTAACTTGGGCCCAAATTGTAAAATCGTCTTATCTATTGGCGATTTCGTTCCAATTCACATTCCAAGTAATATTCGGCATGCTAATTACATTGCCGGTTGCCAAATTGCATTATCTCTTATAGTTTCCGAGATATGGACTATCGATAATTTACACCTTAGGCTCTGCTTCTAACTTGGGCCCAAATTGTAAAATGGTCTTATCTATTGGCGATTTCGTTCCAATTCACATTCCAGGTAATATCCGGCATGCTAATTACATTGCCGGTTGCCAAATTGAATTATCTCTTATAGTTTCCGAGATATGGACTATCGATAATTTACACCTTAGGCTCTGCTTCTAACTTGGGCCCAAATTGTAAAATGGTCTTATCTATTGGCGATTTCGTTCCAATTCACATTCCAAGTAATATCCGGCATGCTAATTACATTGCCGGTTGCCAAATTGAATTATCTCTTATAGTTTCCGAGATATGGACTATCGATAATTTACACCTTAGGCTCTGCTTCTAACTTGGGCCCAAATTGTAAAATGGTCTTATCTATTGGCGATTTCGTTCCAATTCACATTCCAAGTAATATTCGGCATGCTAATTACATTGCCGGTTGCCAAATTGCATTATCTCTTATAGTTTCCGAGATATGGACTATCGATAATTTACACCTTAGGCTCTGCTTCTAACTTGGGCCCAAATTGTAAAATCGTCTTATCTATTGGCGATTTCGTTCCAATTCACATTCCAAGTAATATTCGGCATGCTAATTACATTGCCGGTTGCCAAATTGCATTATCTCTTATAGTTTCCGAGATATGGACTATCGATAATTTACACCTTATGCTTTGCTTCTAACTTGGGCCCAAATTGTAAAATGGTCTTATCTATTGGCGATTTCGTTCCAATTCACATTCCAAGTAATATCCGGCATGCTAATTACATTGCCGGTTGCCAAATTGAATTATCTCTTATAGTTTCCGAGATATGGACTATCGATAATTTACACCTTAGGCTCTGCTTCTAACTTGGGCCCAAATTGTAAAATGGTCTTATCTATTGGCGATTTCGTTCCAATTCACATTCCAAGTATTATTCGGCATGCTAATTACATTGCCGGTTGCCAAATTGCATTATCTCTTATAGTTTCCGAGATATGGACTATCGATAATTTACACCTTAGGCTCTGCTTCTAACTTGGGCCAAAATTGTAAAATCGTCTTATCTATTGGCGATTTCGTTCCAATTCACATTCCAAGTAATATTCGGCATGCCAATTACATTGCCGGTTGCCAAATTGCATTATCTCTTATAGTTTCCGAGATATGGACTATCGGTAATTCACACCTTAGGCTCTGCTTCTAACTTGGGCCCAAATTGTAAAATGGTCTTATCTATTGGCGATTTCGTTCCAATTCACATTCCAAGTAATATCCGGCATGCTAATCACATTGCCGGTTGCCAAATTGAATTATCTCTTATAGTTTCCGAGATATGGACTATCGATAATTTACACCTTAGGCTCTGCTTCTAACTTGGGCCCAAATTGTAAAATGGTCTTACCTATTGGCGATTTCGTTCCAATTCACATTCCAAGTAATATTCGGCATGCTAATTACATTGCCGGTTGCCAAATTGCATTATCTCTTATAGTTTCCGAGATATGGACTATCGATAATTTACACCTTAGGCTCTGCTTCTAACTTGGGCCCAAATTGTAAAATGGTCTTATCTATTGGCGATTTCGTTCCAATTCGCATTCCAAGTAATATTCGGCATGCTAATTACATTGCCAGTTGCCAAATTGCATTATCTCTTATAGTTTCCGAGATATGGACCATCGATAATTTACATCTTAGGCTCTGCTTCTAACTTGGGCCCAAATTGTAAAATCGTCTTATCTATTGGCGATTTCGTTCCAATTCACATTCCAAGTAATATTCGGCATGCTAATTACATTGCCGGTTGCCAAATTGCATTATCTCTTATAGTTTCCGAGATATGGACTATCGATAATTTACACCTTAGGCTCTGCTTCTAACTTGGGCCCAAATTGTAAAATGGTCTTATCTATTGGCGATTTCGTTCCAATTCACATTCCAGGTAATATCCGGCATGCTAATTACATTGCCGGTTGCCAAATTGAATTATCTCTTATAGTTTCCGAGATATGGACTATCGATAATTTACACCTTAGGCTCTGCTTCTAACTTGGGCCCAAATTGTAAAATGGTCTTATCTATTGGCGATTTCGTTCCAATTCACATTCCAAGTAATATCCGGCATGCTAATTACATTGCCGGTTGCCAAATTGAATTATCTCTTATAGTTTCCGAGATATGGACTATCGATAATTTACACCTTAGGCTCTGCTTCTAACTTGGGCCCAAATTGTAAAATGGTCTTATCTATTGGCGATTTCGTTCCAATTCACATTCCAAGTAATATTCGGCATGCTAATCACATTGCCGGTTGCCAAATTGAATTATCTCTTATAGTTTCCGAGATATGGACTATCGATAATTTACACCTTAGGCTCTGCTTCTAACTTGGGCCCAAATTGTAAAACGGTCTTACCTATTGGCGATTTCGTTCCAATTCACATTCCAAGTAATATTCGGCATGCTAATTACATTGCCGGTTGCCAAATTGCATTATCTCTTATAGTTTCCGAGATATGGACTATCGATAATTTACACCTTAGGCTCTGCTTCTAACTTGGGCCCAAATTGTAAAATGGTCTTATCTATTGGCGATTTCGTTCCAATTCGCATTCCAAGTAATATTCGGCATGCTAATTACATTGCCAGTTGCCAAATTGCATTATCTCTTATAGTTTCCGAGATATGGACCATCGATAATTTACATCTTAGGCTCTGCTTCTAACTTGGGCCCAAATTGTAAAATCGTCTTATCTATTGGCGATTTCGTTCCAATTCACATTCCAAGTAATATTCGGCATGCTAATTACATTGCCGGTTGCCAAATTGCATTATCTCTTATAGTTTCCGAGATATGGACTATCGATAATTTACACCTTAGGCTCTGCTTCTAACTTGGGCCCAAATTGTAAAATGGTCTTATCTATTGGCGATTTCGTTCCAATTCACATTCCAGGTAATATCCGGCATGCTAATTACATTGCCGGTTGCCAAATTGAATTATCTCTTATAGTTTCCGAGATATGGACTATCGATAATTTACACCTTAGGCTCTGCTTCTAACTTGGGCCCAAATTGTAAAATGGTCTTATCTATTGGCGATTTCGTTCCAATTCACATTCCAAGTAATATCCGGCATGCTAATTACATTGCCGGTTGCCAAATTGAATTATCTCTTATAGTTTCCGAGATATGGACTATCGATAATTTACACCTTAGGCTCTGCTTCTAACTTGGGCCCAAATTGTAAAATGGTCTTATCTATTGGCGATTTCGTTCCAATTCACATTCCAAGTAATATTCGGCATGCTAATTACATTGCCGGTTGCCAAATTGCATTATCTCTTATAGTTTCCGAGATATGGACTATCGATAATTTACACCTTAGGCTCTGCTTCTAACTTGGGCCCAAATTGTAAAATGGTCTTCTCTATTGGCGATTTCGTTCCAATTCACATTCCAAGTAATATTCGGCATGCTAATTACATTGCCGGTTGCCAAATTGCATTAACTCTTATAGTTTCCGAGATATGGACTATCGATAATTTACACCTTAGGCTCTGCTTCTAACTTGGGCCCAAATTGTAAAATGGTCTTATCTATTGGCGATTTCGTTCCAATTCACATTCCAAGTAATATCCGGCATGCTAATTACATTGCCGGTTGCCAAATTGAATTATCTCTTATAGTTTCCGAGATATGGACTATCGATAATTTACACCTTAGGCTCTGCTTCTAACTTGGGCCCAAATTGTAAAATGGTCTTATCTATTGGCGATTTCGTTCCAATTCACATTCCAAGTATTATTCGGCATGCTAATTACATTGCCGGTTGCCAAATTGCATTATCTCTTATAGTTTCCGAGATATGGACTATCGATAATTTACACCTTAGGCTCTGCTTCTAACTTGGGCCAAAATTGTAAAATCGTCTTATCTATTGGCGATTTCGTTCCAATTCACATTCCAAGTAATATTCGGCATGCCAATTACATTGCCGGTTGCCAAATTGCATTATCTCTTATAGTTTCCGAGATATGGACTATCGGTAATTCACACCTTAGGCTCTGCTTCTAACTTGGGCCCAAATTGTAAAATGGTCTTATCTATTGGCGATTTCGTTCCAATTCACATTCCAAGTGATATCCGGCATGCTAATCACATTGCCGGTTGCCAAATTGAATTATCTCTTATAGTTTCCGAGATATGGACTATCGATAATTTACACCTTAGGCTCTGCTTCTAACTTGGGCCCAAATTGTAAAATGGTCTTACCTATTGGCGATTTCGTTCCAATTCACATTCCAAGTAATATTCGGCATGCTAATTACATTGCCGGTTGCCAAATTGCATTATCTCTTATAGTTTCCGAGATATGGACTATCGATAATTTACACCTTAGGCTCTGCTTCTAACTTGGGCCCAAATTGTAAAATGGTCTTATCTATTGGCGATTTCGTTCCAATTCGCATTCCAAGTAATATTCGGCATGCTAATTACATTGCCAGTTGCCAAATTGCATTATCTCTTATAGTTTCCGAGATATGGACCATCGATAATTTACATCTTAGGCTCTGCTTCTAACTTGGGCCCAAATTGTAAAATCGTCTTATCTATTGGCGATTTCGTTCCAATTCACATTCCAAGTAATATTCGGCATGCTAATTACATTGCCGGTTGCCAAATTGCATTATCTCTTATAGTTTCCGAGATATGGACTATCGATAATTTACACCTTAGGCTCTGCTTCTAACTTGGGCCCAAATTGTAAAATGGTCTTATCTATTGGCGATTTCGTTCCAATTCACATTCCAGGTAATATCCGGCATGCTAATTACATTGCCGGTTGCCAAATTGAATTATCTCTTATAGTTTCCGAGATATGGACTATCGATAATTTACACCTTAGGCTCTGCTTCTAACTTGGGCCCAAATTGTAAAATGGTCTTATCTATTGGCGATTTCGTTCCAATTCACATTCCAAGTAATATCCGGCATGCTAATTACATTGCCGGTTGCCAAATTGAATTATCTCTTATAGTTTCCGAGATATGGACTATCGATAATTTACACCTTAGGCTCTGCTTCTAACTTGGGCCCAAATTGTAAAATGGTCTTATCTATTGGCGATTTCGTTCCAATTCACATTCCAAGTAATATTCGGCATGCTAATCACATTGCCGGTTGCCAAATTGAATTATCTCTTATAGTTTCCGAGATATGGACTATCGATAATTTACACCTTAGGCTCTGCTTCTAACTTGGGCCCAAATTGTAAAACGGTCTTACCTATTGGCGATTTCGTTCCAATTCACATTCCAAGTAATATTCGGCATGCTAATTACATTGCCGGTTGCCAAATTGCATTATCTCTTATAGTTTCCGAGATATGGACTATCGAAAATTTACACCTTAGGCTCTGCTTCTAACTTGGGCCCAAATTGTAAAATGGTCTTATCTATTGGCGATTTCGTTCCAATTCGCATTCCAAGTAATATTCGGCATGCTAATTACATTGCCAGTTGCCAAATTGCATTATCTCTTATAGTTTCCGAGATATGGACCATCGATAATTTACATCTTAGGCTCTGCTTCTAACTTGGGCCCAAATTGTAAAATCGTCTTATCTATTGGCGATTTCGTTCCAATTCACATTCCAAGTAATATTCGGCATGCTAATTACATTGCCGGTTGCCAAATTGCATTATCTCTTATAGTTTCCGAGATATGGACTATCGATAATTTACACCTTAGGCTCTGCTTCTAACTTGGGCCCAAATTGTAAAATGGTCTTATCTATTGGCGATTTCGTTCCAATTCACATTCCAGGTAATATCCGGCATGCTAATTACATTGCCGGTTGCCAAATTGAATTATCTCTTATAGTTTCCGAGATATGGACTATCGATAATTTACACCTTAGGCTCTGCTTCTAACTTGGGCCCAAATTGTAAAATGGTCTTATCTATTGGCGATTTCGTTCCAATTCACATTCCAAGTAATATCCGGCATGCTAATTACATTGCCGGTTGCCAAATTGAATTATCTCTTATAGTTTCCGAGATATGGACTATCGATAATTTACACCTTAGGCTCTGCTTCTAACTTGGGCCCAAATTGTAAAATGGTCTTATCTATTGGCGATTTCGTTCCAATTCACATTCCAAGTAATATTCGGCATGCTAATTACATTGCCGGTTGCCAAATTGCATTATCTCTTATAGTTTCCGAGATATGGACTATCGATAATTTACACCTTAGGCTCTGCTTCTAACTTGGGCCCAAATTGTAAAATGGTCTTCTCTATTGGCGATTTCGTTCCAATTCACATTCCAAGTAATATTCGGCATGCTAATTACATTGCCGGTTGCCAAATTGCATTAACTCTTATAGTTTCCGAGATATGGACTATCGATAATTTACACCTTAGGCTCTGCTTCTAACTTGGGCCCAAATTGTAAAATGGTCTTATCTATTGGCGATTTCGTTCCAATTCACATTCCAAGTAATATTCGGCATGCTAATTACATTGCCGGTTGCCAAATTGCATTATCACTTATAGTTTCCGAGATATGGACTATCGATAATTTACACCATAGGCTCTGCTTCTAACTTGGGCCCAAATTGTAAAATGGTCTTATCTATTGGCGATTTCGTTCCAATTCACATTCCAAGTAATATTCGGCATGCTAATTACATTGCCGGTTGCCAAATTGCATTATCTCTTATAGTTTCCGAGATATGGACTATCGATAATTTACACCTTAGGCTCTGCTTCTAACTTGGGCCCAAATTGTAAAATGGTCTTATCTATTGGCGATTTCGTTCCAATTCACATTCCAAGTAATATTCGGCATGCTAATTACATTGCCGGTTGCCAAATTGCATTATCTCTTATAGTTTCCGAGATATGGACTATCGATAATTTACACCATAGGCTCTGCTTATAACTTGGGCCCAAATTGTAAAATGGTCTTATCTATTGGCGATTTCGTTCCAACTCACATTCCAAGTAATATTCGGCATGCTAATTACATTGCCGGTTGCCAAATTGCATTATCTCTTATAGTTTCCGAGATATGGACTATCGATAATTTACACCTTAGGCTCTGCTTCTAACTTGGGCCCAAATTGTAAAATGGTCTTATCTATTGGCGATTTCGTTCCAATTCACATTCCAAGTAATATTCGGCATGCTAAATACATTGCCGGTTGCCAAATTGCATTATCTCTTATAGTTTCCGAGATATGGACTATCGATAATTTACACCTTAGGCTCTGCTTCTAACTTGGGCCCAAATTGTAAAATGGTCTTATCTATTGGCGATTTCGTTCTAATTCACATTCCAAGTAATATTCGGCATGCTAATTACATTGCCGGTTGCCAAATTGCATTATCTCTTATAGTTTCCGAGATATGGACTATCGATAATTTACACCTTAGGCTCTGCTTCTAACTTGGGTCCAAATTGTAAAATAGTCTTATCTATTGGCGATTTCGTCCCAATTCACATTCCAAGTGATATTCGCCATGCTAATTACATTGCCGGTTGCGAAATTGCATTATCTCTTATAGTTTCCAAGATATGGACTATCAATAATTTACACCTTAGGCTCTGCTTCTAACTTGGGCCCAAATTGTAAAATGGTCTTACCTATTGGCGATTTCGTTCCAATTCACATTCCAAGTAATATTCGGCATGCTAATTACATTGCCGTTTGCCAAATTGCATTATCTCTTATAGTTTCCGAGATATGGACTATCGATAATTTACACCTTAGGCTCTGCTTCTAACTTGGGCCCAAATTGTAAAATGGTCTTATCTATTGGCGATTTCGTTCCAATTCACATTCCAAGTAATATTCGGCATGCTAATTACATTGCCGGTTGCCAAATTGCATTATCTCTTATAGTTTCCGAGATATGGACTATCGATAATTTACACCTTAGGCTTTGCTTCTAACTTGGGCCCAAATTGTAAAATGGTCTTATCTATTGGCGATTTCGTTCCAATTCACATTCCAAGTAATATTCGGCATGCTAATTACATTGCCGGTTGCCAAATTGCATTATCTCTTATAGTTTCCGAGATATGGACTATCAATAATTTACACCTTAGGCTCTGCTTCTGACTTGGGCCCAAATTGTAAAATGGTCTTATCTATTGGCAATTTCGTTCCAATTCACATTCCAAGTAATATTCGGCATGCTAATTACATTGCCGGTTGCCAAATTGCATTATCTCTTATAGTTTCCGAGATATGGACTATCGATAATTTACACCTTAGGCTCTGCTTCTAACTTGGGCCCAAATTGTAAAATGGCCTTATCTATTGGCGATTTCGTTCCAATTCACATTCCAAGTAATATTCGGCATGCTAATTACATTGCCGGTTGCCAAATTGCATTATCTCTTATAGTTTCCGAGATATGGACTATCGATAATTTACACCTTAGGCTCTGCTTCTAACTTGGGCCCAAATTGTAAAATGGTATTACCTATTGGCGATTTCGTTCCAATTCACACTCCAAGTAATATTCGGCATGCTAATTACATTGCCGGTTGCGATATTGCATTATCTCTTATAGTTTCCGAGATATGGACTATCAATAATTTACACCTTAGGCTCTGCTTCTAACTTGGGCCCAAATTGTAAAATGGTCTTATCTATTGGCGATTTCGTTCCAATTCACATTCCAAGTAATATTCGGCATGCTAATTACATTGCCGGTTGCCAAATTGCATTATCTCTTATAGTTTCCGAGATATGGACTATCGATAATTTACACCTTAGGCTCTGCTTCTAACTTGGGCCCAAATTGTAAAATGGCCTTATCTATAGGCGATTTCGTTCCAATTCACATTCCAAGTAATATTCGGCATGCTAATTACATTGCCGGTTGCCAAATTGCATTATCTCTTATAGTTTCCGAGATATGGACTATCGATAATTTACACCTTAGGCTCTGCTTCTAACTTGGGCCCAAATTGTAAAATGGTCTTACCTATTGGCGATTTCGTTCCAATTCACTCTCCAAGTAATATTCGGCATGCTAATTACATTGCCGGTTGCGAAATTGCATTATCTCTTATAGTTTCCGAGATATGGACTATCAATAATTTACACCTTAGGCTCTGCTTCTAACTTGGGCCCAAATTGTAAAATGGTCTTATCTATTGGCGATTTCGTTCCAATTCACATTCCAAGTAATATTCGGCATGCTAATTACATTGCCGGTTGCCAAATTGCATTATCTCTTATAGTTTCCGAGATATGGACTCTCGATAATTTACACCTTAGGCTCTGCTTCTAACTTGGGCCCAAATTGTAAAATGGTCTTATCTATTGGCGATTTCGTTCCAATTCACATTCCAAGTAATATTCGGCATGCTAATTACATTGCCGGTTGCCAAATTGCATTATCTCTTATAGTTTCCGAGATATGGACTATCGATAATTTACACCTTAGGCTCTGCTTCTAACTTGGGCCCAAATTGTAAAATGGTCTTATCTATTGGCGATTTCGTCCCAATTCACATTCCAAGTAATATTCGGCATGCTAATTACATTGCCGGTTGCCAAATTGCATTATCTCTTATAGTTTCCGAGATATGGATTATCGATAATTTACACTTTAGGCTCTGCATCTAACTTGGGCCCAAATCGTAAAATGGTCTTATCTATTGGCGATTTCGTTCCAATTCACATTCCAAGTAATATTCGGCATGCTAATTACATTGCCGGTTGCCAAATTGCATTATCTCTTATAGTTTCCGAGATATGGATTATCGATAATTTACACCTTAGGCTCTGCTTCTAACTTGGGCCCAAATCGTAAAATGGTCTTATCTATTGGCGATTTCGTTCCAATTCACATTCCAAGTAATATTCGGCATGCTAATTACATTGCCGGTTGCCAAATTGCATTATCTCTTATAGTTTCCGAGATATGGACTATCGATAATTTACACCTTAGGCTCTGCTTCTAACTTGGGCCCAAATTGTAAAATGGTCTTATCTATTGGCGATTTCGTTCCAATTCACATTCCAAGTAATATTCGGCATGCTAATTACATTGCCGGTTGCCAAATTGCATTATCTCTTATAGTTTCCGAGATATGGACTATCGATAATTTACACCTTAGGCTCTGCTTCTAACTTGGGCCCAAATTGTAAAATGGTCTTATCTATTGGCGATTTCGTTCCAATTCACATTCCAAGTAATATTCGGCATGCTAATTACATTGCCGGTTGCCAAATTGCATTATCTCTTATAGTTTCCGAGATATGGACTATCGATAATTTACACCTTAGGCTCTGCTTCTAACTTGGGCCCAAATTGTAAAATCGTCTTATCTATTGGCGATTTCGTTTCAATTCACATTCCAAGTAATATTCGGCATGCTAATTACATTGCCGGTTGCCAAATTGCATTATCTCTTATAGTTTCCGAGATATGGACTATCGATAATTTACACCTTATGCTTTGCTTCTAACTTGGGCCCAAATTGTAAAATGGTCTTATCTATTGGCGATTTCGTTCCAATTCACATTCCAAGTAATATTCGGCATGCCAATTACATTGCCGGTTGCCAAATTGCATTATCTCTTATAGTTTCCGAGATATGGACTATCGATAATTTACACCTTAGGCTCTGCTTCTAACTTGGGCCAAAATTGTAAAATCGTCTTATCTATTGGCGATTTCGTTCCAATTTACATTCCTAGTAATATTCGGCATGCCAATTACATTGCCGGTTGCCAAATTGCATTATCTCTTATAGTTTCCGAGATATGGACTATCGGTAATTCACACCTTAGGCTCTGCTTCTAACTTGGGCCCAAATTGTAAAATGGTCTTATCTATTGGCGATTTCGTTCCAATTCACATTCCAAGTAATATCCGGCATGCTAATCACATTGCCGGTTGCCAAATTGAATTATCTCTTATAGTTTCCGAGATATGGACTATCGATAATTTACACCTTAGGCTCTGCTTCTAACTTGGGCCCAAATTGTAAAATGGTCTTACCTATTGGCGATTTCGTTCCAATTCACATTCCAAGTAATATTCGGCATGCTAATTACATTGCCGGTTGCCAAATTGCATTATCTCTTATAGTTTCCGAGATATGGACTATCGATAATTTACACCTTAGGCTCTGCTTCTAACTTGGGCCCAAATTGTAAAATGGTTTTATCTATTGGCGATTTCGTTCCAATTCGCATTCCAAGTAATATTCGGCATGCTAATTACATTGCCAGTTGCCAAATTGCATTATCTCTTATAGTTTCCGAGATATGGACCATCGATAATTTACATCTTAGGCTCTGCTTCTAACTTGGGCCCAAATTGTAAAATCGTCTTATCTATTGGCGATTTCGTTCCAATTCACATTCCAAGTAATATTCGGCATGCTAATTATATTGCCGGTTGCCAAATTGCATTATCTCTTATAGTTTCCGAGATATGGACTATCGATAATTTACACCTTAGGCTCTGCTTCTAACTTGGGCCCAAATTGTAAAATAGTCTTATCTATTGGCGATTTCGTTCCAATTCACATTCCAAGTAATATTCGGCATGCTAATTAGATTGCCGGTTGCCAAATTGCATTATCTCTTATAGTTTCCGAGATATGGACTATCGATAATTTACACCTTAGGCTCTGCTTCTAACTTGGGCCCAAATTGTAAAATCGTCTTATCTATTGGCGATTTCGTTCCAATTCACATTCCAAGTAATATTCGGCATGCTAATTACATTGCCGGTTGCCAAATTGCATTATCTCTTATAGTTTCCGAGATATGGACTATCGATAATTTACACCTTATGCTTTGCTTCTAACTTGGGCCCAAATTGTAAAATGGTCTTATCTATTGGCGATTTCGTTCCAATTCACATTCCAAGTAATATCCGGCATGCTAATTACATTGCCGGTTGCCAAATTGAATTATCTCTTATAGTTTCCGAGATATGGACTATCGATAATTTACACCTTAGGCTCTGCTTCTAACTTGGGCCCAAATTGTAAAATGGTCTTATCTATTGGCGATTTCGTTCCAATTCACATTCCAAGTATTATTCGGCATGCTAATTACATTGCCGGTTGCCAAATTGCATTATCTCTTATAGTTTCCGAGATATGGACTATCGATAATTTACACCTTAGGCTCTGCTTCTAACTTGGGCCAAAATTGTAAAATCGTCTTATCTATTGGCGATTTCGTTCCAATTCACATTCCTAGTAATATTCGGCATGCCAATTACATTGCCGGTTGCCAAATTGCATTATCTCTTATAGTTTCCGAGATATGGACTATCGGTAATTCACACCTTAGGCTCTGCTTCTAACTTGGGCCCAAATTGTAAAATGGTCTTATCTATTGGCGATTTCGTTCCAATTCACATTCCAAGTAATATCCGGCATGCTAATCACATTGCCGGTTGCCAAACTGAATTATCTCTTATAGTTTCCGAGATATGGACTATCGATAATTTACACCTTAGGCTCTGCTTCTAACTTGGGCCCAAATTGTAAAATGGTCTTATCTATTGGCGATTTCGTTCCAATTCGCATTCCAAGTAATATTCGGCATGCTAATTACATTGCCAGTTGCCAAATTGCATTATCTCTTATAGTTTCCGAGATATGGACCATCGATAATTTACATCTTAGGCTCTGCTTCTAACTTGGGCCCAAATTGTAAAATCGTCTTATCTATTGGCGATTTCGTTCCAATTCACATTCCAAGTAATATTCGGCATGCTAATTACATTGCCGGTTGCCAAATTGCATTATCTCTTATAGTTTCCGAGATATGGACTATCGATAATTTACACCTTAGGCTCTGCTTCTAACTTGGGCCCAAATTGTAAAATGGTCTTATCTATTGGCGATTTCGTTCCAATTCACATTCCAGGTAATATCCGGCATGCTAATTACATTGCCGGTTGCCAAATTGAATTATCTCTTATAGTTTCCGAGATATGGACTATCGATAATTTACACCTTAGGCTCTGCTTCTAACTTGGGCCCAAATTGTAAAATGGTCTTATCTATTGGCGATTTCGTTCCAATTCACATTCCAAGTAATATCCGGCATGCTAATTACATTGCCGGTTGCCAAATTGAATTATCTCTTATAGTTTCCGAGATATGGACTATCGATAATTTACACCTTAGGCTCTGCTTCTAACTTGGGCCCAAATTGTAAAATGGTCTTATCTATTGGCGATTTCGTTCCAATTCACATTCCAAGTAATATTCGGCATGCTAATCACATTGCCGGTTGCCAAATTGAATTATCTCTTATAGTTTCCGAGATATGGACTATCGATAATTTACACCTTAGGCTCTGCTTCTAACTTGGGCCCAAATTGTAAAACGGTCTTACCTATTGGCGATTTCGTTCCAATTCACATTCCAAGTAATATTCGGCATGCTAATTACATTGCCGGTTGCCAAATTGCATTATCTCTTATAGTTTCCGAGATATGGACTATCGATAATTTACACCTTAGGCTCTGCTTCTAACTTGGGCCCAAATTGTAAAATGGTCTTATCTATTGGCGATTTCGTTCCAATTCGCATTCCAAGTAATATTCGGCATGCTAATTACATTGCCAGTTGCCAAATTGCATTATCTCTTATAGTTTCCGAGATATGGACCATCGATAATTTACATCTTAGGCTCTGCTTCTAACTTGGGCCCAAATTGTAAAATCGTCTTATCTATTGGCGATTTCGTTCCAATTCACATTCCAAGTAATATTCGGCATGCTAATTACATTGCCGGTTGCCAAATTGCATTATCTCTTATAGTTTCCGAGATATGGACTATCGATAATTTACACCTTAGGCTCTGCTTCTAACTTGGGCCCAAATTGTAAAATGGTCTTATCTATTGGCGATTTCGTTCCAATTCACATTCCAGGTAATATCCGGCATGCTAATTACATTGCCGGTTGCCAAATTGAATTATCTCTTATAGTTTCCGAGATATGGACTATCGATAATTTACACCTTAGGCTCTGCTTCTAACTTGGGCCCAAATTGTAAAATGGTCTTATCTATTGGCGATTTCGTTCCAATTCACATTCCAAGTAATATCCGGCATGCTAATTACATTGCCGGTTGCCAAATTGAATTATCTCTTATAGTTTCCGAGATATGGACTATCGATAATTTACACCTTAGGCTCTGCTTCTAACTTGGGCCCAAATTGTAAAATGGTCTTATCTATTGGCGATTTCGTTCCAATTCACATTCCAAGTAATATTCGGCATGCTAATTACATTGCCGGTTGCCAAATTGCATTATCTCTTATAGTTTCCGAGATATGGACTATCGATAATTTACACCTTAGGCTCTGCTTCTAACTTGGGCCCAAATTGTAAAATGGTCTTCTCTATTGGCGATTTCGTTCCAATTCACATTCCAAGTAATATTCGGCATGCTAATTACATTGCCGGTTGCCAAATTGCATTAACTCTTATAGTTTCCGAGATATGGACTATCGATAATTTACACCTTAGGCTCTGCTTCTAACTTGGGCCCAAATTGTAAAATGGTCTTATCTATTGGCGATTTCGTTCCAATTCACATTCCAAGTAATATTCGGCATGCTAATTACATTGCCGGTTGCCAAATTGCATTATCACTTATAGTTTCCGAGATATGGACTATCGATAATTTACACCATAGGCTCTGCTTCTAACTTGGGCCCAAATTGTAAAATGGTCTTATCTATTGGCGATTTCGTTCCAATTCACATTCCAAGTAATATTCGGCATGCTAATTACATTGCCGGTTGCCAAATTGCATTATCTCTTATAGTTTCCGAGATATGGACTATCGATAATTTACACCTTAGGCTCTGCTTCTAACTTGGGCCCAAATTGTAAAATGGTCTTATCTATTGGCGATTTCGTTCCAATTCACATTCCAAGTAATATTCGGCATGCTAATTACATTGCCGGTTGCCAAATTGCATTATCTCTTATAGTTTCCGAGATATGGACTATCGATAATTTACACCATAGGCTCTGCTTATAACTTGGGCCCAAATTGTAAAATGGTCTTATCTATTGGCGATTTCGTTCCAACTCACATTCCAAGTAATATTCGGCATGCTAATTACATTGCCGGTTGCCAAATTGCATTATCTCTTATAGTTTCCGAGATATGGACTATCGATAATTTACACCTTAGGCTCTGCTTCTAACTTGGGCCCAAATTGTAAAATGGTCTTATCTATTGGCGATTTCGTTCCAATTCACATTCCAAGTAATATTCGGCATGCTAAATACATTGCCGGTTGCCAAATTGCATTATCTCTTATAGTTTCCGAGATATGGACTATCGATAATTTACACCTTAGGCTCTGCTTCTAACTTGGGCCCAAATTGTAAAATGGTCTTATCTATTGGCGATTTCGTTCTAATTCACATTCCAAGTAATATTCGGCATGCTAATTACATTGCCGGTTGCCAAATTGCATTATCTCTTATAGTTTCCGAGATATGGACTATCGATAATTTACACCTGAGGCTCTGCTTCTAACTTGGGTCCAAATTGTAAAATAGTCTTATCTATTGGCGATTTCGTCCCAATTCACATTCCAAGTGATATTCGGCATGCTAATTACATTGCCGGTTGCGAAATTGCATAATCTCTTATAGTTTCCGAGATATGGACTATCAATAATTTACACCTTAGGCTCTGCTTCTAACTTGGGCCCAAATTGTAAAATGGTCTTACCTATTGGCGATTTCGTTCCAATTCACATTCCAAGTAATATTCGGCATGCTAATTACATTGCCGTTTGCCAAATTGCATTATCTCTTATAGTTTCCGAGATATGGACTATCGATAATTTACACCTTAGGCTCTGCTTCTAACTTGGGCCCAAATTGTAAAATGGTCTTATCTATTGGCGATTTCGTTCCAATTCACATTCCAAGTAATATTCGGCATGCTAATTACATTGCCGGTTGCCAAATTGCATTATCTCTTATAGTTTCCGAGATATGGACTATCGATAATTTACACCTTAGGCTTTGCTTCTAACTTGGGCCCAAATTGTAAAATGGTCTTATCTATTGGCGATTTCGTTCCAATTCACATTCCAAGTAATATTCGGCATGCTAATTACATTGCCGGTTGCCAAATTGCATTATCTCTTATAGTTTCCGAGATATGGACTATCAATAATTTACACCTTAGGCTCTGCTTCTGACTTGGGCCCAAATTGTAAAATGGTCTTATCTATTGGCAATTTCGTTCCAATTCACATTCCAAGTAATATTCGGCATGCTAATTACATTGCCGGTTGCCAAATTGCATTATCTCTTATAGTTTCCGAGATATGGACTATCGATTATTTACACCTTAGGCTCTGCTTCTAACTTGGGCCCAAATTGTAAAATGGCCTTATCTATTGGCGATTTCGTTCCAATTCACATTCCAAGTAATATTCGGCATGCTAATTACATTGCCGGTTGCCAAATTGCATTATCTCTTATAGTTTCCGAGATATGGACTATCGATAATTTACACCTTAGGCTCTGCTTCTAACTTGGGCCCAAATTGTAAAATGGTATTACCTATTGGCGATTTCGTTCCAACTCACACTCCAAGTAATATTCGGCATGCTAATTACATTGCCGGTTGCGATATTGCATTATCTCTTATAGTTTCCGAGATATGGACTATCAATAATTTACACCTTAGGCTCTGCTTCTAACTTGGGCCCAAATTGTAAAATGGTCTTATCTATTGGCGATTTCGTTCCAATTCACATTCCAAGTAATATTCGGCATGCTAATTACATTGCCGGTTGCCAAATTGCATTATCTCTTATAGTTTCCGAGATATGGACTATCGATAATTTACACCTTAGGCTCTGCTTCTAACTTGGGCCCAAATCGTAAAATGGTCTTATCTATTGGCGATTTCGTTCCAGTTCACATTCCAAGTAATATTCGGCATGCTAATTACATTGCCGGTTGCCAAATTGCATTATCTCTTATAGTTTCCGAGATATGGACTATCGATAATTTACACCCTAGGCTCTGCTTCTAACTTGGGCCCAAATTGTAAAATGGTCTTATCTACTGGCGATTTCGTTCCAATTCACATTCCAAGTAATATTCGGCATGCTAATTACATTGCCGGTTGCCAAATTGCATTATCTCTTATAGTTTCCGAGATATGGACTATCGATAATTTACACCTTAGGCTCTGCTTCTAACTTGGGCCCAAATTGTAAAATGGCCTTATCTATAGGCGATTTCGTTCCAATTCACATTCCAAGTAATATTCGGCATGCTAATTACATTGCCGGTTGCCAAATTGCATTATCTCTTATAGTTTCCGAGATATGGACTATCGATAATTTACACCTTAGGCTCTGCTTCTAACTTGGGCCCAAATTGTAAAATGGTCTTACCTATTGGCGATTTCGTTCCAATTCACTCTCCAAGTAATATTCGGCATGCTAATTACATTGCCGGTTGCGAAATTGCATTATCTCTTATAGTTTCCGAGATATGGACTATCAATAATTTACACCTTAGGCTCTGCTTCTAACTTGGGCCCAAATTGTAAAATGGTCTTATCTATTGGCGATTTCGTTCCAATTCACATTCCAAGTAATATTCGGCATGCTAATTACATTGCCGGTTGCCAAATTGCATTATCTCTTATAGTTTCCGAGATATGGATTATCGATAATTTACACCTTAGGCTCTGCTTCTAACTTGGGCCCAAATCTTAAAATGGTCTTATCTATTGGCGATTTCGTTCCAATTCACATTCCAAGTAATATTCGGCATGCTAATTACATTGCCGGTTGCCAAATTGCATTATCTCTTATAGTTTCCGAGATATGGACTATCGATAATTTACACCTTAGGCTCTGCTTATAACTTGGGCCCAAATTGTTAAATGGTCTTATCTATTGGCGATTTCGTTCCAATTCACATTCCAAGTAATATTCGGCATGCTAATTACATTGCCGGTTGCCAAATTGCATTATCTCTTATAGTTTCCGAGATATGGACTATCGATAATTTACACCTTAGGCTCTGCTTCTAACTTGGGCCCATATTGTAAAATGGTCTTATCTATTGGCGATTTCGTTCCAATTCACATTCCAAGTAATATTCGGCATGCTAATTACATTGCCGGTTGCCAAATTGCATTATCTCTTATAGTTTCCGAGATATGGACTATCGATAATTTACACCTTAGGCTCTGCTTCTAACTTGGGCCCAAATTGTAAAATGGTCTTCTCTATTGGCGATTTCGTTCCAATTCACATTCCAAGTAATATTCGGCATGCTAATTACATTGCCGGTTGCCAAATTGCATTATCTCTTATAGTTTCCAAGATATGGACTATCGATAATTTACACCATAGGCTCTGCTTCTAAGTTGGGCCCAAATTGTAAAATGGTCTTCTCTATTGGCGATTTCGTTCCAATTCACATTCCAAGTAATATTCGGCATGCTAATTACATTGCCGGTTGCCAAATTGCATTATCTCTTATAGTTTCCGAGATATGGACTATCGATAATTTACACCTTAGGCTCTGCTTCTAACTTGGGCCCAAATTGTAAAATCGTCTTATCTATTGGCGATTTCGTTCCAATTCACATTCCAAGTAATATTCGGCATGCTAATTACATTGCCGGTTGCCAAATTGCATTATCTCTTATAGTTTCCGAGATATGGACTATCGGTAATTTACACCTTAGGCTCTGCTTCTAACTGGGGCCCAAATTGTAAAATGGACTTATCTATTGGCGATTTCGTTCCAATTCACATTCCAAGTAATATCCGGCATGCTAATTACATTGCCGGTTGCCAAATTGAATTATCTCTTATAGTTTCCGAGATATGGACTATCGATAATTTACACCTTAGGCTCTGCTTCTAACTTGGGCCCAAATTGTAAAATGGTCTTACCTATTGGCGATTTCGTTCCAATTCACATTCCAAGTAATATTCGGCATGCTAATTACATTGCCGGTTGCCAAATTGCATTATCTCTTATAGTTTCCGAGATATGGACTATCGATAATTTACACCTTAGGCTCTGCTTCTAACTTGGGCCCAAATTGCAAAATGGTCTTATCTATTGGCGATTTCGTTCCAATTCACATTCCAAGTAATATTCGGCATGCTAATTACATTGCCGGTTGCCAAATTGCATTATCTCTTATAGTTTCCGAGATATGGACTATCGATAATTTACACCTTAGGCTCTGCTTCTAACTTGGGCCCAAATTGTAAAATGGTCTTATCTATTGGCGATTTCGTTCCAATTCACATTCCAAGTAATATTCGGCATGCTAATTACATTGCCGGTTGCCAAATTGCATTAACTCTTATAGTTTCCGAGATATGGACTATCGATAATTTACACCTTAGGCTCTGCTTCTAACTTGGGCCCAAATTGTAAAATGGTCTTATCTATTGGCGATTTCGTTCCAATTCACATTCCAAGTAATATTCGGCATGCTAATTACATTGCCGGTTGCCAAATTGAATTATCTCTTATAGTTTCCGAGATATGGACTATCGATAAATTACACCTTAGGCTCTGCTTCTAACTTGGGCCCAAATTGTAAAATGGTCTTACCTATTGGCGATTTCGTTCCAATTCACATTCCAAGTAATATTCGGCATGCTAATTACATTGCCGGTTGCCAAATTGCATTATCTCTTATAGTTTCCGAGATATGGACTATCGATAATTTACACCTTAGGCTCTGCTTCTAACTTGGGCCCAAATTGTAAAATGGCCTTATCTATAGGCGATTTCGTTCCAATTCACATTCCAAGTAATATTCGGCATGCTAATTACATTGCCGGTTGCCAAATTGCATTATCTCTTATAGTTTCCGAGATATGGACTATCGATAATTTACACCTTAGGCTCTGCTTCTAACTTGGGCCCAAATTGTAAAATGGTCTTACCTATTGGCGATTTCGTTCCAATTCACTCTCCAAGTAATATTCGGCATGCTAATTACATTGCCGGTTGCGAAATTGCATTATCTCTTATAGTTTCCGAGATATGGACTATCAATAATTTACACCTTAGGCTCTGCTTCTAACTTGGGCCCAAATTGTAAAATTTTCTTATCTATTGGCGATTTCGTTCCAATTCACATTCCAAGTAATATTCGGCATGCTAATTACATTGCCGGTTGCCAAATTGCATTATCTTTTATAGTTTCCGAGATATGGACTCTCGATAATTTACACCTTAGGCTCTGCTTCTAACTTGGGCCCAAATTGTAAAATGGTCTTATCTATTGGCGATTTCGTTCCAATTCACATTCCAAGTAATATTCGGCATGCTAATTACATTGCCGGTTGCCAAATTGCATTATCTCTTATAGTTTCCGAGATATGGATTATCGATAATTTACACCTTAGGCTCTGCTTCTAACTTGGGCCCAAATCTTAAAATGGTCTTATCTATTGGCGATTTCGTTCCAATTCACATTCCAAGTAATATTCGGCATGCTAATTATATTGCCGGTTGCCAAATTGCATTATCTCTTATAGTTTCCGAGATATGGACTATCGATAATTTACACCTTAGGCTCTGCTTATAACTTGGGCCCAAATTGTTAAATGGTCTTATCTATTGGCGATTTCGTTCCAATTCACATTCCAAGTAATATTCGGCATGCTAATTACATTGCCGGTTGCCAAATTGCATTATCTCTTATAGTTTCCGAGATATGGACTATCGATAATTTACACCTTAGGCTCTGCTTCTAACTTGGGCCCATATTGTAAAATGGTCTTATCTATTGGCGATTTCGTTCCAATTCACATTCCAAGTAATATTCGGCATGCTAATTACATTGCCGGTTGCCAAATTGCATTATCTCTTATAGTTTCCGAGATATGGACTATCGATAATTTACACCATAGGCTCTGCTTCTAAGTTGGGCCCAAATTGTAAAATGGTCTTCTCTATTGGCGATTTCGTTCCAATTCACATTCCAAGTAATATTCGGCATGCTAATTACATTGCCGGTTGCCAAATTGCATTATCTCTTATAGTTTCCGAGATATGGACTATCGATAATTTACACCTTAGGCTCTGCTTCTAACTTGGGCCCAAATTGTAAAATCGTCTTATCTATTGGCGATTTCGTTCCAATTCACATTCCAAGTAATATTCGGCATGCTAATTACATTGCCGGTTGCCAAATTGCATTATCTCTTATAGTTTCCGAGATATGGACTATCGGTAATTTACACCTTAGGCTCTGCTTCTAACTGGGGCCCAAATTGTAAAATGGTCTTATCTATTGGCGATTTCGTTCCAATTCACATTCCAAGTAATATCCGGCATGCTAATTATATTGCCGGTTGCCAAATTGAATTATCTCTTATAGTTTCCGAGATATGGACTATCGATAATTTACACCTTAGGCTCTGCTTCTAACTTGGGCCCAAATTGTAAAATGGTCTTACCTATTGGCGATTTCGTTCCAATTCACATTCCAAGTAATATTCGGCATGCTAATTACATTGCCGGTTGCCAAATTGCATTATCTCTTATAGTTTCCGAGATATGGACTATCGATAATTTACACCTTAGGCTCTGCTTCTAACTTGGGCCCAAATTGTAAAATGGTCTTATCTATTGGCGATTTCGTTCCAATTCACATTCCAAGTAATATTCGGCATGCTAATTACATTGCCGGTTGCCAAATTGCATTATCTCTTATAGTTTCCGAGATATGGACTATCGATAATTTACACCTTAGGCTCTGCTTCTAACTTGGGCCCAAATTGTAAAATGGTCTTATCTATTGGCGATTTCGTTCCAATTCACATTCCAAGTAATATTCGGCATGCTAATTACATTGCCGGTTGCCAAATTGCATTAACTCTTATAGTTTCCGAGATATGGACTATCGATAATTTACACCTTAGGCTCTGCTTCTAACTTGGGCCCAAATTGTAAAATGGTCTTATCTATTGGCGATTTCGTTCCAATTCACATTCCAAGTAATATTCGGCATGCTAATTACATTGCCGGTTGCCAAATTGAATTATCTCTTATAGTTTCCGAGATATGGACTATCGATAATTTACACCTTAGGCTCTGCTTCTAACTTGGGCCCAAATTGTAAAATGGTCTTACCTATTGGCGATTTCGTTCCAATTCACATTCCAAGTAATATTCGGCATGCTAATTACATTGCCGGTTGCCAAATTGCATTATCTCTTATAGTTTCCGAGATATGGACTATCGATAATTTACACCTTAGGCTCTGCTTCTAACTTGGGCCCAAATTGTAAAATGGTCTTATCTATTGGCGAATTCGTTATAATTCACATTCCAAGTAATATTCGGCATGCTAATTACATTGCCGTTTGCCAAATTGCATTATCTCTTATAGTTTCCAAGATATGGACTATCGATAATTTACACCTTAGGCTCTGCTTCTAACTTGGTCCCAAATTGTAAAATGGTCTTATCTATTGGCGATTTCGCTCCAATTCACATTCCAAGTAATATTCGGCATGCTAATTACATTGCCGGTTGCCAAATTGCATTAACTCTTATAGTTTCCGAGATATGGACTATCGATAATTTACACCTTAGGCTCTGCTTCTAACTTGGGCCCAAATTGTAAAATGGTCTTATCTATTGGCGATTTCGTTCCAATTCACATTCCAAGTAATATTCGGCATGCTAATTACATTGCCGGTTGCCAAATTGCATTATCTCTTATAGTTTCCGAGATATGGACTATCGATAATTTACACCATAGGCTCTGCTTATAACTTGGGCCCAAATTGTTAAATGGTCTTATCTATTGGCGATTTCGTTCCAATTCACATTCCAAGTAATATTCGGCATGCTAATTACATTGCCGGTTGCCAAATTGCATTATCTCTTATAGTTTCCGAGATATGGACTATCGATAATTTACACCTTAGGCTCTGCGTCTAACTTGGGCCCAAATTGTAAAATGGTCTTATCTATTGGCGATTTCGTTCCAATTCACATTCCAAGTAATATTCGGCATGCTAATTACATTGCCGGTTGCCAAATTGCATTATCTCTTATAGTTTCCGAGATATGGACTATCGATAATTTACACCTTAGGCTCTGCTTCTAACTTGGGCCCAAATTGTAAAATGGTCTTATCTATTGGCGATTTCGTTCCAATTCACATTCCAAGTAATATTCGGCATGCTAATTACATTGCCGGTTGCCAAATTGCATTATCTCTTATAGTTTCCGAGATATGGACTATCGATAATTTACACCTTAGGCTCTGCTTCTTATTTGGGCCCAAATTGTAAAATGGCCTTATCTATTGGCGATTTCGTTCCAATTCACATTCCAAGTAATATTCGGCATGCTAATTACATTGCCGGTTGCCAAATTGCATTATCTCTTATAGTTTCCGAGATATGGACTATCAATAATTTACACCTTAGGCTCTGCTTCTAACTTGGGCCCAAATTGTAAAATGGTCTTATCTATTGGCGATTTCGTTCCAATTCACATTCCAAGTAACATTCGGCATGCTAATTACATTGCCGGTTGCCAAATTGCATTATCTCTTATAGTTTCCGAGATATGGACTATCGATAATTTACACCTTAGGCTCTGCTTCTAACTTGGGCCCAAATTGTAAAATGGCCTTATCTATTGGCGATTTCGTTCCAATTCACATTCCAAGTAATATTCGGCATGCTAATTACATTGCCGGTTGCCAAATTGCATTATCTCTTATAGTTTCCGAGATATGGACTATCAATAATTTACACCTTAGGCTCTGCTTCTAACTTGGGCCCAAATTGTAAAATGGTCTTATCTATTGGCGATTTCGTTCCAATTCACATTCCAAGTAATATTCGGCATGCTAATTACATTGCCGGTTGCCAAATTGCATTATCTCTTATAGTTTCCGAGATATGGACTATCGATAATTTACACCTTAGGCTCTGCTTCTAACTTGGGCCCAAATTGTAAAATGGTCTTATCTATTGGCGATTTCGTCCCAATTCACATTCCAAGTGATATTCGGCATGGTAATTACATTGCCGGTTGCGAAATTGCATTATCTCTTATAGTTTCCGAGATATGGACTATCAATAATTTACACCTTAGGCTCTGCTTCTAACTTGGGCCCAAATTGTAAAATGGTCTTATCTATTGGCGATTTCGTTCCAATTCACATTCCAAGTAATATTCGGCATGCTAATTACATTGCCGGTTGCCAAATTGCATTATCTCTTATAGTTTCCGAGATATGGACTATCGATAATTTACACCTTAGGCTCTGCTTCTAACTTGGGCCCAAATTGTAAAATGGTCTTATCTATTGGCGATTTCGTTCCAATTCACATTCCAAGTAATATTCGGCATGCTAATTACATTGCCGGTTGCCAAATTGCATTATCTCTTATAGTTTCCGAGATATGGACTATCGATAATTTACACCTTAGGCTCTGCTTCTAATTTGGGCCCAAATTGTAAAATGGTCTTATCTATTGGCGATTTCGTTCCAATTCACATTCCAAGTAATATTCGGCATGCTAATTACATTGCCGGTTGCCAAATTGCATTATCTCTTATAGTTTCCGAGATATGGACTATCAATAATTTACACCTTAGGCTCTGCTTCTAACTTGGGCCCAAATTGTAAAATGGTCTTATCTATTGGCGATTTCGTTCCAATTCACATTCCAAGTAACATTCGGCATGCCAATTACATTGCCGGTTGCCAAATTGCATTATCTCTTATAGTTTCCGAGATATGGACTATCGATAATTTACACCTTAGGCTCTGCTTCTAACTTGGGCCCAAATTGTAAAATGGTATTACCTATTGGCGATTTCGTTCCAATTCACACTCCAAGTAATATTCGGCATGCTAATTACATTGCCGGTTGCGATATTGCATTATCTCTTATAGTTTCCGAGATATGGACTATCAATAATTTACACCTTAGGCTCTGCTTCTAACTTGGGCCCAAATTGTAAAATGGTCTTATATATTGGCGATTTCGTTCCAGTTCACATTCCAAGTAATATTCGGCATGCTAATTACATTGCCGGTTGCCAAATTGCATTATCTCTTATAGTTTCCGAGATATGGACTATCGATAATTTACACCCTAGGCTCTGCTTCTAACTTGGGCCCAAATTGTAAAATGGTCTTATCTATTGGCGATTTCGTTCCAATTCACATTCCAAGTAATATTCGGCATGCTAATTACATTGCCGGTTGCCAAATTGCATTATCTCTTATAGTTTCCGAGATATGGACTATCGATAATTTACACCTTAGGCTCTGCTTCTAACTTGGGCCCAAATTGTAAAATGGCCTTATCTATAGGCGATTTCGTTCCAATTCACATTCCAAGTAATATTCGGCATGCTAATTACATTGCCGCTTGCCAAATTGCATTATCTCTTAGGTTCGTCCATCGATCGATGGACGAACCTAGTTTCCGAGATATGGACTATCGATAATTTACACCTCAGGCTCTGCTTCTAACTTGGGCCCAAATTGTAAAATGGTCTTATCTATTGGCGATTTCGTTCCAATTCACATTCCAAGTAATATTCGGCATGCTAATTACATTGCCGGTTGCCAAATTGCATTATTTCTTATAGTTTCCGAGATATGGACTATCGATAATTTACACCTTAGGCTCTGCTTCTAACTTGGGCCCAAATTGTAAAATCGTCTTATCTATTGGCGATTTCGTTCCAATTCACATTCCAAGTAATATTCGGCATGCTAATTACATTGCCGGTTGCCAAATTGCATTATCTCTTATAGTTTCCGATATATGGACTATCGATAATTTACACCTTAGGCTCTGCTTCTAACTTGGGCCCAAATTGTAAAATGGTCTTATCTATTGGCGATTTCGTTCCAATTCACATTCCAAGTAATATTCGGCATGCTAATTACATTGCCGGTTGCCAAAATTGCATTATCTCTTATAGTTTCCGAGATATTAACTATCGTTAATTTACACCTTAGGCTCTGCTTCTAACTTGGGCCCAAATTATAAAATGGCCTTATCTATTGGAGATTTCGTTCCAATTCACATTCCAAGTAATATTCGGCATGCTAATTACATTGCCGGTTGCCAAATTGCATTATCTCTTATAGTTTCCGAGATATGGACTATCGATAATTTACACCTTAGGCTCTGCTTCTAACTTGGGCCCAAATTGTAAAATGGTCTTCTCTATTGGCGATTTCGTTCCAATTCACATTCCAAGTAATATTCGGCATGCTAATTACATTGCCGGTTGCCAAATTGCATTATCTCTTATAGTTTCCGAGATATGGACTATCGATAATTTACACCATAGGCTCTGCTTCTAAGTTGGGCCCAAATTGTAAAATGGTCTTATCTATTGGCGATTTCGTTCCAATTCACATTCCAAGTAATATTCGGCATGCTAATTACATTGCCGGTTGCCAAATTGCATTATCTCTTATAGTTTCCGAGATATGGACTATCGATAATTTACACCTTAGGCTCTGCTTCTAACTTGGGCCCAAATTGTAAAATCGTCTTATCTATTGGCGATTTCGTTCCAATTCACATTCCAAGTAATATTCGGCATGCTAATTACATTGCCGGTTGCCAAATTGCATTATCTCTTATAGTTTCCGAGATATGGACTATCGGTAATTTACACCTTAGGCTCTGCTTCTAACTGGGGCCCAAATTGTAAAATGGTCTTATCTATTGGCGATTTCGTTCCAATTCACATTCCAAGTAATATCCGGCATGCTAATTACATTGCCGGTTGCCAAATTGAATTATCTCTTATAGTTTCCGAGATATGGACTATCGATAATTTACACCTTAGGCTCTGCTTCTAACTTGGGCCCAAATTGTAAAATGGTCTTACCTATTGGCGATTTCGTTCCAATTCACATTCCAAGTAATATTCGGCATGCTAATTACATTGCCGGTTGCCAAATTGCATTATCTCTTATAGTTTCCGAGATATGGACTATCGATAATTTACACCTTAGGCTCTGCTTCTAACTTGGGCCCAAATTGTAAAATGGTCTTATCTATTGGCGATTTCGTTCCAATTCACATTCCAAGTAATATTCGGCATGCTAATTACATTGCCGGTTGCCAAATTGCATTATCTCTTATAGTTTCCGAGATATGGACTATCGATAATTTACACCTTAGGCTCTGCTTCTAACTTGGGCCCAAATTGTAAAATGGTCTTATCTATTGGCGATTTCGTTCCAATTCACATTCCAAGTAATATTCGGCATGCTAATTACATTGCCGGTTGCCAAATTGCATTATCTCTTATAGTTTCCGAGATATGGACTATCGATAATTTACACCTTAGGCTCTGCTTCTAACTTGGGCCCAAATTGTAAAATGGTCTTATCTATTGGCGATTTCGTTCCAATTCACATTCCAAGTAATATTCGGCATGCTAATTACATTGCCGGTTGCCAAATTGCATTAACTCTTATAGTTTCCGAGATATGGACTATCGATAATTTACACCTTAGGCTCTGCTTCTAACTTGGGCCCAAATTGTAAAATGGTCTTATCTATTGGCGATTTCGTTCCAATTCACATTCCAAGTAATATTCGGCATGCTAATTACATTGCCGGTTGCCAAATTGAATTATCTCTTATAGTTTCCGAGATATGGACTATCGATAATTTACACCTTAGGCTCTGCTTCTAACTTGGGCCCAAATTGTAAAATGGTCTTATCTATTGGCGATTTCGTTCCAATTCACATTCCAAGTAATATTCGGCATGCTAATTACATTGCCGGTTGCCAAATTGCATTATCTCTTATAGTTTCCGAGATATGGACTATCGATAATTTACACCTTAGGCTCTGCTTCTAACTTGGGCCCAAATTGTAAAATGGTCTTATCTATTGGCGATTTCGTTCCAATTCACATTCCAAGTAATATTCGGCATGCTAATTACATTGCCGGTTGCCAAATTGCATTATCTCTTATAGTTTCCGAGATATGGACTATCGATAATTTACACCTTAGGCTCTGCTTCTAACTTGGGCCCAAATTGTAAAATGGTCTTATCTATTGGCGATTTCGTTCCAATTCACATTCCAAGTAATATTCGGCATGCTAATTACATTGCCGGTTGCCAAATTGCATTAACTCTTATAGTTTCCGAGATATGGACTATCGATAATTTACACCTTAGGCTCTGCTTCTAACTTGGGCCCAAATTGTAAAATGGTCTTATCTATTGGCGATTTCGTTCCAATTCACATTCCAAGTAATATTCGGCATGCTAATTACATTGCCGGTTGCCAAATTGCATTATCTCTTATAGTTTCCGAGATATGGATTATCGATAATTTACACCTTAGGCTCTGCTTCTAACTTGGGCCCAAATCTTAAAATGGTCTTATCTATTGGCGATTTCGTTCCAATTCACATTCCAAGTAATATTCGGCATGCTAATTATATTGCCGGTCGCCAAATTGCATTATCTCTTATAGTTTCCGAGATATGGACTATCGATAATTTACACCTTAGGCTCTGCTTATAACTTGGGCCCAAATTGTTAAATGGTCTTATCTATTGGCGATTTCGTTCCAATTCACATTCCAAGTAATATTCGGCATGCTAATTACATTGCCGGTTGCCAAATTGCATTATCTCTTATAGTTTCCGAGATATGGACTATCGATAATTTACACCTTAGGCTCTGCTTCTAACTTGGGCCCATATTGTAAAATGGTCTTATCTATTGGCGATTTCGTTCCAATTCACATTCCAAGTAATATTCGGCATGCTAATTACATTGCCGGTTGCCAAATTGCATTATCTCTTATAGTTTCCGAGATATGGACTATCGATAATTTACACCTTAGGCTCTGCTTCTAACTTGGGCCCAAATTGTAAAATGGTCTTCTCTATTGGCGATTTCGTTCCAATTCACATTCCAAGTAATATTCGGCATGCTAATTACATTGCCGGTTGCCAAATTGCATTATCTCTTATAGTTTCCAAGATATGGACTATCGATAATTTACACCATAGGCTCTGCTTCTAAGTTGGGCCCAAATTGTAAAATGGTCTTCTCTATTGGCGATTTCGTTCCAATTCACATTCCAAGTAATATTCGGCATGCTAATTACATTGCCGGTTGCCAAATTGCATTATCTCTTATAGTTTCCGAGATATGGACTATCGATAATTTACACCTTAGGCTCTGCTTCTAACTTGGGCCCAAATTGTAAAATCGTCTTATCTATTGGCGATTTCGTTCCAATTCACATTCCAAGTAATATTCGGCATGCTAATTACATTGCCGGTTGCCAAATTGCATTATCTCTTATAGTTTCCGAGATATGGACTATCGGTAATTTACACCTTAGGCTCTGCTTCTAACTGGGGCCCAAATTGTAAAATGGTCTTATCTATTGGCGATTTCGTTCCAATTCACATTCCAAGTAATATCCGGCATGCTAATTATATTGCCGGTTGCCAAATTGAATTATCTCTTATAGTTTCCGAGATATGGACTATCGATAATTTACACCTTAGGCTCTGCTTCTAACTTGGGCCCAAATTGTAAAATGGTCTTACCTATTGGCGATTTCGTTCCAATTCACATTCCAAGTAATATTCGGCATGCTAATTACATTGCCGGTTGCCAAATTGCATTATCTCTTATAGTTTCCGAGATATGGACTATCGATAATTTACACCTTAGGCTCTGCTTCTAACTTGGGCCCAAATTGTAAAATGGTCTTATCTATTGGCGATTTCGTTCCAATTCACATTCCAAGTAATATTCGGCATGCTAATTACATTGCCGGTTGCCAAATTGCATTATCTCTTATAGTTTCCGAGATATGGACTATCGATAATTTACACCTTAGGCTCTGCTTCTAACTTGGGCCCAAATTGTAAAATGGTCTTATCTATTGGCGATTTCGTTCCAATTCACATTCCAAGTAATATTCGGCATGCTAATTACATTGCCGGTTGCCAAATTGCATTAACTCTTATAGTTTCCGAGATATGGACTATCGATAATTTACACCTTAGGCTCTGCTTCTAACTTAGGCCCAAATTGTAAAATGGTCTTATCTATTGGCGATTTCGTTCCAATTCACATTCCAAGTAATATTCGGCATGCTAATTACATTGCCGGTTGCCAAATTGAATTATCTCTTATAGTTTCCGAGATATGGACTATCGATAATTTACACCTTAGGCTCTGCTTCTAACTTGGGCCCAAATTGTAAAATGGTCTTACCTATTGGCGATTTCGTTCCAATTCACATTCCAAGTAATATTCGGCATGCTAATTACATTGCCGGTTGCCAAATTGCATTATCTCTTATAGTTTCCGAGATATGGACTATCGATAATTTACACCTTAGGCTCTGCTTCTAACTTGGGCCCAAATTGTAAAATGGTCTTATCTATTGGCGAATTCGTTATAATTCACATTCCAAGTAATATTCGGCATGCTAATTACATTGCCGTTTGCCAAATTGCATTATCTCTTATAGTTTCCAAGATATGGACTATCGATAATTTACACCTTAGGCTCTGCTTCTAACTTGGTCCCAAATTGTAAAATGGTCTTATCTATTGGCGATTTCGCTCCAATTCACATTCCAAGTAATATTCGGCATGCTAATTACATTGCCGGTTGCCAAATTGCATTATCTCTTATAGTTTCCGAGATATGGACTATCGATAATTTACACCATAGGCTCTGCTTATAACTTGGGCCCAAATTGTTAAATGGTCTTATCTATTGGCGATTTCGTTCCAATTCACATTCCAAGTAATATTCGGCATGCTAATTACATTGCCGGTTGCCAAATTGCATTATCTCTTATAGTTTCCGAGATATGGACTATCGATAATTTACACCTTAGGCTCTGCGTCTAACTTGGGCCCAAATTGTAAAATGGTCTTATCTATTGGCGATTTCGTTCCAATTCACATTCCAAGTAATATTCGGCATGCTAATTACATTGCCGGTTGCCAAATTGCATTATCTCTTATAGTTTCCGAGATATGGACTATCGATAATTTACACCTTAGGCTCTGCTTCTAACTTGGGCCCAAATTGTAAAATGGTCTTATCTATTGGCGATTTCGTTCCAATTCACATTCCAAGTAATATTCGGCATGCTAATTACATTGCCGGTTGCCAAATTGCATTATCTCTTATAGTTTCCGAGATATGGACTATCGATAATTTACACCTTAGGCTCTGCTTCTTATTTGGGCCCAAATTGTAAAATGGCCTTATCTATTGGCGATTTCGTTCCAATTCACATTCCAAGTAATATTCGGCATGCTAATTACATTGCCGGTTGCCAAATTGCATTATCTCTTATAGTTTCCGAGATATGGACTATCAATAATTTACACCTTAGGCTCTGCTTCTAACTTGGGCCCAAATTGTAAAATGGTCTTATCTATTGGCGATTTCGTTCCAATTCACATTCCAAGTAACATTCGGCATGCTAATTACATTGCCGGTTGCCAAATTGCATTATCTCTTATAGTTTCCGAGATATGGACTATCGATAATTTACACCTTAGGCTCTGCTTCTAACTTGGGCCCAAATTGTAAAATGGCCTTATCTATTGGCGATTTCGTTCCAATTCACATTCCAAGTAATATTCGGCATGCTAATTACATTGCCGGTTGCCAAATTGCATTATCTCTTATAGTTTCCGAGATATGGACTATCAATAATTTACACCTTAGGCTCTGCTTCTAACTTGGGCCCAAATTGTAAAATGGTCTTATCTATTGGCGATTTCGTTCCAATTCACATTCCAAGTAATATTCGGCATGCTAATTACATTGCCGGTTGCCAAATTGCATTATCTCTTATAGTTTCCGAGATATGGACTATCGATAATTTACACCTTAGGCTCTGCTTCTAACTTGGGCCCAAATTGTAAAATGGTCTTATCTATTGGCGATTTCGTCCCAATTCACATTCCAAGTGATATTCGGCATGGTAATTACATTGCCGGTTGCGAAATTGCATTATCTCTTATAGTTTCCGAGATATGGACTATCAATAATTTACACCTTAGGCTCTGCTTCTAACTTGGGCCCAAATTGTAAAATGGTCTTATCTATTGGCGATTTCGTTCCAATTCACATTCCAAGTAATATTCGGCATGCTAATTACATTGCCGGTTGCCAAATTGCATTATCTCTTATAGTTTCCGAGATATGGACTATCGATAATTTACACCTTAGGCTCTGCTTCTAACTTGGGCCCAAATTGTAAAATGGTCTTATCTATTGGCGATTTCGTTCCAATTCACATTCCAAGTAATATTCGGCATGCTAATTACATTGCCGGTTGCCAAATTGCATTATCTCTTATAGTTTCCGAGATATGGACTATCGATAATTTACACCTTAGGCTCTGCTTCTAATTTGGGCCCAAATTGTAAAATGGTCTTATCTATTGGCGATTTCGTTCCAATTCACATTCCAAGTAATATTCGGCATGCTAATTACATTGCCGGTTGCCAAATTGCATTATCTCTTATAGTTTCCGAGATATGGACTATCAATAATTTACACCTTAGGCTCTGCTTCTAACTTGGGCCCAAATTGTAAAATGGTCTTATCTATTGGCGATTTCGTTCCAATTCACATTCCAAGTAACATTCGGCATGCCAATTACATTGCCGGTTGCCAAATTGCATTATCTCTTATAGTTTCCGAGATATGGACTATCGATAATTTACACCTTAGGCTCTGCTTCTAACTTGGGCCCAAATTGTAAAATGGTATTACCTATTGGCGATTTCGTTCCAATTCACACTCCAAGTAATATTCGGCATGCTAATTACATTGCCGGTTGCGATATTGCATTATCTCTTATAGTTTCCGAGATATGGACTATCAATAATTTACACCTTAGGCTCTGCTTCTAACTTGGGCCCAAATTGTAAAATGGTCTTATATATTGGCGATTTCGTTCCAGTTCACATTCCAAGTAATATTCGGCATGCTAATTACATTGCCGGTTGCCAAATTGCATTATCTCTTATAGTTTCCGAGATATGGACTATCGATAATTTACACCCTAGGCTCTGCTTCTAACTTGGGCCCAAATTGTAAAATGGTCTTATCTATTGGCGATTTCGTTCCAATTCACATTCCAAGTAATATTCGGCATGCTAATTACATTGCCGGTTGCCAAATTGCATTATCTCTTATAGTTTCCGAGATATGGACTATCGATAATTTACACCTTAGGCTCTGCTTCTAACTTGGGCCCAAATTGTAAAATGGCCTTATCTATAGGCGATTTCGTTCCAATTCACATTCCAAGTAATATTCGGCATGCTAATTACATTGCCGGTTGCCAAATTGCATTATCTCTTATAGTTTCCGAGATATGGACTATCGATAATTTACACCTCAGGCTCTGCTTCTAACTTGGGCCCAAATTGTAAAATGGTCTTATCTATTGGCGATTTCGTTCCAATTCACATTCCAAGTAATATTCGGCATGCTAATTACATTGCCGGTTGCCAAATTGCATTATTTCTTATAGTTTCCGAGATATGGACTATCGATAATTTACACCTTAGGCTCTGCTTCTAACTTGGGCCCAAATTGTAAAATCGTCTTATCTATTGGCGATTTCGTTCCAATTCACATTCCAAGTAATATTCGGCATGCTAATTACATTGCCGGTTGCCAAATTGCATTATCTCTTATAGTTTCCGATATATGGACTATCGATAATTTACACCTTAGGCTCTGCTTCTAACTTGGGCCCAAATTGTAAAATGGTCTTATCTATTGGCGATTTCGTTCCAATTCACATTCCAAGTAATATTCGGCATGCTAATTACATTGCCGGTTGCCAAAATTGCATTATCTCTTATAGTTTCCGAGATATTAACTATCGTTAATTTACACCTTAGGCTCTGCTTCTAACTTGGGCCCAAATTGTAAAATGGCCTTATCTATTGGAGATTTCGTTCCAATTCACATTCCAAGTAATATTCGGCATGCTAATTACATTGCCGGTTGCCAAATTGCATTATCTCTTATAGTTTCCGAGATATGGACTATCGATAATTTACACCTTAGGCTCTGCTTCTAACTTGGGCCCAAATTGTAAAATGGTCTTCTCTATTGGCGATTTCGTTCCAATTCACATTCCAAGTAATATTCGGCATGCTAATTACATTGCCGGTTGCCAAATTGCATTATCTCTTATAGTTTCCGAGATATGGACTATCGATAATTTACACCATAGGCTCTGCTTCTAAGTTGGGCCCAAATTGTAAAATGGTCTTATCTATTGGCGATTTCGTTCCAATTCACATTCCAAGTAATATTCGGCATGCTAATTACATTGCCGGTTGCCAAATTGCATTATCTCTTATAGTTTCCGAGATATGGACTATCGATAATTTACACCTTAGGCTCTGCTTCTAACTTGGGCCCAAATTGTAAAATCGTCTTATCTATTGGCGATTTCGTTCCAATTCACATTCCAAGTAATATTCGGCATGCTAATTACATTGCCGGTTGCCAAATTGCATTATCTCTTATAGTTTCCGAGATATGGACTATCGGTAATTTACACCTTAGGCTCTGCTTCTAACTGGGGCCCAAATTGTAAAATGGTCTTATCTATTGGCGATTTCGTTCCAATTCACATTCCAAGTAATATCCGGCATGCTAATTACATTGCCGGTTGCCAAATTGAATTATCTCTTATAGTTTCCGAGATATGGACTATCGATAATTTACACCTTAGGCTCTGCTTCTAACTTGGGCCCAAATTGTAAAATGGTCTTACCTATTGGCGATTTCGTTCCAATTCACATTCCAAGTAATATTCGGCATGCTAATTACATTGCCGGTTGCCAAATTGCATTATCTCTTATAGTTTCCGAGATATGGACTATCGATAATTTACACCTTAGGCTCTGCTTCTAACTTGGGCCCAAATTGTAAAATGGTCTTATCTATTGGCGATTTCGTTCCAATTCACATTCCAAGTAATATTCGGCATGCTAATTACATTGCCGGTTGCCAAATTGCATTATCTCTTATAGTTTCCGAGATATGGACTATCGATAATTTACACCTTAGGCTCTGCTTCTAACTTGGGCCCAAATTGTAAAATGGTCTTATCTATTGGCGATTTCGTTCCAATTCACATTCCAAGTAATATTCGGCATGCTAATTACATTGCCGGTTGCCAAATTGCATTATCTCTTATAGTTTCCGAGATATGGACTATCGATAATTTACACCTTAGGCTCTGCTTCTAACTTGGGCCCAAATTGTAAAATGGTCTTATCTATTGGCGATTTCGTTCCAATTCACATTCCAAGTAATATTCGGCATGCTAATTACATTGCCGGTTGCCAAATTGCATTAACTCTTATAGTTTCCGAGATATGGACTATCGATAATTTACACCTTAGGCTCTGCTTCTAACTTGGGCCCAAATTGTAAAATGGTCTTATCTATTGGCGATTTCGTTCCAATTCACATTCCAAGTAATATTCGGCATGCTAATTACATTGCCGGTTGCCAAATTGAATTATCTCTTATAGTTTCCGAGATATGGACTATCGATAATTTACACCTTAGGCTCTGCTTCTAACTTGGGCCCAAATTGTAAAATGGTCTTATCTATTGGCGATTTCGTTCCAATTCACATTCCAAGTAATATTCGGCATGCTAATTACATTGCCGGTTGCCAAATTGCATTATCTCTTATAGTTTCCGAGATATGGACTATCGATAATTTACACCTTAGGCTCTGCTTCTAACTTGGGCCCAAATTGTAAAATGGTCTTATCTATTGGCGATTTCGTTCCAATTCACATTCCAAGTAATATTCGGCATGCTAATTACATTGCCGGTTGCCAAATTGCATTATCTCTTATAGTTTCCGAGATATGGACTATCGATAATTTACACCTTAGGCTCTGCTTCTAACTTGGGCCCAAATTGTAAAATGGTCTTATCTATTGGCGATTTCGTTCCAATTCACATTCCAAGTAATATTCGGCATGCTAATTACATTGCCGGTTGCCAAATTGCATTAACTCTTATAGTTTCCGAGATATGGACTATCGATAATTTACACCTTAGGCTCTGCTTCTAACTTGGGCCCAAATTGTAAAATGGTCTTATCTATTGGCGATTTCGTTCCAATTCACATTCCAAGTAATATTCGGCATGCTAATTACATTGCCGGTTGCCAAATTGCATTATCTCTTATAGTTTCCGAGATATGGATTATCGATAATTTACACCTTAGGCTCTGCTTCTAACTTGGGCCCAAATCTTAAAATGGTCTTATCTATTGGCGATTTCGTTCCAATTCACATTCCAAGTAATATTCGGCATGCTAATTATATTGCCGGTTGCCAAATTGCATTATCTCTTATAGTTTCCGAGATATGGACTATCGATAATTTACACCTTAGGCTCTGCTTATAACTTGGGCCCAAATTGTTAAATGGTCTTATCTATTGGCGATTTCGTTCCAATTCACATTCCAAGTAATATTCGGCATGCTAATTACATTGCCGGTTGCCAAATTGCATTATCTCTTATAGTTTCCGAGATATGGACTATCGATAATTTACACCTTAGGCTCTGCTTCTAACTTGGGCCCATATTGTAAAATGGTCTTATCTATTGGCGATTTCGTTCCAATTCACATTCCAAGTAATATTCGGCATGCTAATTACATTGCCGGTTGCCAAATTGCATTATCTCTTATAGTTTCCGAGATATGGACTATCGATAATTTACACCTTAGGCTCTGCTTCTAACTTGGGCCCAAATTGTAAAATGGTCTTCTCTATTGGCGATTTCGTTCCAATTCACATTCCAAGTAATATTCGGCATGCTAATTACATTGCCGGTTGCCAAATTGCATTATCTCTTATAGTTTCCGAGATATGGACTATCGATAATTTACACCATAGGCTCTGCTTCTAAGTTGGGCCCAAATTGTAAAATGGTCTTCTCTATTGGCGATTTCGTTCCAATTCACATTCCAAGTAATATTCGGCATGCTAATTACATTGCCGGTTGCCAAATTGCATTATCTCTTATAGTTTCCGAGATATGGACTATCGATAATTTACACCTTAGGCTCTGCTTCTAACTTGGGCCCAAATTGTAAAATCGTCTTATCTATTGGCGATTTCGTTCCAATTCACATTCCAAGTAATATTCGGCATGCTAATTACATTGCCGGTTGCCAAATTGCATTATCTCTTATAGTTTCCGAGATATGGACTATCGGTAATTTACACCTTAGGCTCTGCTTCTAACTGGGGCCCAAATTGTAAAATGGTCTTATCTATTGGCGATTTCGTTCCAATTCACATTCCAAGTAATATCCGGCATGCTAATTATATTGCCGGTTGCCAAATTGAATTATCTCTTATAGTTTCCGAGATATGGACTATCGATAATTTACACCTTAGGCTCTGCTTCTAACTTGGGCCCAAATTGTAAAATGGTCTTACCTATTGGCGATTTCGTTCCAATTCACATTCCAAGTAATATTCGGCATGCTAATTACATTGCCGGTTGCCAAATTGCATTATCTCTTATAGTTTCCGAGATATGGACTATCGATAATTTACACCTTAGGCTCTGCTTCTAACTTGGGCCCAAATTGTAAAATGGTCTTATCTATTGGCGATTTCGTTCCAATTCACATTCCAAGTAATATTCGGCATGCTAATTACATTGCCGGTTGCCAAATTGCATTATCTCTTATAGTTTCCGAGATATGGACTATCGATAATTTACACCTTAGGCTCTGCTTCTAACTTGGGCCCAAATTGTAAAATGGTCTTATCTATTGGCGATTTCGTTCCAATTCACATTCCAAGTAATATTCGGCATGCTAATTACATTGCCGGTTGCCAAATTGCATTAACTCTTATAGTTTCCGAGATATGGACTATCGATAATTTACACCTTAGGCTCTGCTTCTAACTTAGGCCCAAATTGTAAAATGGTCTTATCTATTGGCGATTTCGTTCCAATTCACATTCCAAGTAATATTCGGCATGCTAATTACATTGCCGGTTGCCAAATTGAATTATCTCTTATAGTTTCCGAGATATGGACTATCGATAATTTACACCTTAGGCTCTGCTTCTAACTTGGGCCCAAATTGTAAAATGGTCTTACCTATTGGCGATTTCGTTCCAATTCACATTCCAAGTAATATTCGGCATGCTAATTACATTGCCGGTTGCCAAATTGCATTATCTCTTATAGTTTCCGAGATATGGACTATCGATAATTTACACCTTAGGCTCTGCTTCTAACTTGGGCCCAAATTGTAAAATGGTCTTATCTATTGGCGAATTCGTTATAATTCACATTCCAAGTAATATTCGGCATGCTAATTACATTGCCGTTTGCCAAATTGCATTATCTCTTATAGTTTCCAAGATATGGACTATCGATAATTTACACCTTAGGCTCTGCTTCTAACTTGGTCCCAAATTGTAAAATGGTCTTATCTATTGGCGATTTCGCTCCAATTCACATTCCAAGTAATATTCGGCATGCTAATTACATTGCCGGTTGCCAAATTGCATTAACTCTTATAGTTTCCGAGATATGGACTATCGATAATTTACACCTTAGGCTCTGCTTCTAACTTGGGCCCAAATTGTAAAATGGTCTTATCTATTGGCGATTTCGTTCCAATTCACATTCCAAGTAATATTCGGCATGCTAATTACATTGCCGGTTGCCAAATTGCATTATCTCTTATAGTTTCCGAGATATGGACTATCGATAATTTACACCATAGGCTCTGCTTATAACTTGGGCCCAAATTGTTAAATGGTCTTATCTATTGGCGATTTCGTTCCAATTCACATTCCAAGTAATATTCGGCATGCTAATTACATTGCCGGTTGCCAAATTGCATTATCTCTTATAGTTTCCGAGATATGGACTATCGATAATTTACACCTTAGGCTCTGCGTCTAACTTGGGCCCAAATTGTAAAATGGTCTTATCTATTGGCGATTTCGTTCCAATTCACATTCCAAGTAATATTCGGCATGCTAATTACATTGCCGGTTGCCAAATTGCATTATCTCTTATAGTTTCCGAGATATGGACTATCGATAATTTACACCTTAGGCTCTGCTTCTAACTTGGGCCCAAATTGTAAAATGGTCTTATCTATTGGCGATTTCGTTCCAATTCACATTCCAAGTAATATTCGGCATGCTAATTACATTGCCGGTTGCCAAATTGCATTATCTCTTATAGTTTCCGAGATATGGACTATCGATAATTTACACCTTAGGCTCTGCTTCTAATTTGGGCCCAAATTGTAAAATGGCCTTATCTATTGGCGATTTCGTTCCAATTCACATTCCAAGTAATATTCGGCATGCTAATTACATTGCCGGTTGCCAAATTGCATTATCTCTTATAGTTTCCGAGATATGGACTATCAATAATTTACACCTTAGGCTCTGCTTCTAACTTGGGCCCAAATTGTAAAATGGTCTTATCTATTGGCGATTTCGTTCCAATTCACAATCCAAGTAACATTCGGCATGCTAATTACATTGCCGGTTGCCAAATTGCATTATCTCTTATAGTTTCCGAGATATGGACTATCGATAATTTACACCTTAGGCTCTGCTTCTAACTTGGGCCCAAATTGTAAAATGGCCTTATCTATTGGCGATTTCGTTCCAATTCACATTCCAAGTAATATTCGGCATGCTAATTACATTGCCGGTTGCCAAATTGCATTATCTCTTATAGTTTCCGAGATATGGACTATCAATAATTTACACCTTAGGCTCTGCTTCTAACTTGGGCCCAAATTGTAAAATGGTCTTATCTATTGGCGATTTCGTTCCAATTCACATTCCAAGTAATATTCGGCATGCTAATTACATTGCCGGTTGCCAAATTGCATTATCTCTTATAGTTTCCGAGATATGGACTATCGATAATTTACACCTTAGGCTCTGTTTCTAACTTGGGCCCAAATTGTAAAATGGTCTTATCTATTGGCGATTTCGTCCCAATTCACATTCCAAGTGATATTCGGCATGGTAATTACATTGCCGGTTGCGAAATTGCATTATCTCTTATAGTTTCCGAGATATGGACTATCAATAATTTACACCTTAGGCTCTGCTTCTAACTTGGGCCCAAATTGTAAAATGGTCTTATCTATTGGCGATTTCGTTCCAATTCACATTCCAAGTAATATTCGGCATGCTAATTACATTGCCGGTTGCCAAATTGCATTATCTCTTATAGTTTCCGAGATATGGACTATCGATAATTTACACCTTAGGCTCTGCTTCTAACTTGGGCCCAAATTGTAAAATGGTCTTATCTATTGGCGATTTCGTTCCAATTCACATTCCAAGTAATATTCGGCATGCTAATTACATTGCCGGTTGCCAAATTGCATTATCTCTTATAGTTTCCGAGATATGGACTATCGATAATTTACACCTTAGGCTCTGCTTCTAATTTGGGCCCAAATTGTAAAATGGTCTTATCTATTGGCGATTTCGTTCCAATTCATATTCCAAGTAATATTCGGCGTGCTAATTACATTGCCGGTTGCCAAATTGCATTATCTCTTATAGTTTCCGAGATATGGACTATCAATAATTTACACCTTAGGCTCTGCTTCTAACTTGGGCCCAAATTGTAAAATGGTCTTATCTATTGGCGATTTCGTTCCAATTCACATTCCAAGTAACATTCGGCATGCCAATTACATTGCCGGTTGCCAAATTGCATTATCTCTTATAGTTTCCGAGATATGGACTATCGATAATTTACACCTTAGGCTCTGCTTCTAACTTGGGCCCAAATTGTAAAATGGTATTACCTATTGGCGATTTCGTTCCAATTCACACTCCAAGTAATATTCGGCATGCTAATTACATTGCCGGTTGCGATATTGCATTATCTCTTATAGTTTCCGAGATATGGACTATCAATAATTTACACCTTAGGCTCTGCTTCTAACTTGGGCCCAAATTGTAAAATGGTCTTATCTATTGGCGATTTCGTTCCAATTCACATTCCAAGTAATATTCGGCATGCTAATTACATTGCCGGTTGCCAAATTGCATTATCTCTTATAGTTTCCGAGATATGGACTATCGATAATTTACACCTTAGGCTCTGCTTCTAACTTGGGCCCAAATCGTAAAATGGTCTTATCTATTGGCGATTTCGTTCCAGTTCACATTCCAAGTAATATTCGGCATGCTAATTACATTGCCGGTTGCCAAATTGCATTATCTCTTATAGTTTCCGAGATATGGACTATCGATAATTTACACCCTAGGCTCTGCTTCTAACTTGGGCCCAAATTGTAAAATGGTCTTATCTATTGGCGATTTCGTTCCAATTCACATTCCAAGTAATATTCGGCATGCTAATTACATTGCCGGTTGCCAAATTGCATTATCTCTTATAGTTTCCGAGATATGGACTATCGATAATTTACACCTTAGGCTCTGCTTCTAACTTGGGCCCAAATTGTAAAATGGCCTTATCTATAGGCGATTTCGTTCCAATTCACATTCCAAGTAATATTCGGCATGCTAATTACATTGCCGGTTGCCAAATTGCATTATCTCTTATAGTTTCCGAGATATGGACTATCGATAATTTACACCTTAGGCTCTGCTTCTAACTTGGGCCCAAATTGTAAAATGGTCTTATCTATTGGCGATTTCGTTCCAATTCACATTCCAAGTAATATTCGGCATGCTAATTACATTGCCGGTTGCCAAATTGCATTATTTCTTATAGTTTCCGAGATATGGACTATCGATAATTTACACCTTAGGCTCTGCTTCTAACTTGGGCCCAAATTGTAAAATCGTCTTATCTATTGGCGATTTCGTTCCAATTCACATTCCAAGTAATATTCGGCATGCTAATTACATTGCCGGTTGCCAAATTGCATTATCTCTTATAGTTTCCGATATATGGACTATCGATAATTTACACCTTAGGCTCTGCTTCTAACTTGGGCCCAAATTGTAAAATGGTCTTATCTATTGGCGATTTCGTTCCAATTCACATTCCAAGTAATATTCGGCATGCTAATTACATTGCCGGTTGCCAAAATTGCATTATCTCTTATAGTTTCCGAGATATTAACTATCGTTAATTTACACCTTAGGCTCTGCTTCTAACTTGGGCCCAAATTGTAAAATGGCCTTATCTATTGGAGATTTCGTTCCAATTCACATTCCAAGTAATATTCGGCATGCTAATTACATTGCCGGTTGCCAAATTGCATTATCTCTTATAGTTTCCGAGATATGGACTATCGATAATTTACACCTTAGGCTCTGCTTCTAACTTGGGCCCAAATTGTAAAATGGTCTTCTCTATTGGCGATTTCGTTCCAATTCACATTCCAAGTAATATTCGGCATGCTAATTACATTGCCGGTTGCCAAATTGCATTATCTCTTATAGTTTCCGAGATATGGACTATCGATAATTTACACCATAGGCTCTGCTTCTAAGTTGGGCCCAAATTGTAAAATGGTCTTATCTATTGGCGATTTCGTTCCAATTCACATTCCAAGTAATATTCGGCATGCAAATTACATTGCCGGTTGCCAAATTGCATTATCTCTTATAGTTTCCGAGATATGGACTATCGATAATTTACACCTTAGGCTCTGCTTCTAACTTGGGCCCAAATTGTAAAATCGTCTTATCTATTGGCGATTTCGTTCCAATTCACATTCCAAGTAATATTCGGCATGCTAATTACATTGCCGGTTGCCAAATTGCATTATCTCTTATAGTTTCCGAGATATGGACTATCGGTAATTTACACCTTAGGCTCTGCTTCTAACTGGGGCCCAAATTGTAAAATGGTCTTATCTATTGGCGATTTCGTTCCAATTCACATTCCAAGTAATATCCGGCATGCTAATTACATTGCCGGTTGCCAAATTGAATTATCTCTTATAGTTTCCGAGATATGGACTATCGATAATTTACACCTTAGGCTCTGCTTCTAACTTGGGCCCAAATTGTAAAATGGTCTTACCTATTGGCGATTTCGTTCCAATTCACATTCCAAGTAATATTCGGCATGCTAATTACATTGCCGGTTGCCAAATTGCATTATCTCTTATAGTTTCCGAGATATGGACTATCGATAATTTACACCTTAGGCTCTGCTTCTAACTTGGGCCCAAATTGTAAAATGGTCTTATCTATTGGCGATTTCGTTCCAATTCACATTCCAAGTAATATTCGGCATGCTAATTACATTGCCGGTTGCCAAATTGCATTATCTCTTATAGTTTCCGAGATATGGACTATCGATAATTTACACCTTAGGCTCTGCTTCTAACTTGGGCCCAAATTGTAAAATGGTCTTATCTATTGGCGATTTCGTTCCAATTCACATTCCAAGTAATATTCGGCATGCTAATTACATTGCCGGTTGCCAAATTGCATTAACTCTTATAGTTTCCGAGATATGGACTATCGATAATTTACACCTTAGGCTCTGCTTCTAACTTGGGCCCAAATTGTAAAATGGTCTTATCTATTGGCGATTTCGTTCCAATTCACATTCCAAGTAATATTCGGCATGCTAATTACATTGCCGGTTGCCAAATTGCATTAACTCTTATAGTTTCCGAGATATGGACTATCGATAATTTACACCTTAGGCTCTGCTTCTAACTTGGGCCCAAATTGTAAAATGGTCTTATCTATTGGCGATTTCGTTCCAATTCACATTCCAAGTAATATTCGGCATGCTAATTACATTGCCGGTTGCCAAATTGCATTATCTCTTATAGTTTCCGAGATATGGATTATCGATAATTTACACCTTAGGCTCTGCTTCTAACTTGGGCCCAAATCTTAAAATGGTCTTATCTATTGGCGATTTCGTTCCAATTCACATTCCAAGTAATATTCGGCATGCTAATTATATTGCCGGTTGCCAAATTGTATTATCTCTTATAGTTTCCGAGATATGGACTATCGATAATTTACACCTTAGGCTCTGCTTCTAACTTGGGCCCAAATTGTAAAATGGTCTTATCTATTGGCGATAATATTCGGCATGCTAATTACATTGCCGGTTGCCAAATTGAATTATCTCTTATAGTTTCCGAGATATGGACTATCGATAATTTACACCTTAGGCTCTGCTTCTAACTTGGGCCCAAATTGTAAAATGGTCTTACCTATTGGCGATTTCGTTCCAATTCACATTCCAAGTAATATTCGGCATGCTAATTACATTGCCGGTTGCCAAATTGCATTATCTCTTATAGTTTCCGAGATATGGACTATCGATAATTTACACCTTAGGCTCTGCTTCTAACTTGGGCCCAAATTGTAAAATGGTCTTATCTATTGGCGAATTCGTTATAATTCACATTCCAAGTAATATTCGGCATGCTAATTACATTGCCGTTTGCCAAATTGCATTATCTCTTATAGTTTCCAAGATATGGACTATCGATAATTTACACCTTAGGCTCTGCTTCTAACTTGGTCCCAAATTGTAAAATGGTCTTATCTATTGGCGATTTCGCTCCAATTCACATTCCAAGTAATATTCGGCATGCTAATTACATTGCCGGTTGCCAAATTGCATTAACTCTTATAGTTTCCGAGATATGGACTATCGATAATTTACACCTTAGGCTCTGCTTCTAACTTGGGCCCAAATTGTAAAATGGTCTTATCTATTGGCGATTTCGTTCCAATTCACATTCCAAGTAATATTCGGCATGCTAATTACATTGCCGGTTGCCAAATTGCATTATCTCTTATAGTTTCCGAGATATGGACTATCGATAATTTACACCATAGGCTCTGCTTATAACTTGGGCCCAAATTGTAAAATGGCCTTATCTATTGGCGATTTCGTTCCAATTCACATTCCAAGTAATATTCGGCATGCTAATTACATTGCCGGTTGCCAAATTGCATTATCTCTTATAGTTTCCGAGATATGGACTATCAATAATTTACACCTTAGGCTCTGCTTCTAACTTGGGCCCAAATTGTAAAATGGTCTTATCTATTGGCGATTTCGTTCCAATTCACATTCCAAGTAACATTAGATAAGACTAATTACATTGCCGGTTGCCAAATTGCATTATCTCTTATAGTTTCCGAGATATGGACTATCGATAATTTACACCTTAGGCTCTGCTTCTAACTTGGGCCCAAATTGTAAAATGGCCTTATCTATTGGCGATTTCGTTCCAATTCACATTCCAAGTAATATTCGGCATGCTAATTACATTGCCGGTTGCCAAATTGCATTATCTCTTATAGTTTCCGAGATATGGACTATCAATAATTTACACCTTAGGCTCTGCTTCTAACTTGGGCCCAAATTGTAAAATGGTCTTATCTATTGGCGATTTCGTTCCAATTCACATTCCAAGTAATATTCGGCATGCTAATTACATTGCCGGTTGCCAAATTGCATTATCTCTTATAGTTTCCGAGATATGGACTATCGATAATTTACACCTTAGGCTCTGCTTCTAACTTGGGCCCAAATTGTAAAATGGTCTTATCTATTGGCGATTTCGTCCCAATTCACATTCCAAGTGATATTCGGCATGGTAATTACATTGCCGGTTGCGAAATTGCATTATCTCTTATAGTTTCCGAGATATGGACTATCAATAATTTACACCTTAGGCTCTGCTTCTAACTTGGGCCCAAATTGTAAAATGGTCTTATCTATTGGCGATTTCGTTCCAATTCACATTCCAAGTAATATTCGGCATGCTAATTACATTGCCGGTTGCCAAATTGCATTATCTCTTATAGTTTCCGAGATATGGACTATCGATAATTTACACCTTAGGCTCTGCTTCTAACTTGGGCCCAAATTGTAAAATGGTCTTATCTATTGGCGATTTCGTTCCAATTCACATTCCAAGTAATATTCGGCATGCTAATTACATTGCCGGTTGCCAAATTGCATTATCTCTTATAGTTTCCGAGATATGGACTATCGATAATTTACACCTTAGGCTCTGCTTCTAACTTGGGCCCAAATTGTAAAATGGTCTTATCTATTGGCGATTTCGTTCCAATTCACATTCCAAGTAATATTCGGCATGCTAATTACATTGCCGGTTGCCAAATTGCATTATCTCTTATAGTTTCCGAGATATGGACTATCGATAATTTACACCTTAGGCTCTGCTTCTAACTTGGGCCCATATTGTAAAATGGTCTTATCTATTGGCGATTTCGTTCCAATTCACATTCCAAGTAATATTCGGCATGCTAATTACATTGCCGGTTGCCAAATTGCATTATCTCTTATAGTTTCCGAGATATGGACTATCGATAATTTACACCTTAGGCTCTGCTTCTAACTTGGGCCCAAATTGTAAAATGGTCTTCTCTATTGGCGATTTCGTTCCAATTCACATTCCAAGTAATATTCGGCATGCTAATTACATTGCCGGTTGCCAAATTGCATTATCTCTTATAGTTTCCGAGATATGGACTATCGATAATTTACACCATAGGCTCTGCTTCTAAGTAGGGCCCAAATTGTAAAATGGTCTTCTCTATTGGCGATTTCGTTCCAATTCACATTCCAAGTAATATTCGGCATGCTAATTACATTGCCGGTTGCCAAATTGCATTATCTCTTATAGTTTCCGAGATATGGACTATCGATAATTTACACCTTAGGCTCTGCTTCTAACTTGGGCCCAAATTGTAAAATCGTCTTATCTATTGGCGATTTCGTTCCAGTTCACATTCCAAGTAATATTCGGCATGCTAATTACATTGCCGGTTGCCAAATTGCATTATCTCTTATAGTTTCCGAGATATGGACTATCGGTAATTTACACCTTAGGCTCTGCTTCTAACTGGGGCCCAAATTGTAAAATGGTCTTATCTATTGGCGATTTCGTTCCAATTCACATTCCAAGTAATATTCGGCATGCTAATTACATTGCCGGTTGCCAAATTGCATTATCTCTTATAGTTTCCGAGATATGGACTATCGATAATTTACACCTTAGGCTCTGCTTCTAACTTGGGCCCAAATTGTAAAATGGCCTTATCTATAGGCGATTTCGTTCCAATTCACATTCCAAGTAATATTCGGCATGCTAATTACATTGCCGGTTGCCAAATTGCATTATCTCTTATAGTTTCCGAGATATGGACTATCGATAATTTACACCTTAGGCTCTGCTTCTAACTTGGGCCCAAATTGTAAAATGGTCTTATCTATTGGCGATTTCGTTCCAATTCACATTCCAAGTAATATTCGGCATGCTAATTACATTGCCGGTTGCCAAATTGCATTATCTCTTATAGTTTCCGAGATATGGACTATCGATAATTTACACCTTAGGCTCTGCTTCTAACTTGGGCCCAAATTGTAAAATGGTCTTATCTATTGGCGATTTCGTTCCAATTCACATTCCAAGTAATATTCGGCATGCTAATTACATTGCCGGTTGCCAAATTGCATTAACTCTTATAGTTTCCGAGATATGGACTATCGATAATTTACACCTTAGGCTCTGCTTCTAACTTGGGCCCAAATTGTAAAATGGTCTTATCTATTGGCGATTTCGTTCCAATTCACATTCCAAGTAATATTCGGCATGCTAATTACATTGCCGGTTGCCAAAATTGCATTATCTCTTATAGTTTCCGAGATATTAACTATCGTTAATTTACACCTTAGGCTCTGCTTCTAACTTGGGCCCAAATTGTAAAATGGCCTTATCTATTGGAGATTTCGTTCCAATTCACATTCCAAGTAATATTCGGCATGCTAATTACATTGCCGGTTGCCAAATTGCATTATCTCTTATAGTTTCCGAGATATGGACTATCGATAATTTACACCTTAGGCTCTGCTTCTAACTTAGGCCCAAATTGTAAAATGGTCTTCTCTATTGGCGATTTCGTTCCAATTCACATTCCAAGTAATATTCGGCATGCTAATTACATTGCCGGTTGCCAAATTGCATTATCTCTTATAGTTTCCGAGATATGGACTATCGATAATTTACACCATAGGCTCTGCTTCTAAGTTGGGCCCAAATTGTAAAATGGTCTTATCTATTGGCGATTTCGTTCCAATTCACATTCCAAGTAATATTCGGCATGCTAATTACATTGCCGGTTGCCAAATTGCATTATCTCTTATAGTTTCCGAGATATGGACTATCGATAATTTACACCTTAGGCTCTGCTTCTAACTTGGGCCCAAATTGTAAAATCGTCTTATCTATTGGCGATTTCGTTCCAATTCACATTCCAAGTAATATTCGGCATGCTAATTACATTGCCGGTTGCCAAATTGCATTATCTCTTATAGTTTCCGAGATATGGACTATCGGTAATTTACACCTTAGGCTCTGCTTCTAACTGGGGCCCAAATTGTAAAATGGTCTTATCTATTGGCGATTTCGTTCCAATTCACATTCCAAGTAATATCCGGCATGCTAATTACATTGCCGGTTGCGAAATTGAATTATCTCTTATAGTTTCCGAGATATGGACTATCGATAATTTACACCTTAGGCTCTGCTTCTAACTTGGGCCCAAATTGTAAAATGGTCTTACCTATTGGCGATTTCGTTCCAATTCACATTCCAAGTAATATTCGGCATGCTAATTACATTGCCGGTTGCCAAATTGCATTATCTCTTATAGTTTCCGAGATATGGACTATCGATAATTTACACCTTAGGCTCTGCTTCTAACTTGGGCCCAAATTGTAAAATGGTCTTATCTATTGGCGATTTCGTTCCAATTCACATTCCAAGTAATATTCGGCATGCTAATTACATTGCCGGTTGCCAAATTGCATTATCTCTTATAGTTTCCGAGATATGGACTATCGATAATTTACACCTTAGGCTCTGCTTCTAACTTGGGCCCAAATTGTAAAATGGTCTTATCTATTGGCGATTTCGTTCCAATTCACATTCCAAGTAATATTCGGCATGCTAATTACATTGCCGGTTGCCAAATTGCATTATCTCTTATAGTTTCCGAGATATGGACTATCGATAATTTACACCTTAGGCTCTGCTTCTAACTTGGGCCCAAATTGTAAAATGGTCTTATCTATTGGCGATTTCGTTCCAATTCACATTCCAAGTAATATTCGGCATGCTAATTACATTGCCGGTTGCCAAATTGCATTAACTCTTATAGTTTCCGAGATATGGACTATCGATAATTTACACCTTAGGCTCTGCTTCTAACTTGGGCCCAAATTGTAAAATGGTCTTATCTATTGGCGATTTCGTTCCAATTCACATTCCAAGTAATATTCGGCATGCTAATTACATTGCCGGTTGCCAAATTGAATTATCTCTTATAGTTTCCGAGATATGGACTATCGATAATTTACACCTTAGGCTCTGCTTCTAACTTGGGCCCAAATTGTAAAATGGTCTTATCTATTGGCGATTTCGCTCCAATTCACATTCCAAGTAATATTCGGCATGCTTATTACATTGCCGGTTGCCAAATTGCATTAACTCTTATAGTTTCCGAGATATGGACTATCGATAATTTACACCTTAGGCTCTGCTTCTAACTTGGGCCCAAATTGTAAAATGGTCTTATCTATTGGCGATTTCGTTCCAATTCACATTCCAAGTAATATTCGGCATGCTAATTACATTGCCGGTTGCCAAATTGCATTATCTCTTATAGTTTCCGAGATATGGACTATCGATAATTTACACCTTAGGCTCTGCTTCTAACTTGGGCCCAAATTGTAAAATGGTCTTATCTATTGGCGATTTCGTTCCAATTCACATTCCAAGTAATATTCGGCATGCTAATTACATTGCCGGTTGCCAAATTGCATTATCTCTTATAGTTTCCGAGATATGGACTATCGATAATTTACACCTTAGGCTCTGCTTCTAACTTGGGCCCAAATTGTAAAATGGTCTTATCTATTGGCGATTTCGTTCCAATTCACATTCAAAGTAATATTCGGCATGCTAATTACATTGCCGGTTGCCAAATTGCATTATCTCTTATAGTTTCCGAGGTATGGACTATCGATAATTTACACCTTAGGCTCTGCTTCTAACTTGGGCCCAAATTGTAAAATGGTCTTATCTATTGGCGATTTCGTCCCAATTCACATTCCAAGTGATATTCGGCATGGTAATTACATTGCCGGTTGCGAAATTGCATTATCTCTTATAGTTTCCGAGATATGGACTATCAATAATTTACACCTTAGGCTCTGCTTCTAACTTGGGCCCAAATTGTAAAATGGTCTTATCTATTGGCGATTTCGTTCCAATTCACATTCCAAGTAATATTCGGCATGCTAATTACATTGCCGGTTGCCAAATTGCATTATCTCTTATAGTTTCCGAGATATGGACTATCGATAATTTACACCTTAGGCTCTGCTTCTAACTTGGGCCCAAATTGTAAAATGGTCTTATCTATTGGCGATTTCGTTCCAATTCACATTCCAAGTAATATTCGGCATGCTAATTACATTGCCGGTTGCCAAATTGCATTATCTCTTATAGTTTCCGAGATATGGACTATCGATAATTTACACCTTAGGCTCTGCTTCTAATTTGGGCCCAAATTGTAAAATGGTCTTATCTATTGGCGATTTCGTTCCAATTCACATTCCAAGTAATATTCGGCATGCTAATTACATTGCCGGTTGCCAAATTGCATTATCTCTTATAGTTTCCGAGATATGGACTATCAATAATTTACACCTTAGGCTCTGCTTCTAACTTGGGCCCAAATTGTAAAATGGTCTTATCTATTGGCGATTTCGTTCCAATTCACATTCCAAGTAACATTCGGCATGCTAATTACATTGCCGGTTGCCAAATTGCATTATCTCTTATAGTTTCCGAGATATGGACTATCGATAATTTACACCTTAGGCTCTGCTTCTAACTTGGTCCCAAATTGTAAAATGGTCTTATCTATTGGCGATTTCGCTCCAATTCACATTCCAAGTAATATTCGGCATGCTTATTACATTGCCGGTTGCCAAATTGCATTAACTCTTATAGTTTCCGAGATATGGACTATCGATAATTTACACCTTAGGCTCTGCTTCTAACTTGGGCCCAAATTGTAAAATGGTCTTATCTATTGGCGATTTCGTTCCAATTCACATTCCAAGTAATATTCGGCATGCTAATTACATTGCCGGTTGCCAAATTGCATTATCTCTTATAGTTTCCGAGATATGGACTATCGATAATTTACACCTTAGGCTCTGCTTCTAACTTGGGCCCAAATTGTAAAATGGTCTTATCTATTGGCGATTTCGTTCCAATTCACAGTCCAAGTAATATTCGGCATGCTAATTACATTGCCGGTTGCCAAATTGCATTATCTCTTATAGTTTCCGAGATATGGACTATCGATAATTTACACCTTAGGCTCTGCTTCTAACTTGGGCCCAAATTGTAAAATGGTCTTATCTATTGGCGATTTCGTTCCAATTCACATTCCAAGTAATATTCGGCATGCTAATTACATTGCCGGTTGCCAAATTGCATTATCTCTTATAGTTTCCGAGATATGGACTATCGATAATTTACACCTTAGGCTCTGCTTCTAACTTGGGCCCAAATTGTAAAATGGTCTTATCTATTGGCGATTTCGTCCCAATTCACATTCCAAGTGATATTCGGCATGGTAATTACATTGCCGGTTGCGAAATTGCATTATCTCTTATAGTTTCCGAGATATGGACTATCAATAATTTACACCTTAGGCTCTGCTTCTAACTTGGGCCCAAATTGTAAAATGGTCTTATCTATTGGCGATTTCGTTCCAATTCACATTCCAAGTAATATTCGGCATGCTAATTACATTGCCGGTTGCCAAATTGCATTATCTCTTATAGTTTCCGAGATATGGACTATCGATAATTTACACCTTAGGCTCTGCTTCTAACTTGGGCCCAAATTGTAAAATGGTCTTATCTATTGGCGATTTCGTTCCAATTCACATTCCAAGTAATATTCGGCATGCTAATTACATTGCCGGTTGCCAAATTGCATTATCTCTTATAGTTTCCGAGATATGGACTATCGATAATTTACACCTTAGGCTCTGCTTCTAATTTGGGCCCAAATTGTAAAATGGTCTTATCTATTGGCGATTTCGTTCCAATTCACATTCCAAGTAATATTCGGCATGCTAATTACATTGCCGGTTGCCAAATTGCATTATCTCTTATAGTTTCCGAGATATGGACTATCAATAATTTACACCTTAGGCTCTGCTTCTAACTTGGGCCCAAATTGTAAAATGGTCTTATCTATTGGCGATTTCGTTCCAATTCACATTCCAAGTAACATTCGGCATGCTAATTACATTGCCGGTTGCCAAATTGCATTATCTCTTATAGTTTCCGAGATATGGACTATCGATAATTTACACCTTAGGCTCTGCTTCTAACTTGGGCCCAAATTGTAAAATGGCCTTATCTATTGGCGATTTCGTTCCAATTCACATTCCAAGTAATATTCGGCATGCTAATTACATTGCCGGTTGCCAAATTGCATTATCTCTTATAGTTTCCGAGATATGGACTATCGATAATTTACACCTTAGGCTCTGCTTCTAACTTGGGCCCAAATTGTAAAATGGTATTACCTATTGGCGATTTCGTTCCAATTCACACTCCAAGTAATATTCGGCATGCTAATTACATTGCCGGTTGCGATATTGCATTATCTCTTATAGTTTCCGAGATATGGACTATCAATAATTTACACCTTAGGCTCTGCTTCTAACTTGGGCCCAAATTGTAAAATGGTCTTATCTATTGGCGATTTCGTTCCAATTCACATTCCAAGTAATATTCGGCATGCTAATTACATTGCCGGTTGCCAAATTGCATTATCTCTTATAGTTTCCGAGATATGGACTATCGATAATTTACACCTTAGGCTCTGCTTCTAACTTGGGCCCAAATCGTAAAATGGTCTTATCTAATGGCGATTTCGTTCCAGTTCACATTCCAAGTAATATTCGGCATGCTAATTACATTGCCGGTTGCCAAATTGCATTATCTCTTATAGTTTCCGAGATATGGACTATCGATAATTTACACCCTAGGCTCTGCTTCTAACTTGGGCCCAAATTGTAAAATGGTCTTATCTTTTGGCGATTTCGTTCCAATTCACATTCCAAGTAATATTCGGCATGCTAATTACATTGCCGGATGCCAAATTGCATTATCTCTTATAGTTTCCGAGATATGGACTATCGATAATTTACACCTTAGGCTCTGCTTCTAACTTGGGCCCAAATTGTAAAATGGCCTTATCTATAGGCGATTTCGTTCCAATTCACATTCCAAGTAATATTCGGCATGCTAATTACATTGCCGGTTGCCAAATTGCATTATCTCTTATAGTTTCCGAGATATGGACTATCGATAATTTACACCTTAGGCTCTGCTTCTAACTTGGGCCCAAATTGTAAAATGGTCTTACCTATTGGCGATTTCGTTCCAATTCACTCTCCAAGTAATATTCGGCATGCTAATTACATTGCCGGTTGCCAAATTGCATTATCTCTTATAGTTTCCGAGATATGGACTATCGATAATTTACACCTTAGGCTCTGCTTCTAACTTGGGCCCAAATTGTAAAATGGTCTTCTCTATTGGCGATTTCGTTCCAATTCACATTCCAAGTAATATTCGGCATGCTAATTACATTGCCGGTTGCCAAATTGCATTATCTCTTATAGTTTCCGAGATATATACTATCGATAATTTACACCATAGGCTCTGCTTCTAAGTTGGGCCCAAATTGTAAAATGGTCTTCTCTATTGGCGATTTCGTTCCAATTCACATTCCAAGTAATATTCGGCATGCTAATTACATTGCCGGTTGCCAAATTGCATTATCTCTTATAGTTTCCGAGATATGGACTATCGATAATTTACACCTTAGGCTCTGCTTCTAACTTGGGCCCAAATTGTAAAATCGTCTTATCTATTGGCGATTTCGTTCCAATTCACATTCCAAGTAATATTCGGCATGCTAATTACATTGCCGGTTGCCAAATTGCATTATCTCTTATAGTTTCCGAGATATGGACTATCGATAATTTACACCTTAGGCTCTGCTTCTAATTTGGGCCCAAATTGTAAAATGGCCTTATCTATTGGCGATTTCGTTCCAATTCACATTCCAAGTAATATTCGGCATGCTAATTACATTGCCGGTTGCCAAATTGCATTATCTCTTATAGTTTCCGAGATATGGACTATCAATAATTTACACCTTAGGCTCTGCTTCTAACTTGGGCCCAAATTGTAAAATGGTCTTATCTATTGGCGATTTCGTTCCAATTCACATTCCAAGTAACATTCGGCATGCTAATTACATTGCCGGTTGCCAAATTGCATTATCTCTTATAGTTTCCGAGATATGGACTATCGATAATTTACACCTTAGGCTCTGCTTCTAACTTGGGCCCAAATTGTAAAATGGCCTTATCTATTGGCGATTTCGTTCCAATTCACATTCCAAGTAATATTCGGCATGCTAATTACATTGCCGGTTGCCAAATTGCATTATCTCTTATAGTTTCCGAGATATGGACTATCAATAATTTACACCTTAGGCTCTGCTTCTAACTTGGGCCCAAATTGTAAAATGGTCTTATCTATTGGCGATTTCGTTCCAATTCACATTCCAAGTAATATTCGGCATGCTAATTACATTGCCGGTTGCCAAATTGCATTATCTCTTATAGTTTCCGAGATATGGACTATCGATAATTTACACCTTAGGCTCTGCTTCTAACTTGGGCCCAAATTGTAAAATGGTCTTATCTATTGGCGATTTCGTCCCAATTCACATTCCAAGTGATATTCGGCATGGTAATTACATTGCCGGTTGCGAAATTGCATTATCTCTTATAGTTTCCGAGATATGGACTATCAATAATTTACACCTTAGGCTCTGCTTCTAACTTGGGCCCAAATTGTAAAATGGTCTTATCTATTGGCGATTTCGTTCCAATTCACATTCCAAGTAATATTCGGCATGCTAATTACATTGCCGGTTGCCAAATTGCATTATCTCTTATAGTTTCCGAGATATGGACTATCGATAATTTACACCTTAGGCTCGGCTTCTAACTTGGGCCCAAATTGTAAAATGGTCTTATCTATTGGCGATTTCGTTCCAATTCACATTCCAAGTAATATTCGGCATGCTAATTACATTGCCGGTTGCCAAATTGCATTATCTCTTATAGTTTCCGAGATATGGACTATCGATAATTTACACCTTAGGCTCTGCTTCTAATTTGGGCCCAAATTGTAAAATGGTCTTATCTATTGGCGATTTCGTTCCAATTCACATTCCAAGTAATATTCGGCATGCTAATTACATTGCCGGTTGCCAAATTGCATTATCTCTTATAGTTTCCGAGATATGGACTATCAATAATTTACACCTTAGGCTCTGCTTCTAACTTGGGCCCAAATTGTAAAATGGTCTTATCTATTGGCGATTTCGTTCCAATTCACATTCCAAGTAACATTCGGCATGCCAATTACATTGCCGGTTGCCAAATTGCATTATCTCTTATAGTTTCCGAGATATGGACTATCGATAATTTACACCTTAGGCTCTGCTTCTAACTTGGGCCCAAATTGTAAAATGGTATTACCTATTGGCGATTTCGTTCCAATTCACACTCCAAGTAATATTCGGCATGCTAATTACATTGCCGGTTGCGATATTGCATTATCTCTTATAGTTTCCGAGATATGGACTATCAATAATTTACACCTTAGGCTCTGCTTCTAACTTGGGCCCAAATTGTAAAATGGTCTTATCTATTGGCGATTTCGTTCCAATTCACATTCCAAGTAATATTCGGCATGCTAATTACATTGCCGGTTGCCAAATTGCATTATCTCTTATAGTTTCCGAGATATGGACTATCGATAATTTACACCTTAGGCTCTGCTTCTAACTTGGGCCCAAATTGTAAAATCGTCTTATCTATTGGCGATTTCGTTCCAATTCACATTCCAAGTAATATTCGGCATGCTAATTACATTGCCGGTTGCCAAATTGCATTATCTCTTATAGTTTCCGAGATATGGACTATCGGTAATTTACACCTTAGGCTCTGCTTCTAACTGGGGCCCAAATTGTAAAATGGTCTTATCTATTGGCGATTTCGTTCCAATTCACATTCCAAGTAATATCCGGCATGCTAATTACATTGCCGGTTGCGAAATTGAATTATCTCTTATAGTTTCCGAGATATGGACTATCGATAATTTACACCTTAGGCTCTGCTTCTAACTTGGGCCCAAATTGTAAAATGGTCTTACCTATTGGCGATTTCGTTCCAATTCACATTCCAAGTAATATTCGGCATGCTAATTACATTGCCGGTTGCCAAATTGCATTATCTCTTATAGTTTCCGAGATATGGACTATCGATAATTTACACCTTAGGCTCTGCTTCTAACTTGGGCCCAAATTGTAAAATGGTCTTATCTATTGGCGATTTCGTTCCAATTCACATTCCAAGTAATATTCGGCATGCTAATTACATTGCCGGTTGCCAAATTGCATTATCTCTTATAGTTTCCGAGATATGGACTATCGATAATTTACACCTTAGGCTCTGCTTCTAACTTGGGCCCAAATTGTAAAATGGTCTTATCTATTGGCGATTTCGTTCCAATTCACATTCCAAGTAATATTCGGCATGCTAATTACATTGCCGGTTGCCAAATTGCATTATCTCTTATAGTTTCCGAGATATGGACTATCGATAATTTACACCTTAGGCTCTGCTTCTAACTTGGGCCCAAATTGTAAAATGGTCTTATCTATTGGCGATTTCGTTCCAATTCACATTCCAAGTAATATTCGGCATGCTAATTACATTGCCGGTTGCCAAATTGCATTAACTCTTATAGTTTCCGAGATATGGACTATCGATAATTTACACCTTAGGCTCTGCTTCTAACTTGGGCCCAAATTGTAAAATGGTCTTATCTATTGGCGATTTCGTTCCAATTCACATTCCAAGTAATATTCGGCATGCTAATTACATTGCCGGTTGCCAAATTGAATTATCTCTTATAGTTTCCGAGATATGGACTATCGATAATTTACACCTTAGGCTCTGCTTCTAACTTGGGCCCAAATTGTAAAATGGTCTTACCTATTGGCGATTTCGTTCCAATACACATTACAAGTAATATTCGGCATGCTAATTACATTGCCGGTTGCCAAATTGCATTATCTCTTATAGTTTCCGAGATATGGACTATCGATAATTTACACCTTAGGCTCTGCTTCTAACTTGGGCCCAAATTGTAAAATGGTCTTATCTATTGGCGAATTCGTTCCAATTCACATTCCAAGTAATATTCGGCATGCTAATTACATTGCCGTTTGCCAAATTGCATTATCTCTTATAGTTTCCAAGATATGGACTATCGATAATTTACACCTTAGGCTCTGCTTCTAACTTGGTCCCAAATTGTAAAATGGTCTTATCTATTGGCGATTTCGCTCCAATTCACATTCCAAGTAATATTCGGCATGCTTATTACATTGCCGGTTGCCAAATTGCATTAACTCTTATAGTTTCCGAGATATGGACTATCGATAATTTACACCTTAGGCTCTGCTTCTAACTTGGGCCCAAATTGTAAAATGGTCTTATCTATTGGCGATTTCGTTCCAATTCACATTCCAAGTAATATTCGGCATGCTAATTACATTGCCGGTTGCCAAATTGCATTATCTCTTATAGTTTCCGAGATATGGACTATCGATAATTTACACCTTAGGCTCTGCTTCTAACTTGGGCCCAAATTGTAAAATGGTCTTATCTATTGGCGATTTCGTTCCAATTCACATTCCAAGTAATATTCGGCATGCTAATTACATTGCCGGTTGCCAAATTGCATTATCTCTTATAGTTTCCGAGATATGGACTATCGATAATTTACACCTTAGGCTCTGCTTCTAACTTGGGCCCAAATTGTAAAATGGTCTTATCTATTGGCGATTTCGTTCCAATTCACATTCAAAGTAATATTCGGCATGCTAATTACATTGCCGGTTGCCAAATTGCATTATCTCTTATAGTTTCCGAGGTATGGACTATCGATAATTTACACCTTAGGCTCTGCTTCTAACTTGGGCCCAAATTGTAAAATGGTCTTATCTATTGGCGATTTCGTCCCAATTCACATTCCAAGTGATATTCGGCATGGTAATTACATTGCCGGTTGCGAAATTGCATTATCTCTTATAGTTTCCGAGATATGGACTATCAATAATTTACACCTTAGGCTCTGCTTCTAACTTGGGCCCAAATTGTAAAATGGTCTTATCTATTGGCGATTTCGTTCCAATTCACATTCCAAGTAATATTCGGCATGCTAATTACATTGCCGGTTGCCAAATTGCATTATCTCTTATAGTTTCCGAGATATGGACTATCGATAATTTACACCTTAGGCTCTGCTTCTAACTTGGGCCCAAATTGTAAAATGGTCTTATCTATTGGCGATTTCGTTCCAATTCACATTCCAAGTAATATTCGGCATGCTAATTACATTGCCGGTTGCCAAATTGCATTATCTCTTATAGTTTCCGAGATATGGACTATCGATAATTTACACCTTAGGCTCTGCTTCTAATTTGGGCCCAAATTGTAAAATGGTCTTATCTATTGGCGATTTCGTTCCAATTCACATTCCAAGTAATATTCGGCATGCTAATTACATTGCCGGTTGCCAAATTGCATTATCTCTTATAGTTTCCGAGATATGGACTATCAATAATTTACACCTTAGGCTCTGCTTCTAACTTGGGCCCAAATTGTAAAATGGTCTTATCTATTGGCGATTTCGTTCCAATTCACATTCCAAGTAACATTCGGCATGCTAATTACATTGCCGGTTGCCAAATTGCATTATCTCTTATAGTTTCCGAGATATGGACTATCGATAATTTACACCTTAGGCTCTGCTTCTAACTTGGTCCCAAATTGTAAAATGGTCTTATCTATTGGCGATTTCGCTCCAATTCACATTCCAAGTAATATTCGGCATGCTTATTACATTGCCGGTTGCCAAATTGCATTAACTCTTATAGTTTCCGAGATATGGACTATCGATAATTTACACCTTAGGCTCTGCTTCTAACTTGGGCCCAAATTGTAAAATGGTCTTATCTGTTGGCGATTTCGTTCCAATTCACATTCCAAGTAATATTCGGCATGCTAATTACATTGCCGGTTGCCAAATTGCATTATCTCTTATAGTTTCCGAGATATGGACTATCGATAATTTACACCTTAGGCTCTGCTTCTAACTTGGGCCCAAATTGTAAAATGGTCTTATCTATTGGCGATTTCGTTCCAATTCACATTCCAAGTAATATTCGGCATGCTAATTACATTGCCGGTTGCCAAATTGCATTATCTCTTATAGTTTCCGAGATATGGACTATCGATAATTTACACCTTAGGCTCTGCTTCTAACTTGGGCCCAAATTGTAAAATGGTCTTATCTATTGGCGATTTCGTTCCAATTCACATTCCAAGTAATATTCGGCATGCTAATTACATTGCCGGTTGCCAAATTGCATTATCTCTTATAGTTTCCGAGATATGGACTATCGATAATTTACACCTTAGGCTCTGCTTCTAACTTGGGCCCAAATTGTAAAATGGTCTTATCTATTGGCGATTTCGTCCCAATTCACATTCCAAGTGATATTCGGCATGGTAATTACATTGCCGGTTGCGAAATTGCATTATCTCTTATAGTTTCCGAGATATGGACTATCAATAATTTACACCTTAGGCTCTGCTTCTAACTTGGGCCCAAATTGTAAAATGGTCTTATCTATTGGCGATTTCGTTCCAATTCACATTCCAAGTAATATTCGGCATGCTAATTACATTGCCGGTTGCCAAATTGCATTATCTCTTATAGTTTCCGAGATATGGACTATCGATAATTTACACCTTAGGCTCTGCTTCTAACTTGGGCCCAAATTGTAAAATGGTCTTATCTATTGGCGATTTCGTTCCAATTCACATTCCAAGTAATATTCGGCATGCTAATTACATTGCCGGTTGCCAAATTGCATTATCTCTTATAGTTTCCGAGATATGGACTATCGATAATTTACACCTTAGGCTCTGCTTCTAATTTGGGCCCAAATTGTAAAATGGTCTTATCTATTGGCGATTTCGTTCCAATTCACATTCCAAGTAATATTCGGCATGCTAATTACATTGCCGGTTGCCAAATTGCATTATCTCTTATAGTTTCCGAGATATGGACTATCAATAATTTACACCTTAGGCTCTGCTTCTAACTTGGGCCCAAATTGTAAAATGGTCTTATCTATTGGCGATTTCGTTCCAATTCACATTCCAAGTAACATTCGGCATGCTAATTACATTGCCGGTTGCCAAATTGCATTATCTCTTATAGTTTCCGAGATATGGACTATCGATAATTTACACCTTAGGCTCTGCTTCTAACTTGGGCCCAAATTGTAAAATGGCCTTATCTATTGGCGATTTCGTTCCAATTCACATTCCAAGTAATATTCGGCATGCTAATTACATTGCCGGTTGCCAAATTGCATTATCTCTTATAGTTTCCGAGATATGGACTATCGATAATTTACACCTTAGGCTCTGCTTCTAACTTGGGCCCAAATTGTAAAATGGTATTACCTATTGGCGATTTCGTTCCAATTCACACTCCAAGTAATATTCGGCATGCTAATTACATTGCCGGTTGCGATATTGCATTATCTCTTATAGTTTCCGAGATATGGACTATCAATAATTTACACCTTAGGCTCTGCTTCTAACTTGGGCCCAAATTGTAAAATGGTCTTATCTATTGGCGATTTCGTTCCAATTCACATTCCAAGTAATATTCGGCATGCTAATTACATTGCCGGTTGCCAAATTGCATTATCTCTTATAGTTTCCGAGATATGGACTATCGATAATTTACACCTTAGGCTCTGCTTCTAACTTGGGCCCAAATCGTAAAATGGTCTTATCTAATGGCGATTTCGTTCCAGTTCACATTCCAAGTAATATTCGGCATGCTAATTACATTGCCGGTTGCCAAATTGCATTATCTCTTATAGTTTCCGAGATATGGACTATCGATAATTTACACCCTAGGCTCTGCTTCTAACTTGGGCCCAAATTGTAAAATGGTCTTATCTTTTGGCGATTTCGTTCCAATTCACATTCCAAGTAATATTCGGCATGCTAATTACATTGCCGGATGCCAAATTGCATTATCTCTTATAGTTTCCGAGATATGGACTATCGATAATTTACACCTTAGGCTCTGCTTCTAACTTGGGCCCAAATTGTAAAATGGCCTTATCTATAGGCGATTTCGTTCCAATTCACATTCCAAGTAATATTCGGCATGCTAATTACATTGCCGGTTGCCAAATTGCATTATCTCTTATAGTTTCCGAGATATGGACTATCGATAATTTACACCTTAGGCTCTGCTTCTAACTTGGGCCCAAATTGTAAAATGGTCTTACCTATTGGCGATTTCGTTCCAATTCACTCTCCAAGTAATATTCGGCATGCTAATTACATTGCCGGTTGCCAAATTGCATTATCTCTTATAGTTTCCGAGATATGGACTATCGATAATTTACACCTTAGGCTCTGCTTCTAACTTGGGCCCAAATTGTAAAATGGTCTTCTCTATTGGCGATTTCGTTCCAATTCACATTCCAAGTAATATTCGGCATGCTAATTACATTGCCGGTTGCCAAATTGCATTATCTCTTATAGTTTCCGAGATATGGACTATCGATAATTTACACCATAGGCTCTGCTTCTAAGTTGGGCCCAAATTGTAAAATGGTCTTCTCTATTGGCGATTTCGTTCCAATTCACATTCCAAGTAATATTCGGCATGCTAATTACATTGCCGGTTGCCAAATTGCATTATCTCTTATAGTTTCCGAGATATGGACTATCGATAATTTACACCTTAGGCTCTGCTTCTAACTTGGGCCCAAATTGTAAAATCGTCTTATCTATTGGCGATTTCGTTCCAATTCACATTCCAAGTAATATTCGGCATGCTAATTACATTGCCGGTTGCCAAATTGCATTATCTCTTATAGTTTCCGAGATATGGACTATCGATAATTTACACCTTAGGCTCTGCTTCTAATTTGGGCCCAAATTGTAAAATGGCCTTATCTATTGGCGATTTCGTTCCAATTCACATTCCAAGTAATATTCGGCATGCTAATTACATTGCCGGTTGCCAAATTGCATTATCTCTTATAGTTTCCGAGATATGGACTATCAATAATTTACACCTTAGGCTCTGCTTCTAACTTGGGCCCAAATTGTAAAATGGTCTTATCTATTGGCGATTTCGTTCCAATTCACATTCCAAGTAACATTCGGCATGCTAATTACATTGCCGGTTGCCAAATTGCATTATCTCTTATAGTTTCCGAGATATGGACTATCGATAATTTACACCTTAGGCTCTGCTTCTAACTTGGGCCCAAATTGTAAAATGGCCTTATCTATTGGCGATTTCGTTCCAATTCACATTCCAAGTAATATTCGGCATGCTAATTACATTGCCGGTTGCCAAATTGCATTATCTCTTATAGTTTCCGAGATATGGACTATCAATAATTTACACCTTAGGCTCTGCTTCTAACTTGGGCCCAAATTGTAAAATGGCCTTATCTATTGGCGATTTCGTTCCAATTCACATTCCAAGTAATATTCGGCATGCTAATTACATTGCCGGTTGCCAAATTGCATTATCTCTTATAGTTTCCGAGATATGGACTATCGATAATTTACACCTTAGGCTCTGCTTCTAACTTGGGCCCAAATTGTAAAATGGTCTTATCTATTGGCGATTTCGTCCCAATTCACATTCCAAGTGATATTCGGCATGGTAATTACATTGCCGGTTGCGAAATTGCATTATCTCTTATAGTTTCCGAGATATGGACTATCAATAATTTACACCTTAGGCTCTGCTTCTAACTTGGGCCCAAATTGTAAAATGGTCTTATCTATTGGCGATTTCGTTCCAATTCACATTCCAAGTAATATTCGGCATGCTAATTACATTGCCGGTTGCCAAATTGCATTATCTCTTATAGTTTCCGAGATATGGACTATCGATAATTTACACCTTAGGCTCGGCTTCTAACTTGGGCCCAAATTGTAAAATGGTCTTATCTATTGGCGATTTCGTTCCAATTCACATTCCAAGTAATATTCGGCATGCTAATTACATTGCCGGTTGCCAAATTGCATTATCTCTTATAGTTTCCGAGATATGGACTATCGATAATTTACACCTTAGGCTCTGCTTCTAATTTGGGCCCAAATTGTAAAATGGTCTTATCTATTGGCGATTTCGTTCCAATTCACATTCCAAGTAATATTCGGCATGCTAATTACATTGCCGGTTGCCAAATTGCATTATCTCTTATAGTTTCCGAGATATGGACTATCAATAATTTACACCTTAGGCTCTGCTTCTAACTTGGGCCCAAATTGTAAAATGGTCTTATCTATTGGCGATTTCGTTCCAATTCACATTCCAAGTAACATTCGGCATGCCAATTACATTGCCGGTTGCCAAATTGCATTATCTCTTATAGTTTCCGAGATATGGACTATCGATAATTTACACCTTAGGCTCTGCTTCTAACTTGGGCCCAAATTGTAAAATGGTATTACCTATTGGCGATTTCGTTCCAATTCACACTCCAAGTAATATTCGGCATGCTAATTACATTGCCGGTTGCGATATTGCATTATCTCTTATAGTTTCCGAGATATGGACTATCAATAATTTACACCTTAGGCTCTGCTTCTAACTTGGGCCCAAATTGTAAAATGGTCTTATCTATTGGCGATTTCGTTCCAATTCACATTCCAAGTAATATTCGGCATGCTAATTACATTGCCGGTTGCCAAATTGCATTATCTCTTATAGTTTCCGAGATATGGACTATCGATAATTTACACCTTAGGCTCTGCTTCTAACTTGGGCCCAAATCGTAAAATGGTCTTATCTATTGGCGATTTCGTTCCAGTTCACATTCCAAGTAATATTCGGCATGCTAATTACATTGCCGGTTGCCAAATTGCATTATCTCTTATAGTTTCCGAGATATGGACTATCGATAATTTACACCCTAGGCTCTGCTTCTAACTTGGGCCCAAATTGTAAAATGGTCTTATCTATTGGCGATTTCGTTCCAATTCACATTCCAAGTAATATTCGGCATGCTAATTACATTGCCGGTTGCCAAATTGCATTATCTCTTATAGTTTCCGAGATATGGACTATCGATAATTTACACCTTAGGCTCTGCTTCTAACTTGGGCCCAAATTGTAAAATGGCCTTATCTATAGGCGATTTCGTTCCAATTCACATTCCAAGTAATATTCGGCATGCTAATTACATTGCCGGTTGCCAAATTGCATTATCTCTTATAGTTTCCGAGATATGGACTATCGATAATTTACACCTTAGGCTCTGCTTCTAACTTGGGCCCAAATTGTAAAATGGTCTTATCTATTGGCGATTTCGTTCCAATTCACATTCCAAGTAATATTCGGCATGCTAATTACATTGCCGGTTGCCAAATTGCATTATTTCTTATAGTTTCCGAGATATGGACTATCGATAATTTACACCTTAGGCTCTGCTTCTAACTTGGGCCCAAATTGTAAAATCGTCTTATCTATTGGCGATTTCGTTCCAATTCACATTCCAAGTAATATTCGGCATGCTAATTACATTGCCGGTTGCCAAATTGCATTATCTCTTATAGTTTCCGATATATGGACTATCGATAATTTACACCTTAGGCTCTGCTTCTAACTTGGGCCCAAATTGTAAAATGGTCTTATCTATTGGCGATTTCGTTCCAATTCACATTCCAAGTAATATTCGGCATGCTAATTACATTGCCGGTTGCCAAAATTGCATTATCTCTTATAGTTTCCGAGATATTAACTATCGTTAATTTACACCTTAGGCTCTGCTTCTAACTTGGGCCCAAATTGTAAAATGGCCTTATCTATTGGAGATTTCGTTCCAATTCACATTCCAAGTAATATTCGGCATGCTAATTACATTGCCGGTTGCCAAATTGCATTATCTCTTATAGTTTCCGAGATATGGACTATCGATAATTTACACCTTAGGCTCTGCTTCTAACTTGGGCCCAAATTGTAAAATGGTCTTCTCTATTGGCGATTTCGTTCCAATTCACATTCCAAGTAATATTCGGCATGCTAATTACATTGCCGGTTGCCAAATTGCATTATCTCTTATAGTTTCCGAGATATGGACTATCGATAATTTACACCATAGGCTCTGCTTCTAAGTTGGGCCCAAATTGTAAAATGGTCTTATCTATTGGCGATTTCGTTCCAATTCACATTCCAAGTAATATTCGGCATGCTAATTACATTGCCGGTTGCCAAATTGCATTATCTCTTATAGTTTCCGAGATATGGACTATCGATAATTTACACCTTAGGCTCTGCTTCTAACTTGGGCCCAAATTGTAAAATCGTCTTATCTATTGGCGATTTCGTTCCAATTCACATTCCAAGTAATATTCGGCATGCTAATTACATTGCCGGTTGCCAAATTGCATTATCTCTTATAGTTTCCGAGATATGGACTATCGGTAATTTACACCTTAGGCTCTGCTTCTAACTGGGGCCCAAATTGTAAAATGGTCTTATCTATTGGCGATTTCGTTCCAATTCACATTCCAAGTAATATCCGGCATGCTAATTACATTGCCGGTTGCCAAATTGAATTATCTCTTATAGTTTCCGAGATATGGACTATCGATAATTTACACCTTAGGCTCTGCTTCTAACTTGGGCCCAAATTGTAAAATGGTCTTACCTATTGGCGATTTCGTTCCAATTCACATTCCAAGTAATATTCGGCATGCTAATTACATTGCCGGTTGCCAAATTGCATTATCTCTTATAGTTTCCGAGATATGGACTATCGATAATTTACACCTTAGGCTCTGCTTCTAACTTGGGCCCAAATTGTAAAATGGTCTTATCTATTGGCGATTTCGTTCCAATTCACATTCCAAGTAATATTCGGCATGCTAATTACATTGCCGGTTGCCAAATTGCATTATCTCTTATAGTTTCCGAGATATGGACTATCGATAATTTACACCTTAGGCTCTGCTTCTAACTTGGGCCCAAATTGTAAAATGGTCTTATCTATTGGCGATTTCGTTCCAATTCACATTCCAAGTAATATTCGGCATGCTAATTACATTGCCGGTTGCCAAATTGCATTATCTCTTATAGTTTCCGAGATATGGACTATCGATAATTTACACCTTAGGCTCTGCTTCTAACTTGGGCCCAAATTGTAAAATGGTCTTATCTATTGGCGATTTCGTTCCAATTCACATTCCAAGTAATATTCGGCATGCTAATTACATTGCCGGTTGCCAAATTGCATTAACTCTTATAGTTTCCGAGATATGGACTATCGATAATTTACACCTTAGGCTCTGCTTCTAACTTGGGCCCAAATTGTAAAATGGTCTTATCTATTGGCGATTTCGTTCAAATTCACATTCCAAGTAATATTCGGCATGCTAATTACATTGCCGGTTGCCAAATTGAATTATCTCTTATAGTTTCCGAGATATGGACTATCGATAATTTACACCTTAGGCTCTGCTTCTAACTTGGGCCCAAATTGTAAAATGGTCTTACCTATTGGCGATTTCGTTCCAATACACATTACAAGTAATATTCGGCATGCTAATTACATTGCCGGTTGCCAAATTGCATTATCTCTTATAGTTTCCGAGATATGGACTATCGATAATTTACACCTTAGGCTCTGCTTCTAACTTGGGCCCAAATTGTAAAATGGTCTTATCTATTGGCGAATTCGTTCCAATTCACATTCCAAGTAATATTCGGCATGCTAATTACATTGCCGTTTGCCAAATTGCATTATCTCTTATAGTTTCCAAGATATGGACTATCGATAATTTACACCTTAGGCTCTGCTTCTAACTTGGTCCCAAATTGCAAAATGGTCTTATCTATTGGCGATTTCGCTCCAATTCACATTCCAAGTAATATTCGGCATGCTTATTACATTGCCGGTTGCCAAATTGCATTAACTCTTATAGTTTCCGAGATATGGACTATCGATAATTTACACCTTAGGCTCTGCTTCTAACTTGGGCCCAAATTGTAAAATGGTCTTATCTATTGGCGATTTCGTTCCAATTCACATTCCAAGTAATATTCGGCATGCTAATTACATTGCCGGTTGCCAAATTGCATTATCTCTTATAGTTTCCGAGATATGGACTATCGATAATTTACACCTTAGGCTCTGCTTCTAACTTGGGCCCAAATTGTAAAATGGTCTTATCTATTGGCGATTTCGTTCCAATTCACATTCCAAGTAATATTCGGCATGCTAATTACATTGCCGGTAGCCAAATTGCATTATCTCTTATAGTTTCCGAGATATGGACTATCGATAATTTACACCTTAGGCTCTGCTTCTAACTTGGGCCCAAATTGTAAAATGGTCTTATCTATTGGCGATTTCGTTCCAATTCACATTCCAAGTAATATTCGGCATGCTAATTACATTGCCGGTTGCCAAATTGCATTATCTCTTATAGTTTCCGAGGTATGGACTATCGATAATTTACACCTTAGGCTCTGCTTCTAACTTGGGCCCAAATTGTAAAATGGTCTTATCTATTGGCGATTTCGTCCCAATTCACATTCCAAGTGATATTCGGCATGGTAATTACATTGCCGGTTGCGAAATTGCATTATCTCTTATAGTTTCCGAGATATGGACTATCAATAATTTACACCTTAGGCTCTGCTTCTAACTTGGGCCCAAATTGTAAAATGGTCTTATCTATTGGCGATTTCGTTCCAATTCACATTCCAAGTAATATTCGGCATGCTAATTACATTGCCGGTTGCCAAATTGCATTATCTCTTATAGTTTCCGAGATATGGACTATCGATAATTTACACCTTAGGCTCTGCTTCTAACTTGGGCCCAAATTGTAAAATGGTCTTATCTATTGGCGATTTCGTTCCAATTCACATTCCAAGTAATATTCGGCATGCTAATTACATTGCCGGTTGCCAAATTGCATTATCTCTTATAGTTTCCGAGATATGGACTATCGATAATTTACACCTTAGGCTCTGCTTCTAATTTGGGCCCAAATTGTAAAATGGTCTTATCTATTGGCGATTTCGTTCCAATTCACATTCCAAGTAATATTCGGCATGCTAATTACATTGCCGGTTGCCAAATTGCATTATCTCTTATAGTTTCCGAGATATGGACTATCAATAATTTACACCTTAGGCTCTGCTTCTAACTTGGGCCCAAATTGTAAAATGGTCTTATCTATTGGCGATTTCGTTCCAATTCACATTCCAAGTAACATTCGGCATGCTAATTACATTGCCGGTTGCCAAATTGCATTATCTCTTATAGTTTCCGAGATATGGACTATCGATAATTTACACCTTAGGCTCTGCTTCTAACTTGGTCCCAAATTGTAAAATGGTCTTATCTATTGGCGATTTCGCTCCAATTCATATTCCAAGTAATATTTGGCATGCTTATTACATTGCCGGTTGCCAAATTGCATTAACTCTTATAGTTTCCGAGATATGGACTATCGATAATTTACACCTTAGGCTCTGCTTCTAACTTGGGCCCAAATTGTAAAATGGTCTTATCTATTGGCGATTTCGTTCCAATTCACATTCCAAGTAATATTCGGCATGCTAATTACATTGCCGGTTGCCAAATTGCATTATCTCTTATAGTTTCCGAGATATGGACTATCGATAATTTACACCTTAGGCTCTGCTTCTAACTTGGGCCCAAATTGTAAAATGGTCTTATCTATTGGCGATTTCGTTCCAATTCACATTCCAAGTAATATTCGGCATGCTAATTACATTGCCGGTTGCCAAATTGCATTATCTCTTATAGTTTCCGAGATATGGACTATCGATAATTTACACCTTAGGCTCTGCTTCTAACTTGGGCCCAAATTGTAAAATGGTCTTATCTATTGGCGATTTCGTTCCAATTCACATTCCAAGTAATATTCGGCATGCTAATTACATTGCCGGTTGCCAAATTGCATTATCTCTTATAGTTTCCGAGATATGGACTATCGATAATTTACATCTTAGGCTCTGCTTCTAACTTGGGCCCAAATTGTAAAATGGTCTTATCTATTGGCGATTTCGTCCCAATTCACATTCCAAGTGATATTCGGCATGGTAATTACATTGCCGGTTGCGAAATTGCATTATCTCTTATAGTTTCCGAGATATGGACTATCAATAATTTACACCTTAGGCTCTGCTTCTAACTTGGGCCCAAATTGTAAAATGGTCTTATCTATTGGCGATTTCGTTCCAATTCACATTCCAAGTAATATTCGGCATGCTAATTACATTGCCGGTTGCCAAATTGCATTATCTCTTATAGTTTCCGAGATATGGACTATCGATAATTTACACCTTAGGCTCTGCTTCTAACTTGGGCCCAAATTGTAAAATGGTCTTATCTATTGGCGATTTCGTTCCAATTCACATTCCAAGTAATATTCGGCATGCTAATTACATTGCCGGTTGCCAAATTGCATTATCTCTTATAGTTTCCGAGATATGGACTATCGATAATTTACACCTTAGGCTCTGCTTCTAATTTGGGCCCAAATTGTAAAATGGTCTTATCTATTGGCGATTTCGTTCCAATTCACATTCCAAGTAATATTCGGCATGCTAATTACATTGCCGGTTGCCAAATTGCATTATCTCTTATAGTTTCCGAGATATGGACTATCAATAATTTACACCTTAGGCTCTGCTTCTAACTTGGGCCCAAATTGTAAAATGGTCTTATCTATTGGCGATTTCGTTCCAATTCACATTCCAAGTAACATTCGGCATGCTAATTACATTGCCGGTTGCCAAATTGCATTATCTCTTATAGTTTCCGAGATATGGACTATCGATAATTTACACCTTAGGCTCTGCTTCTAACTTGGGCCCAAATTGTAAAATGGCCTTATCTATTGGCGATTTCGTTCCAATTCACATTCCAAGTAATATTCGGCATGCTAATTACATTGCCGGTTGCCAAATTGCATTATCTCTTATAGTTTCCGAGATATGGACTATCGATAATTTACACCTTAGGCTCTGCTTCTAACTTGGGCCCAAATTGTAAAATGGTATTACCTATTGGCGATTTCGTTCCAATTCACACTCCAAGTAATATTCGGCATGCTAATTACATTGCCGGTTGCGATATTGCATTATCTCTTATAGTTTCCGAGATATGGACTATCAATAATTTACACCTTAGGCTCTGCTTCTAACTTGGGCCCAAATTGTAAAATGGTCTTATCTATTGGCGATTTCGTTCCAATTCACATTCCAAGTAATATTCGGCATGCTAATTACATTGCCGGTTGCCAAATTGCATTATCTCTTATAGTTTCCGAGATATGGACTATCGATAATTTACACCTTAGGCTCTGCTTCTAACTTGGGCCCAAATCGTAAAATGGTCTTATCTATTGGCGATTTCGTTCCAGTTCACATTCCAAGTAATATTCGGCATGCTAATTACATTGCCGGTTGCCAAATTGCATTATCTCTTATAGTTTCCGAGATATGGACTATCGATAATTTACACCCTAGGCTCTGCTTCTAACTTGGGCCCAAATTGTAAAATGGTCTTATCTTTTGGCGATTTCGTTCCAATTCACATTCCAAGTAATATTCGGCATGCTAATTACATTGCCGGATGCCAAATTGCATTATCTCTTATAGTTTCCGAGATATGGACTATCGATAATTTACACCTTAGGCTCTGCTTCTAACTTGGGCCCAAATTGTAAAATGGCCTTATCTATAGGCGATTTCGTTCCAATTCACATTCCAAGTAATATTCGGCATGCTAATTACATTGCCGGTTGCCAAATTGCATTATCTCTTATAGTTTCCGAGATATGGACTATCGATAATTTACACCTTAGGCTCTGCTTCTAACTTGGGCCCAAATTGTAAAATGGTCTTACCTATTGGCGATTTCGTTCCAATTCACTCTCCAAGTAATATTCGGCATGCTAATTACATTGCCGGTTGCCAAATTGCATTATCTCTTATAGTTTCCGAGATATGGACTATCGATAATTTACACCTTAGGCTCTGCTTCTAACTTGGGCCCAAATTGTAAAATGGTCTTCTCTATTGGCGATTTCGTTCCAATTCACATTCCAAGTAATATTCGGCATGCTAATTACATTGCCGGTTGCCAAATTGCATTATCTCTTATAGTTTCCGAGATATGGACTATCGATAATTTACACCATAGGCTCTGCTTCTAAGTTGGGCCCAAATTGTAAAATGGTCTTCTCTATTGGCGATTTCGTTCCAATTCACATTCCAAGTAATATTCGGCATGCTAATTACATTGCCGGTTGCCAAATTGCATTATCTCTTATAGTTTCCGAGATATGGACTATCGATAATTTACACCTTAGGCTCTGCTTCTAACTTGGGCCCAAATTGTAAAATCGTCTTATCTATTGGCGATTTCGTTCCAATTCACATTCCAAGTAATATTCGGCATGCTAATTACATTGCCGGTTGCCAAATTGCATTATCTCTTATAGTTTCCGAGATATGGACTATCGGTAATTTACACCTTAGGCTCTGCTTCTAACTGGGGCCCAAATTGTTAAATTGTCTTATCTATTGGCGATTTCGTTCCAATTCACATTCCAAGTAATATCCGGCATGCTAATTACATTGCCGGTTGCCAAATTGAATTATCTCTTATAGTTTCCGAGATATGGACTATCGATAATTTACACCTTAGGCTCTGCTTCTAACTTGGGCCCAAATTGTAAAATGGTCTTACCTATTGGCGATTTCGTTCCAATTCACATTCCAAGTAATATTCGGCATGCTAATTACATTGCCGGTTGCCAAATTGCATTATCTCTTATAGTTTCCGAGATATGGACTATCGATAATTTACACCTTAGGCTCTGCTTCTAACTTGGGCCCAAATTGTAAAATGGTCTTATCTATTGGCGATTTCGTTCCAATTCACATTCCAAGTAATATTCGGCATGCTAATTACATTGCCGGTTGCCAAATTGCATTATCTCTTATAGTTTCCGAGATATGGACTATCGATAATTTACACCTTAGGCTCTGCTTCTAACTTGGGCCCAAATTGTAAAATGGTCTTATCTATTGGCGATTTCGTTCCAATTCACATTCCAAGTAATATTCGGCATGCTAATTACATTGCCGGTTGCCAAATTGCATTAACTCTTATAGTTTCCGAGATATGGACTATCGATAATTTACACCTTAGGCTCTGCTTCTAACTTGGGCCCAAATTGTAAAATGGTCTTATCTATTGGCGATTTCGTTCCAATTCACATTCCAAGTAATATTCGGCATGCTAATTACATTGCCGGTTGCCAAATTGAATTATCTCTTATAGTTTCCGAGATATGGACTATCGATAATTTACACCTTAGGCTCTGCTTCTAACTTGGGCCCAAATTGTAAAATGGTCTTATCTATTGGCGAATTCGTTCCAATTCACATTCCAAGTAATATTAGGCATGCTAATTACATTGCCGTTTGCCAAATTGCATTATCTCATATAGTTTCCAAGATATGGACTATCGATAATTTACACCTTAGGCTCTGCTTCTAACTTGGTCCCAAATTGTAAAATGGTCTTATCTATTGGCGATTTCGCTCCAATTCACATTCCAAGTAATATTCGGCATGCTTATTACATTGCCGGTTGCCAAATTGCATTAACTTTTATAGTTTCCGAGATATGGACTATCGATAATTTACACCTTAGGCTCTGCTTCTAACTTGGGCCCAAATTGTAAAATGGTCTTATCTATTGGCGATTTCGTTCCAATTCACATTCCAAGTAATATTCGGCATGCTAATTACATTGCCGGTTGCCAAATTGCATTAACTCTTATAGTTTCCGAGATATGGACTATCGATAATTTACACCTTAGGCTCTGCTTCTAACTTGGGCCCAAATTGTAAAATGGTCTTATCTATTGGCGAATTCGTTCCAATTCACATTCCAAGTAATATTCGGCATGCTAATTACATTGCCGTTTGCCAAATTGCATTATCTCTTATAGTTTCCAAGATATGGACTATCGATAATTTACACCTTAGGCTCTGCTTCTAACTTGGTCCCAAATTGTAAAATGGTCTTATCTATTGGCGATTTCGCTCCAATTCACATTCCAAGTAATATTCGGCATGCTTATTACATTGCCGGTTGCCAAATTGCATTAACTCTTATAGTTTCCGAGATATGGACTATCGATAATTTACACCTTAGGCTCTGCTTCTAACTTGGGCCCAAATTGTAAAATGGTCTTATCTATTGGCGATTTCGTTCCAATTCACATTCCAAGTAATATTCGGCATGCTAATTACATTGCCGGTTGCCAAATTGCATTATCTCTTATAGTTTCCGAGATATGGACTATCGATAATTTACACCTTAGGCTCTGCTTCTAACTTGGGCCCAAATTGTAAAATGGTCTTATCTATTGGCGATTTCGTTCCAATTCACATTCCAAGTAATATTCGGCATGCTAATTACATTGCCGGTTGCCAAATTGCATTATCTCTTATAGTTTCCGAGATATGGACTATCGATAATTTACACCTTAGGCTCTGCTTCTAACTTGGGCCCAAATTGTAAAATGGTCTTATCTATTGGCGATTTCGCTCCAATTCACATTCCAAGTAATATTCGGCATGCTAATTACATTGCCGGTTGCCAAATTGCATTATCTCTTATAGTTTCCGAGATATGGACTATCGATAATTTACACCATAGGCTCTGCATCTAAGTTGGGCCCAAATTGTAAAATGGTCTTATCTATTGGCGATTTCGTTCCAATTCACATTCCAAGTAATATTCGGCATGCTAATTACATTGCCGGTTGCCAAATTGCATTATCTCTTTTAGTTTCCGAGATATGGACTATCGATAATTTACACCTTAGGCTCTGCTTCTAACTTGGGCCCAAATTGTAAAATCGTCTTATCTATTGGCGATTTCGTTCCAATTCACATTCCAAGTAATATTCGGCATGCTAATTACATTGCCGGTTGCCAAATTGCATTATCTCTTATAGTTTCCGAGATATGGACTATCGGTAATTTACACCTTAGGCTCTGCTTCTAACTGGGGCCCAAATTGTAAAATGGTCTTATCTATTGGCGATTTCGTTCCAATTCACATTCCAAGTAATATTCGGCATGCTAATTACATTGCCGGTTGCCAAATTGCATTATCTCTTATAGTTTCCGAGATATGGACTATCGATAATTTACACCTTAGGCTCTGCTTCTAACTTGGGCCCAAATTGTAAAATGGTCTTATCTATTGGCGATTTCGTTCCAATTCACATTCCAAGTAATATTCGGCATGCTAATTACATTGCCGGTTGCCAAATTGCATTATCTCTTATAGTTTCCGAGATATGGACTATCGATAATTTACACCTTAGGCTCTGCTTCTAACTTGGGCCCAAATTGTAAAATGGTCTTATCTATTGGCGATTTCGTTCCAATTCACATTCCAAGTAATATTCGGCATGCTAATTACATTGCCGGTTGCCAAATTGCATTATCTCTTATAGTTTCCGAGATATGGACTATCGATAATTTACACCTTAGGCTCTGCTTCTAACTTGGGCCCAAATTGTAAAATGGTCTTATCTATTGGCGATTTCGTTCCAATTCACATTCCAAGTAATATTCGGCATGCTAATTACATTGCCGGTTGCCAAATTGCATTAACTCTTATAGTTTCCGAGATATGGACTATCGATAATTTACACCTTAGGCTCTGCTTCTAACTTGGGCCCAAATTGTAAAATGGTCTTATCTATTGGCGATTTCGTTCCAATTCACATTCCAAGTAATATTCGGCATGCTAATTACATTGCCGGTTGCCAAATTGAATTATCTCTTATAGTTTCCGAGATATGGACTATCGATAATTTACACCTTAGGCTCTGCTTCTAACTTGGGCCCAAATTGTAAAATGGTCTTATCTATTGGCGATTTCGTTCCAATTCACATTCCAAGTAATATTCGGCATGCTAATTACATTGCCGGTTGCCAAATTGCATTATCTCTTATAGTTTCCGAGATATGGACTATCGATAATTTACACCTTAGGCTCTGCTTCTAACTTGGGCCCAAATTGTAAAATGGTCTTATCTATTGGCGATTTCGTTCCAATTCACATTCCAAGTAATATTCGGCATGCTAATTACATTGCCGGTTGCCAAATTGCATTATCTCTTATAGTTTCCGAGATATGGACTATCGATAATTTACACCTTAGGCTCTGCTTCTAACTTGGGCCCAAATTGTAAAATGGTCTTATCTATTGGCGATTTCGTTCCAATTCACATTCCAAGTAATATTCGGCATGCTAATTACATTGCCGGTTGCCAAATTGCATTAACTCTTATAGTTTCCGAGATATGGACTATCGATAATTTACACCTTAGGCTCTGCTTCTAACTTGGGCCCAAATTGTAAAATGGTCTTATCTATTGGCGATTTCGTTCCAATTCACATTCCAAGTAATATTCGGCATGCTAATTACATTGCCGGTTGCCAAATTGCATTATCTCTTATAGTTTCCGAGATATGGATTATCGATAATTTACACCTTAGGCTCTGCTTCTAACTTGGGCCCAAATCTTAAAATGGTCTTATCTATTGGCGATTTCGTTCCAATTCACATTCCAAGTAATATTCGGCATGCTAATTATATTGCCGGTTGCCAAATTGCATTATCTCTTATAGTTTCCGAGATATGGACTATCGATAATTTACACCTTAGGCTCTGCTTATAACTTGGGCCCAAATTGTTAAATGGTCTTATCTATTGGCGATTTCGTTCCAATTCACATTCCAAGTAATATTCGGCATGCTAATTACATTGCCGGTTGCCAAATTGCATTATCTCTTATAGTTTCCGAGATATGGACTATCGATAATTTACACCTTAGGCTCTGCTTCTAACTTGGGCCCAAATTGTAAAATGGTCTTCTCTATTGGCGATTTCGTTCCAATTCACATTCCAAGTAATATTCGGCATGCTAATTACATTGCCGGTTGCCAAATTGCATTATCTCTTATAGTTTCCGAGATATGGACTATCGATAATTTACACCATAGGCTCTGCTTCTAAGTAGGGCCCAAATTGTAAAATGGTCTTCTCTATTGGCGATTTCGTTCCAATTCACATTCCAAGTAATATTCGGCATGCTAATTACATTGCCGGTTGCCAAATTGCATTATCTCTTATAGTTTCCGAGATATGGACTATCGATAATTTACACCTTAGGCTCTGCTTCTTACTTGGGCCCAAATTGTAAAATCGTCTTATCTATTGGCGATTTCGTTCCAATTCACATTCCAAGTAATATTCGGCATGCTAATTACATTGCCGGTTGCCAAATTGCATTATCTCTTATAGTTTCCAAGATATGGACTATCGGTAATTTACACCTTAGGCTCTGCTTCTAACTGGGGCCCAAATTGTAAAATGGTCTTATCTATTGGCGATTTCGTTCCAATTCACATTCCAAGTAATATCCGGCATGCTAATTATATTGCCGGTTGCCAAATTGAATTATCTCTTATAGTTTCCGAGATATGGACTATCGATAATTTACACCTTAGGCTCTGCTTCTAACTTGGGCCCAAATTGTAAAATGGTCTTACCTATTGGCGATTTCGTTCCAATTCACATTCCAAGTAATATTCGGCATGCTAATTACATTGCCGGTTGCCAAATTGCATTATCTCTTATAGTTTCCGAGATATGGACTATCGATAATTTACACCTTAGGCTCTGCTTCTAACTTGGGCCCAAATTGTAAAATGGTCTTATCTATTGGCGATTTCGTTCCAATTCACATTCCAAGTAATATTCGGCATGCTAATTACATTGCCGGTTGCCAAATTGCATTATCTCTTATAGTTTCCGAGATATGGACTATCGATAATTTACACCTTAGGCTCTGCTTCTAACTTGGGCCCAAATTGTAAAATGGTCTTATCTATTGGCGATTTCGTTCCAATTCACATTCCAAGTAATATTCGGCATGCTAATTACATTGCCGGTTGCCAAATTGCATTAACTCTTATAGTTTCCGAGATATGGACTATCGATAATTTACACCTTAGGCTCTGCTTCTAACTTGGGCCCAAATTGTAAAATGGTCTTATCTATTGGCGATTTCGTTCCAATTCACATTCCAAGTAATATTCGGCATGCTAATTACATTGCCGGTTGCCAAATTGAATTATCTCTTATAGTTTCCGAGATATGGACTATCGATAATTTACACCTTAGGCTCTGCTTCTAACTTGGGCCCAAATTGTAAAATGGTCTTACCTATTGGCGATTTCGTTCCAATTCACATTCCAAGTAATATTCGGCATGCTAATTACATTGCCGGTTGCCAAATTGCATTATCTCTTATAGTTTCCGAGATATGGACTATCGATAATTTACACCTTAGGCTCTGCTTCTAACTTGGGCCCAAATTGTAAAATGGTCTTATCTATTGGCGAATTCGTTATAATTCACATTCCAAGTAATATTCGGCATGCTAATTACATTGCCGTTTGCCAAATTGCATTATCTCTTATAGTTTCCAAGATATGGACTATCGATAATTTACACCTTAGGCTCTGCTTCTAACTTGGTCCCAAATTGTAAAATGGTCTTATCTATTGGCGATTTCGCTCCAATTCACATTCCAAGTAATATTCGGCATGCTAATTACATTGCCGGTTGCCAAATTGCATTAACTCTTATAGTTTCCGAGATATGGACTATCGGTAATTTACACCATAGGCTCTGCTTATAACTTGGGCCCAAATTGTTAAATGGTCTTATCTATTGGCGATTTCGTTCCAATTCACATTCCAAGTAATATTCGGCATGCTAATTACATTGCCGGTTGCCAAATTGCATTATCTCTTATAGTTTCCGAGATATGGACTATCGATAATTTACACCTTAGGCTCTGCGTCTAACTTGGGCCCAAATTGTAAAATGGTCTTATCTATTGGCGATTTCGTTCCAATTCACATTCCAAGTAATATTCGGCATGCTAATTACATTGCCGGTTGCCAAATTGCATTATCTCTTATAGTTTCCGAGATATGGACTATCGATAATTTACACCTTAGGCTCTGCTTCTAACTTGGGCCCAAATTGTAAAATGGTCTTATCTATTGGCGATTTCGTTCCAATTCACATTCCAAGTAATATTCGGCATGCTAATTACATTGCCGGTTGCCAAATTGCATTATCTCTTATAGTTTCCGAGATATGGACTATCGATAATTTACACCTTAGGCTCTGCTTCTAATTTGGGCCCAAATTGTAAAATGGCCTTATCTATTGGCGATTTCGTTCCAATTCACATTCCAAGTAATATTCGGCATGCTAATTACATTGCCGGTTGCCAAATTGCATTATCTCTTATAGTTTCCGAGATATGGACTATCAATAATTTACACCTTAGGCTCTGCTTCTAACTTGGGCCCAAATTGTAAAATGGTCTTATCTATTGGCGATTTCGTTCCAATTCACATTCCAAGTAACATTCGGCATGCTAATTACATTGCCGGGTTGCCAAATTGCATTATCTCTTATAGTTTCCGAGATATGGACTATCGATAATTTACACCTTAGGCTCTGCTTCTAACTTGGGCCCAAATTTGTAAAATGGCCTTATCTATTGGCGATTTCGTTCCTATTCACATTCCAAGTAATATTCGGCATGCTAATTACATTGCCGGTTGCCAAATTGCATTATCTCTTATAGTTTCCGAGATATGGACTATCAATAATTTACACCTTAGGCTCTGCTTCTAACTTGGGCCCAAATTGTAAAATGGTCTTATCTATTGGCGATTTCGTTCCAATTCACATTCCAAGTAATATTCGGCATGCTAATTACATTGCCGGTTGCCAAATTGCATTATCTCTTATAGTTTCCGAGATATGGACTATCGATAATTTACACCTTAGGCTCTGCTTCTAACTTGGGCCCAAATTGTAAAATGGTCTTATCTATTGGCGATTTCGTCCCAATTCACATTCCAAGTGATATTCGGCATGGTAATTACATTGCCGGTTGCGAAATTGCATTATCTCTTATAGTTTCCGAGATATGGACTATCAATAATTTACACCTTAGGCTCTGCTTCTAACTTGGGCCCAAATTGTAAAATGGTCTTATCTATTGGCGATTTCGTTCCAATTCACATTCCAAGTAATATTCGGCATGCTAATTACATTGCCGGTTGCCAAATTGCATTATCTCTTATAGTTTCCGAGATATGGACTATCGATAATTTACACCTTAGGCTCTGCTTCTAACTTGGGCCCAAATTGTAAAATGGTCTTATCTATTGGCGATTTCGTTCCAATTCACATAGCAAGTAATATTCGGCATGCTAATTACATTGCCGGTTGCCAAATTGCATTATCTCTTATAGTTTCCGAGATATGGACTATCGATAATTTTACACCTTAGGCTCTGCTTCTAACTTGGGCCCAAATTGTAAAATGGTCTTATCTATTGGCGATTTCGTTCCAATTCACATTTCAAGTAATATTCGGCATGCTAATTACATTGCCGGTTGCCAAATTGCATTATCTTTTATAGTTCCGAGATATGGACTATCAATAATTTACACCTTAGGCTCTGCTTCTAACTTGGGCCCAAATTGTAAAATGGTCTTATCTATTGGCGATTTCGTTCCAATTCACATTCCAAGTAATATTCGGCATGCTAATTACAATGCCGGTTGCCAAAATTGCATTATCTCTTATAGTTTCCGAGATATTAACTATTGTTAATTTACACCTTAGGCTCTGCTTCTAACTTGGGCCCAAATTGTAAAATGGCTTATCTATTGGAGATTTCGTTCCAATTCACATTCCAAGTAATATTCGGCATGCTAATTACATTGCCGGTTGCCAAATTGCATTATCTCTTATAGTTTCCGAGATATGGACTATCGATAATTTACACCTTAGGCTCTGCTTCTAACTTGGGCCCAAATTGTAAAATGGTCTTCTCTATTGGCGATTTCGTTCCAATTCACATTCCAAGTAATATTCGGCATGCTAATTACATTGCCGGCTGCCAAATTGCATTATCTCTTATAGTTTCCGAGATATGGACTATCGATAATTTACACCATAGGCTCTGCTTCTAAGTTGGGCCCAAATTGTAAAATGGTCTTATCTATTGGCGATTTCGTTCCAATTCACATTCCAAGTAATATTCGGCATGCTAATTACATTGCCGGTTGCCAAATTGCATTATCTCTTATAGTTTCGAGATATGGACTATCGATAATTTACACCTTAGGCTCTGCTTCTAACTTGGGCCCAAATTGTAAAATCGTCTTATCTATTGGCGATTTCGTTCCAATTCACATTCCAAGTAATATTCGGCATGCTAATTACATTGCCGGTTGCCAAATTGCATTATCTCTTATAGTTTCCGAGATATGGACTATCGGTAATTTACACCTTAGGCTCTGCTTCTAACTGGGGCCCAAATTGTAAAATGGTCTTATCTATTGGCGATTTCGTTCCAATTCACATTCCAAGTAATATCCGGCATGCTAATTACATTGCGGTTGCCAAATTGAATTATCTCTTATAGTTTCCGAGATATGGACTATCGATAATTTACACCTTAGGCTCTGCTTCTAACTTGGGCCCAAATTGTAAAATGGTCTTACCTATTGGCGATTTCGTTCCAATTCACATTCCAAGTAATATTCGGCATGCTAATTACATTGCCGGTTGCCAAATTGCATTATCTCTTATAGTTTCCGAGATATGGACTATCGATAATTTACACCTTAGGCTCTGCTTCTAACTTGGGCCCAAATTGTAAAATGGTCTTATCTATTGGCGATTTCGTTCCAATTCACATTCCAAGTAATATTCGGCATGCTAATTACATTGCCGGTTGCCAAATTGCATTATCTCTTATAGTTTCCGAGATATGGACTATCGATAATTTACACCTTAGGCTCTGCTTCTAACTTGGGCCCAAATTGTAAAATGGTCTTATCTATTGGCGATTTCGTTCCAATTCACATTCAAGTAATATTCGGCATGCTAATTACATTGCCGGTTGCCAAATTGCATTATCTCTTATAGTTTCCGAGATATGGACTATCGATAATTTACACCTTAGGCTCTGCTTCTAACTTGGGCCCAAATTGTAAAATGGTCTTATCTATTGGCGATTTCGTTCCAATTCACATTCCAAGTAATATTCGGCATGCTAATTACATTGCCGGTTGCCAAATTGCATTAACTCTTATAGTTTCCGAGATATGGACTATCGATAATTTACACCTTAGGCTCTGCTTCTAACTTGGGCCCAAATTGTAAAATGGTCTTATCTATTGGCGATTTCGTTCCAATTCACATTCCAAGTAATATTCGGCATGCTAATTACATTGCCGGTTGCCAAATTGAATTATCTCTTATAGTTTCCGAGATATGGACTATCGATAATTTACACCTTAGGCTCTGCTTCTAACTTGGGCCCAAATTGTAAAATGGTCTTACCTATTGGCGATTTCGTTCCAATACACATTACAAGTAATATTCGGCATGCTAATTACATTGCCGGTTGCCAAATTGCATTATCTCTTATAGTTTTCCGAGATATGGACTATCGATAATTTACACCTTAGGCTCTGCTTCTAACTTGGGCCCAAATTGTAAAATGGTCTTATCTATTGGCGAATTCGTTCCAATTCACATTCCAAGTAATATTCGGCATGCTAATTACATTGCCGTTTGCCAAATTGCATTATCTCTTATAGTTTCCAAGATATGGACTATCGATAATTTACACCTTAGGCTCTGCTTCTAACTTGGTCCCAAATTGTAAAATGGTCTTATCTATTGGCGATTTCGCTCCAATTCACATTCCAAGTAATATTCGGCATGCTTATTACATTGCCGGTTGCCAAATTGCATTAACTCTTATAGTTTCCGAGATATGGACTATCGATAATTTACACCTTAGGCTCTGCTTCTAACTTGGGCCCAAATTGTAAAATGGTCTTATCTATTGGCGATTTCGTTCCAATTCACATTCCAAGTAATATTCGGCATGCTAATTACATTGCCGGTTGCCAAATTGCATTATCTCTTATAGTTTCCGAGATATGGACTATCGATAATTTACACCTTAGGCTCTGCTTCTAACTTGGGCCCAAATTGTAAAATGGTCTTATCTATTGGCGATTTCGTTCCAATTCACATTCCAAGTAATATTCGGCATGCTAATTACATTGCCGGTTGCCAAATTGCATTATCTCTTATAGTTTCCGAGATATGGACTATCGATAATTTACACCTTAGGCTCTGCTTCTAACTTGGGCCCAAATTGTAAAATGGTCTTATCTATTGGCGATTTCGTTCCAATTCACATTCCAAGTAATATTCGGCATGCTAATTACATTGCCGGTTGCCAAATTGCATTATCTCTTATAGTTTCCGAGGTATGGACTATCGATAATTTACACCTTAGGCTCTGCTTCTAACTTGGGCCCAAATTGTAAAATGGTCTTATCTATTGGCGATTTCGTCCCAATTCACATTCCAAGTGATATTCGGCATGGTAATTACATTGCCGGTTGCGAAATTGCATTATCTCTTATAGTTTCCGAGATATGGACTATCAATAATTTACACCTTAGGCTCTGCTTCTAACTTGGGCCCAAATTGTAAAATGGTCTTATCTATTGGCGATTTCGTTCCAATTCACATTCCAAGTAATATTCGGCATGCTAATTACATTGCCGGTTGCCAAATTGCATTATCTCTTATAGTTTCCGAGATATGGACTATCGATAATTTACACCTTAGGCTCTGCTTCTAACTTGGGCCCAAATTGTAAAATGGTCTTATCTATTGGCGATTTCGTTCCAATTCACATTCCAAGTAATATTCGGCATGCTAATTACATTGCCGGTTGCCAAATTGCATTATCTCTGATAGTTTCCGAGATATGGACTATCGATAATTTACACCTTAGGCTCTGCTTCTAATTTGGGCCCAAATTGTAAAATGGTCTTATCTATTGGCGATTTCGTTCCAATTCACATTCCAAGTAATATTCGGCATGCTAATTACATTGCCGGTTGCCAAATTGCATTTATCTCTTATAGTTTCCGAGATATGGACTATCAATAATTTACACCTTAGGCTCTGCTTCTAACTTGGGCCCAAATTGTAAAATGGTCTTATCTATTGGCGATTTCGTTCCAATTCACATTCCAAGTAACATTCGGCATGCTAATTACATTGCCGGTTGCCAAATTGCATTATCTCTTATAGTTTCCGAGATATGGACTATCGATAATTTACACCTTAGGCTCTGCTTCTAACTTGGTCCCAAATTGTAAAATGGTCTTATCTATTGGCGATTTCGCTCCAATTCACATTCCAAGTAATATTCGGCATGCTTATTACATTGCCGGTTGCCAAATTGCATTAACTCTTATAGTTTCCGAGATATGGACTATCGATAATTTACACCTTAGGCTCTGCTTCTAACTTGGGCCCAAATTGTAAAATGGTCTTATCTATTGGCGATTTCGTTCCAATTCACATTCCAAGTAATATTCGGCATGCTAATTACATTGCCGGTTGCCAAATTGCATTATCTCTTATAGTTTCCGAGATATGGACTATCGATAATTTACACCTTAGGCTCTGCTTCTAACTTGGGCCCAAATTGTAAAATGGTCTTATCTATTGGCGATTTCGTTCCAATTCACATTCCAAGTAATATTCGGCATGCTAATTACATTGCGGTTGCCAAATTGCATTATCTCTTATAGTTTCCGAGATATGGACTATCGATAATTTACACCTTAGGCTCTGCTTCTAACTTGGGCCCAAATTGTAAAATGGTCTTATCTATTGGCGATTTCGTTCCAATTCACATTCCAAGTAATATTCGGCATGCTAATTACATTGCCGGTTGCCAAATTGCATTATCTCTTATAGTTTCCGAGATATGGACTATCGATAATTTACACCTTAGGCTCTGCTTCTAACTTGGGCCCAAATTGTAAAATGGTCTTATCTATTGGCGATTTCGTCCCAATTCACATTCCAAGTGATATTCGGCATGGTAATTACATTGCCGGTTGCGAAATTGCATTATCTCTTATAGTTTCCGAGATATGGACTATCAATAATTTACACCTTAGGCTCTGCTTCTAACTTGGGCCCAAATTGTAAATGGTCTTATCTATTGGCGATTTCGTTCCAATTCACATTCCAAGTAATATTCGGCATGCTAATTACATTGCCGGTTGCCAAATTGCATTATCTCTTATAGTTTCCGAGATATGGACTATCGATAATTTACACCTTAAGGTTCGTGCTTCTAACTTGGGCCCAAATTGTAAAATGGTCTTATCTATTGGCGATTTCGTTCCAATTCACATTCCAAGTAATATTCGGCATGCTAATTACATTGCCGGTTGCCAAATTGCATTATCTCTTATAGTTTCCGAGATATGGACTATCGATAATTTACACCTTAGGCTCTGCTTCTAATTTGGGCCCAAATTGTAAAATGGTCTTATCTATTGGCGATTTCGTTCCAATTCACATTCCAAGTAATATTCGGCATGCTAATTACATTGCCGGTTGCCAAATTGCATTATCTCTTATAGTTTCCGAGATATGGGACTATCAATAATTTACACCTTAGGCTCTGCTTCTAACTTGGGCCCAAATTGTAAAATGGTCTTATCTATTGGCGATTTCGTTCCAATTCACATTCCAAGTAACATTCGGCATGCTAAATACATTGCCGGTTGCCAAATTGCATTATCTCTTATAGTTTCCGAGATATGGACTATCGATAATTTACACCTTAGGCTCTGCTTCTAACTTGGGCCCAAATTGTAAAATGGCCTTATCTATTGGCGATTTCGTTCCAATTCACATTCCAAGTAATATTCGGCATGCTAATTACATGTGCCGGTTGCCAAATTGCATTATCTCTTATAGTTTCCGAGATATGGACTATCGATAATTTACACCTTAGGCTCTGCTTCTAACTTGGGCCCAAATTGTAAAATGGTATTACCTATTGGCGATTTCGTTCCAATTCACACTCCAAGTAATATTCGGCATGCTAATTACATTGCCGGTTGCGATATTGCATTATCTCTTATAGTTTCCGAGATATGGACTATCAATAATTTACACCTTAGGCTCTGCTTCTAACTTGGGCCCAAATTGTAAAATGGTCTTATCTATTGGCGATTTCGTTCCAATTCACATTCCAAGTAATATTCGGCATGCTAATTACATTGCCGGTTGCCAAATTGCATTATCTCTTATAGTTTCCGAGATATGGACTATCGATAATTACACCTTAGGCTCTGCTTCTAACTTGGGCCCAAATCGTAAAATGGTCTTATCTATTGGCGATTTCGTTCCAGTTCACATTCCAAGTAATATTCGGCATGCTAATTACATTGCCGGTTGCCAAATTGCATTATCTCTTATAGTTTCCGAGATATGGACTATCGATAATTTACACCCTAGGCTCTGCTTCTAACTTGGGCCCAAATTGTAAAATGGTCTTATCTATTGGCGATTTCGTTCCAATTCACATTCCAAGTAATATTCGGCATGCTAATTACATTGCCGGATGCCAAATTGCATTATCTCTTATAGTTTCCGAGATATGGACTATCGATAATTTACACCTTAGGCTCTGCTTCTAACTTGGGCCCAAATTGTAAAATGGCCTTATCTATAGGCGATTTCGTTCCAATTCACATTCCAAGTAATATTCGGCATGCTAATTACATTGCCGGTTGCCCAAATTGCATTATCTCTTATAGTTTCCGAGATATGGACTATCGATAATTTACACCTTAGGCTCTGCTTCTAACTTGGGCCCAAATTGTAAAATGGTCTTACCTATTGGCGATTTCGTTCCAATTCACTCTCCAAGTAATATTCGGCATGCTAATTACATTGCCGGTTGCCAAATTGCATTATCTCTTATAGTTTCCGAGATATGGACTATCGATAATTTACACCTTAGGCTCTGCTTCTAACTTGGGCCCAAATTGTAAAATGGTCTTCTCTATTGGCGATTTCGTTCCAATTCACATTCCAAGTAATAATCGGCATGCTAATTACATCTGCCGGTTGCCAAATTGCATTATCTCTTATAGTTTCCGAGATATGGACTATCGATAATTTACACCATAGGCTCTGCTTCTAAGTTGGGCCCAAAATTGTAAAATGGTCTTCTCTATTGGCGATTTCGTTCCAATTCACATTCCAAGTAATATTCGGCATGCTAATTACATTGCCGGTTGCCAAATTGCATTATCTCTTATAGTTTCCGAGATATGGACTATCGATAATTTACACCTTAGGCTCTGCTTCTAACTTGGGCCCAAATTGTAAAATCGTCTTATCTATTGGCGATTTCGTCCAATTCACATTCCAAGTAATATTCGGCATGCTAATTACATTGCCGGTTGCCAAATTGCATTATCTCTTATAGTTTCCGAGATATGGACTATCGGTAATTTACACCTTAGGCTCTGCTTCTAACTGGGGCCCAAATTGTTAAATGGTCTTATCTATTGGCGATTTCGTTCCAATTCACATTCCAAGTAATATCCGGCATGCTAATTACATTGCCGGTTGCCAAATTGAATTATCTCTTATAGTTTCCGAGATATGGACTATCGATAATTTACACCTTAGGCTCTGCTTCTAACTTGGGCCCAAATTGTAAAATGGTCTTACCTATTGGCGATTTCGTTCCAATTCACATTCCAAGTAATATTCGGCATGCTAATTACATTGCCGGTTGCCAAATTGCATTATCTCTTATAGTTTCCGAGATATGGACTATCGATAATTTACACCTTAGGCTCTGCTTCTAACTTGGGCCCAAATTGTAAAATGGTCTTATCTATTGGCGATTTCGTTCCAATTCACATTCCAAGTAATATTCGGCATGCTAATTACATTGCCGGTTGCCAAATTGCATTATCTCTTATAGTTTCCGAGATATGGACTATCGATAATTTACACCTTAGGCTCTGCTTCTAACTTGGGCCCAAATTGTAAAATGGTCTTATCTATTGGCGATTTCGTTCCAATTCACATTCCAAGTAATATTCGGCATGCTAATTACATTGCCGGTTGCCAAATTGCATTAACTCTTATAGTTTCCGAGATATGGACTATCGATAATTTACACCTTAGGCTCTGCTTCTAACTTGGGCCCAAATTGTAAAAATGGTCTTATCTATTGGCGATTTCGTTCCAATTCACATTCCAAGTAATATTCGGCATGCTAATTACATTGCCGGTTGCCAAATTGAATTATCTCTTATAGTTTCCGAGATATGGACTATCGATAATTTACACCTTAGGCTCTGCTTCTAACTTGGGCCCAAATTGTAAAATGGTCTTACCTATTGGCGATTTCGTTCCAATTCACATTCCAAGTAATATTCGGCATGCTAATTACATTGCCGGTTGCCAAATTGAATTATCTCTTATAGTTTCCGAGATATGGACTATCGATAATTTACACCTTAGGCTCTGCTTCTAACTTGGGCCCAAATTGTAAAATGGTCTTACCTATTGGCGATTTCGTTCCAATTCACATTCCAAGTAATATTCGGCATGCTAATTACATTGCCGGTTGCCAATTGCATTATCTCTTATAGTTTCCGAGATATGGACTATCGATAATTTACACCTTAGCTCTGCTTCTAATTTGGGCCCAAATTGTAAAATGGTCTTATCTATTGGCGATTTCGTTCCAATTCACATTCCAAGTAATATTCGGCATGCTAATTACATTGCCGGTTGCCAAATTGCATTATCTCTTATAGTTTCCGAGATATGGACCTATCAATAATTTACACCTTAGGCTCTGCTTCTAACTTGGGCCCAAATTGTAAAATGGTCTTATCTATTGGCGATTTCGTTCCAATTCACATTCCAAGGTTCGTCCATCGATCGATGGACGAACCTTCGGCATGCTAATTACATTGCCGGTTGCCAAATTGCATTATCTCTTATAGTTTCCGAGATATGGACTATCGATAATTTACACCTTAGGCTCTGCTTCTAACTTGGGCCCAAATTGTAAAATGGCCTTATCTATTGGCGATTTCGTTCCAATTCACATTCCAAGTAATATTCGGCATGCTAATTACATTGCCGGTTGCCAAATTGCATTATCTCTTATAGTTTCCGAGATATGGACTATCGATAATTTACACCTTAGGCTCTGCTTCTAACTTGGGCCCAAATTGTAAAATGGTATTACCTATTGGCGATTTCGTTCCAATTCACACTCCAAGTAATATTCGGCATGCTAATTACATTGCCGGTTGCGATATTGCATTATCTCTTATAGTTTCCGAGATATGGACTATCAATAATTTACACCTTAGGCTCTGCTTCTAACTTGGGCCCAAATTGTAAAAATGGTCTTATCTATTGGCGATTTCGTTCAATTCACATTCCAAGTAATATTCGGCATGCTAATTACATTGCCGGTTGCCAAATTGCATTATCTCTTATAGTTTCCGAGATATGGAGGTTCGTCATCGATCGATGGACGAACCTGACTATCGATAATTTACACCTTAGGCTCTGCTTCTAACTTGGGCCCCAAATCGTAAAAATGGTCCTTATCTATTGGCGATTTCGTTCCAGTTCACATTCCAAGTAATATTCGGCATGCTAATTACATTGCGTTGCCAAATTGCATTATCTCTTATAGTTTCCGAGATATGGACTATCGATAATTTACACCCTAGGCTCTGCTTCTAACTTGGGCCCAAATTGTAAAATGGTCTTATCTATTGGCGATTTCGTTCCAATTCACATTCCAAGTAATATTCGGCATGCTAATTACATTGCCGGATGCCAAATTGCATTATCTCTTATAGTTTCCGAGATATGGACTATCGATAATTTACACCTTAGGCTCTGCTTCTAACTTGGGCCCAAATTGTAAAATGGCCTTATCTATAGGCGATTTCGTTCCAATTCACATTCCAAGTAATATTCGGCATGCTAATTACATTGCCGGTTGCCAAATTGCATTATCTCTTATAGTTTCCGAGATATGGACTATCGATAATTTACACCTTAGGCTCTGCTTCTAACTTGGGCCCAAATTGTAAAATGGTCTTACCTATTGGCGATTTCGTTCCAATTCACTCTCCAAGTAATATTCGGCATGCTAATTACATTGCCGGTTGCCAAATTGCATTATCTCTTATAGTTTCCGAGATATGGACTATCGATAATTTACACCTTAGGCTCTGCTTCTAACTTGGGCCCAAATTGTAAAATGGTCTTCTCTATTGGCGATTTCGTTCCAATTCACATTCCAAGTAATATTCGGCATGCTAATTACATTGCCGGTTGCCAAATTGCATTATCTCTTATAGTTTCCGAGATATGGACTATCGATAATTTACACCATAGGCTCTGCTTCTAAGTTGGGCCCAAATTGTAAAATGGTCTTCTCTATTGGCGATTTCGTTCCAATTCACATTCCAAGTAATATTCGGCATGCTAATTACATTGCCGGTTGCCAAATTGCATTATCTCTTATAGTTTCCGAGATATGGACTATCGATAATTTACACCTTAGGCTCTGCTTCTAACTTGGGCCCAAATTGTAAAATCGTCTTATCTATTGGCGATTTCGTTCCAATTCACATTCCAAGTTATATTCGGCATGCTAATTACATTGCCGGTTGCCAAATTGCATTATCTCTTATAGTTTCCGAGATATGGACTATCGGTAATTTACACCTTAGGCTCTGCTTCTAACTGGGGCCCAAATTGTTAAATGGTCTTATCTATTGGCGATTTCGTTCCAATTCACATTCCAAGTAATATCCGGCATGCTAATTACATTGCCGGTTGCCAAATTGAATTATCTCTTATAGTTTCCGAGATATGGACTATCGATAATTTACACCTTAGGATCTGCTTCTAACTTGGGCCCAAATTGTAAAATGGTCTTACCTATTGGCGATTTCGTTCCAATTCACATTCCAAGTAATATTCGGCATGCTAATTACATTGCCGGTTGCCAAATTGCATTATCTCTTATAGTTTCCGAGATATGGACTATCGATAATTTACACCTTAGGCTCTGCTTCTAACTTGGGCCCAAATTGTAAAATGGTCTTATCTATTGGCGATTTCGTTCCAATTCACATTCCAAGTAATATTCGGCATGCTAATTACATTGCCGGTTGCCAAATTGCATTATCTCTTATAGTTTCCGAGATATGGACTATCGATAATTTACACCTTAGGCTCTGCTTCTAACTTGGGCCCAAATTGTAAAATGGTCTTATCTATTGGCGATTTCGTTCCAATTCACATTCCAAGTAATATTCGGCATGCTAATTACATTGCCGGTTGCCAAATTGCATTAACTCTTATAGTTTCCGAGATATGGACTATCGATAATTTACACCTTAGGCTCTGCTTCTAACTTGGGCCCAAATTGTAAAATGGTCTTACCTATTGGCGATTTCGTTCCAATTCACATTCCAAGTAATATTCGGCATGCTAATTACATTGCCGGTTGCCAAATTGCATTATCTCTTATAGTTTCCGAGATATGGACTATCGATAATTTACACCTTAGGCTCTGCTTCTAACTTGGGCCCAAATTGTAAAATGGTCTTATCTATTGGCGAATTCGTTCCAATTCACATTCCAAGTAATATTCGGCATGCTAATTACATTGCCGTTTGCCAAATTGCATTATCTCTTATAGTTTCCAAGATATGGACTATCGATAATTTACACCTAGGCTCTGCTTCTAACTTGGTCCCAATTGTAAAATGGTCTTATCTATTGGCGATTTCGCTCCAATTCACATTCCAAGTAATATTCGGCATGCTAATTACAATTGCCGGTTGCCAAATTGCATTAACTCTTATAGTTTCCGAGATATGGACTATCGATAATTTACACGTTAGGCTCTGCTTCTAACTTGGGCCCAAATTGTAAAATGGTCTTATCTATTGGCGATTTCGTTCCAATTCACATTCCAAGTAATATTCGGCATGCTAATTACATTGCCGGTTGCCAAATTGCATTATCTCTTATAGTTTCCGAGATATGGGACTATCGATAATTTACACCATAGGCTCTGCTTATAACTTGGGCCCAAATTGTTAAATGGTCCTTATCTAATGGCGATTTCGTTCCAATTCACATTCCAAGTAATATTCGGCATGCTAATTACATTGCCGGTTGCCAAATTGCATTATCTCTTATAGTTTCCGAGATATGGACTATCGATAATTTACACCTTAGGCTCTGCTTCTAACTTGGGCCCAAATTGTAAAATGGTCTTATCTATTGGCGATTTCGTTCCAATTCACATTCCAAGTAATATTCGGCATGCTAATTACATTGCCGGTTGCCAAATTGCATTATCTCTTATAGTTTCCGAGATAGGGACTATCGATAATTTACACCTTAGGCTCTGCTTCTAACTTGGGCCCAAATTGTAAAATGGTCTTATCTATTGGCGATTTCGTTCCAATTCACATTCCAAGTAATATTCGGCATGCTAATTACATTGCCGGTTGCCAAATTGCATTATCTCTTATAGTTTCCGAGATATGGACTATCGATAATTTACACCTTAGGCTCTGCTTCTAATTTGGGCCCCAAATTGTAAAACGGCCTTATCTATTGGGCGATTTCGTTCCAATTCACATTCCAAGTAATATTCGGCATGCTAATTACATTGCCGGTTGCCAAATTGCATTATCTCTTATAGTTTCCGAGATATGGACTATCAATAATTTACACCTTAGGCTCTGCTTCTAACTTGGGCCCAAATGTAAAATGGTCTTATCTATTGGCGATTCGTTCATTCAATTCACATTCCAAGTAACATTCGGCATGCTAATTACATTGCCGGTTGCCAAATTGCATTATCTCTTATAGTTTCCGAGATTATGGACTATCGATAATTCACACCTTAGGCTCTGCTTCTAAACTTGGGCCCCAAATTGTAAAAATGGCCTTATCTATTGGCGATTTCGTTCCAATTCAACATTCCAAGTAATATTCGGCATGCTAATTACATTGCCGGTGCCAAATTGCAATTATCTCTTATAGTTTCCGAGATATTGGACTATCAATAATTTACACCTTTAGGCTCTGCTTCTAACTTGGGGCCCAAATTGGAAATGGTCTTATCTATTGGCGATTTCGTTCCAATTCACATTCCAAGTAATATTCGGCATGCTAATTACATTGCCGGTTGCCAAATTGCATTATCTCTTATAGTTTCCGAGATATGGACTATCGATAATTTACACCTTAGGCTCTGCTTCTAACTTGGGCCCAAATTGTAAAAATGGTCTTATCTATTGGCGATTTCGTCCCAATTCACATTCCAAGTGATATTCGGCATGGTAATTACATTGCCGGTTGCGAAATTGCATTATCTCTTATAGTTTCCGAGATATGGACTATCAATAATTTTACACCTTAGGCTCTGCTTCTAACTTGGGCCCAAATTGTAAAATGGTCTTATCTATTGGCGATTTCGTTCCAATTCACATTCCAAGTAATATTCGGCATGCTAATTACATTGCCGGTTGCCAAATTGCATTATCTCTTATAGTTTCCGAGATATGGACTATCGATAATTTACACCTTAGGCTCTGCTTCTATCTTGGGCCCAAATTGTAAAATGGTCTTATCTATTGGCGATTTCGTTCCAATTCACATTCCAAGTAATATTCGGCATGCTAATTACATTGCCGGTTGCCAAATTGCATTATCTCTTATAGTTTCCGAGATATGGATATCGATAATTTACACCTTAGGCTCTGCTTCTAATTTGGGCCCAAATTGTAAAATGGTCTTATCTATTGGCGATTTCGTTCCAATTCACATTCCAAGTAATATTCGGCATGCTAATTACATTGCCGGTTGCCAAATTGCATTATCTCTTATAGTTTCCGAGATATGGACTATCAATAATTTACACCTTAGGCTCTGCTTCTAACTTGGGCCCAAATTGTAAAATGGTCCTTATCTATTGGCGATTTCGTTCCAATTCACATTCCAAGTAACATTCGGCATGCTAATTACATTGCCGGTTGCCAAATTGCATTATCTCTTATAGTTTCCGAGATATGGACTATCGATAATTTACACCTTAGGCTCTGCTTCTAACTTGGGCCCAAATTGTAAAATGGCCTTATCTATTGGCGATTTCGTTCCAATTCACATTCCAAGTAATATTCGGCAAGCTAATTACACTGCCGGTTGCCAAATTGCATTATCTCTTATAGTTTCCGAGATATGGACTATCGATAATTTACACCTTAGGCTCTGCTTCTAACTTGGGCCCAAATTGTAAAATGGTATTACCTATTGGCGATTTCGTTCCAATTCACACTCCAAGTAATATTCGGCATGCTAATTACATTGCCCGGTTGCGATATTGCATTATCTCTTATAGTTTTCCGAGATATGGACTATCAATAATTTACACCTTAGGCTCTGCTTCTAACTTGGGCCCAAATTGTAAAATGGTCTTATCTATTGGCGATTTCGTTCCAATTCACATTCCAAGTAATATTCGGCATGCTAATTACATTGCCGGTTGCCAAATTGCATTATCTCTTATAGTTTCCGAGATATGGACTATCGATAATTTACACCTTAGGCTCTGCTTCTAACTTGGGCCCAAATCGTAAAATGGTCTTATCTATTGGCGATTTCGTTCCAGTTCACATTCCAAGTAATATTCGGCATGCTAATTACATTGCCGGTTGCCAAATTGCATTATCTCTTATAGTTTCCGAGATATGGACTATCGATAATTTACACCCTAGGCTCTGCTTCTAACTTGGGCCCAAATTGTAAAATGGTCTTATCTATTGGCGATTTCGTTCCCAATATCACATTCCAAGTAATATTCGGCATGCTAATTACATTGCCGGTTGCCAAATTGCATTATCTCTTATAGTTTCCGAGATATGGACTATCGATAATTTACACCTTAGGCTCTGCTTCTAACTTGGGCCCAAATTGTAAATGGCCTTATCTATAGGCGATTTCGTTCCAATTCACATTCCAAGTAATATTCGGCATGCTAATTACATTGCCGGTTGCAAAATTGCATTATCTCTTATAGTTTCCGAGATATGGACTATCGATAATTTACACCTTAGGCTCTGCTTCTAACTTGGGCCCAAATTGTAAAATGGTCTTATCTATTGGCGATTTCGTTCCAATTCACATTCCAAGTAATATTCGGCATGCTAATTACATTGCCGGTTGCCAAATTGCATTATTTCTTATAGTTTCCGAGATATGGACTATCGATAATTTACACCTTAGGCTCTGCTTCTAACTTGGGCCCAAATTGTAAATCGTCTTATCTATTGGCGATATCGTTCAATTCACATTCCAAGTAATATTCGGCATGCTAATTACATTGCCGGTTGCCAAATTGCATTATCTCTTATAGTTTCCGATATATGGACTATCGATAATTTACACCTTAGGCTCTGCTTCTAACTTGGGCCCCAAATTGTAATATGGTCTTATCTATTGGCGATTTCGTTCCAATTCACATTCCAAGTAATATTCGGCATGCTAATTACATTGCCGGTTGCCAAAATTGCATTATCTCTTATAGTTTCCGAGATATTAACTATTGTTAATTTACACCCTTAGGCTCTGCTTCTAACTTGGGCCCAAATTGTAAAATGGCCTTATCTATTGGAGATTTTCGTTCCAATTCACATTCCAAGTAATATTCGGCATTCTAATTACATTGCCGGTTGCCAATTGCATTATCTCTTATAGTTTCCGAGATATGGACTATCGATAATTTACACCTTAGGCTCTGCTTCTAACTTGGGCCCAAATTGTAAAATGGTCTTCTCTATTGGCGATTTCGTTCCAATTCACATTCCAAGTAATATTCGGCATGCTAATTACATTGCCGGTTGCCAAATTGCATTATCTCTTATAGTTTCCGAGATATGGACTATCGATAATTTACACACCATAGGCTCTGCTTCTAAGTTGGGCCCAAATTGTAAAATGGTCTTATCTATTGGCGATTTCGTTCCAATTCACATTCCAAGTAATATTCGGCATGCTAATTACATTGCCGGTTGCCCAAATTGCATTATCTCTTATAGTTTCCGAGATATGGACTATCGATAATTTACACCTTAGGCTCTGCTTCTAACTTGGGCCCAAATTGTAAAATCGTCTTATCTATTGGCGATTTCGTTCCAATTCACATTCCAAGTAATATTCGGCATGCTAATTACATTGCCGGTTGCCAAATTGCATTATCTCTTATAGTTTCCGAGATATGGACTATCGGTAATTTACACCCTTAGGCTCTGCTTCTAACTGGGGCCCAAATTGTAAAATGGTCTTATCTATTGGCGATTTCGTTCCAATTCACATTCCAAGTAATATCCGGCATGCTAATTACATTGCCGGTTGCCAAATTGAATTATCTCTTATAGTTTCCGAGATATGGACTATCGATAATTTACACCTTAGGCTCTGCTTCTAACTTGGGCCCAAATTGTAAAATGGTCTTACCTATTGGCGATTTCGTTCCAATTTCACATTCCAAGTAATATTCGGCATGCTAATTACATTGCCGGTTGCCATATTGCATTATCTCTTATAGTTTCCGAGATATGGACTATCGATAATTTACACCTTAGGCTCTGCTTCTAACTTGGGCCCAAATTGTAAAATGGTCTTATCTATTGGCGATTTCGTTCAATTCACATTCCCAAGTAATATTCGGCATGCTAATTACATTGCCGGTTGCCAAATTGCATTATCTCTTATAGTTTCCGAGATATGGACTATCGATAATTTACACCTTAGGCTCTGCTTCTAACTTGGGCCCAAATTGTAAAATGGTCTTATCTATTGGCGATTTCGTTCCAATTCACATTCCAAGTAATATTCGGCATGCTAATTACGTTGCCAATTGCCAAATTGCATTAGCTCTTATAGTTTCCGAGATATGGACTATCGATAATTTACACCTTAGGCTCTGCTTCTAACTTGGGCCCAAATTGTAAAATGGTCTTATCTATTGGCGATTTCGTTCCAATTCACATTCCAAGTAATATTCGGCATGCTAATTACATTGCCGGTTGCCAAATTGAATTATCTCTTATAGTTTCCGAGATATGGACTATCGATAATTTACACCTTAGGCTCTGCTTCTAACCTTGGGCCCATATTGTAAAATGGTCTTACCTATTGGCGATTTCGTTCCCAATACACATTACAAGTAATATTCGGCATGCTAATTACATTGCCGTTTGCCAAATTGCATTATCTCTTATAGTTTCCAAGATATGGACTATCGATAATTTACACCTTAGGCTCTGCTTCTAACTTGGTCCCATATTGTAAAATGGTCTTATCTATTGGCGATTTCGCTCCAATTCACATTCCAAGTAATATTCGGCATGCTTATTACATTGCCGGTTGCCAAATTGCATTAACTCTTATAGTTTCCGAGATATGGACTATCGATAATTTACACCTTAGGCTCTGCTTCTAACTTGGGCCCAAATTGTAAAATGGTCCTTATCTATTGGCGATTTCGTTCCAATTCACATTCCAAGTAATATTCGGCATGCTAATTACATTGCCGGTTGCCAAATTGCATTATCTCTTATAGTTTCGAGATATGGACTATCGATAATTTACACCTTAGGCTCTGCTTCTAACTTGGGCCCAATTGTAAAATGGTCTTATCTATTGGCGATTTCGTTCCAATTCACAATTCCAAGTAATATTCGGCATGCTAATTACATTGCCGGTTGCCAAATTGCATTATCTCTTATAGTTTCCGAGATATGGACTATCGATAATTTACACCTTAGGCTCTGCTTCTAACTTGGGCCCAAATTGTAAAATGGTCTTATCTATTGGCGATTTCGTTCCAATTCACATTCCAAGTAATATTCGGCATGCTAATTACATTGCCGGTTGCCAAATTGCATTATCTCTTATAGTTTCCGAGATATGGACTATCGATAATTTACACCTTAGGCTCTGCTTCTAACTTGGGCCCAAATTGTAAAATGGTCTTATCTATTGGCGATTTCGTCCCCAATTCACATTCCAAGTGATATTCGGCATGGTAATTACATTGCCGGTTGCGAAATTGCATTATCTCTTATAGTTTCCGAGATATGGACTATCGATAATTTACACCTTAGGCTCTGCTTCTAACTTGGGCCCAAATTGTAAAATGGTCTTATCTATTGGCGATTTCGTTCCAATTCACATTCCAAGTAATATTCGGCATGCTAATTACATTGCCGGTTGCCAAATTGCATTATCTCTAATAGTTTCCGAGATATGGACTATCGATAATTTACACCTTAGGCTCTGCTTCTAATTTGGGCCCAAATTGTAAAATGGTCTTATCTATTGGCGATTTCGTTCCAATTCACATTCCAAGTAACATTCGGCATGCTAATTACATTGCCGGTTGCCAAATTGCATTATCTCTTATAGTTTCCGAGATATGGACTATCGATAATTTACACCTTAGGCTCTGCTTCTAACTTGGGCCCAAATTGTAAAATGGCCTTATCTATTGACGATTTCGTTCCAATTCACATTCCAAGTAATATTCGGCATGCTAATTACATTGCCGGTTGCTAAATTGCATTATCTCTTATAGTTTCCGAGATATGGACTATCGATAATTTACACCTTAGGCCTCTGCTTCTAACTTGGGCCCAAATTGTAAAATGGTATTACCTATTGGCGATTTCGTTCCAATTCACACTCCAAGTAATATTCGGCATGCTAATTACATTGCCGGTTGCGATATTGCATTATCTCTTATAGTTTCCGAGATATGGACTATCAATAATTTACACCTTAGGCTCTGCTTCTAACTTGGGCCCAAATTGTAAAATGGTCTTATCTATTGGCGATTTCGTTCCAATTCACATTCCAAGTAATATTCGGCATGCTAATTACATTGCCGGTTGCCAAATTGCATTATCTCTTATAGTTTCCGAGATATGGACTATCGATAATTTACACCTTAGGCTCTGCTTCTAACTTGGGCCCAAATCGTAAAATGGTCTTATCTATTGGCGATTTCGTTCCAGTTCACATTCCAAGTAATATTCGGCATGCTAATTACATTGCCGGTTGCCAAATTGCATTATCTCTTATAGTTTCCGAGATATGGACTATCGATAATTTACACCCTAGGCTCTGCTTCTAACTTGGGCCCAAATTGTAAAATGGTCTTATCTATTGGCGATTTCGTTCCAATTCACATTCCAAGTAATATTCGGCATGCTAATTACATTGCCGGTTGCCAAATTGCATTATCTCTTATAGTTTCCGAGATATGGACAATCGATAATTTACACCTTAGGCTCTGCTTCTAACTTGGGCCCAAATTGTAAAATGGCCTTATCTATAGGCGATTTCGTTCCAATTCACATTCCAAGTAATATTCGGCATGCTAATTACATTGCCGGTTGCCAAATTGCATTATCTCTTATAGTTTCCGAGATATGGACTATCGATAATTTACACCTTAGGCTCTGCTTCTAACTTGGGCCCAAATTGTAAAATGGTCTTACCTATTGGCGATTTCGTTCCAATTCACTCTCCAAGTAATATTCGGCATGCTAATTACATTGCCGGTTGCGAAATTGCATTATCTCTTATAGTTTCCGAGATATGGACTATCGATAATTTACACCTTAGGCTCTGCTTCTAACTTGGGCCCAAATTGTAAAATCGTCTTATCTATTGGCGATTTCGTTCCAATTCACATTCCAAGTAATATTCGGCATGCTAATTACATTGCCGGTTGCCAAATTGCATTATCTCTTATAGTTTCCGAGATATGGACTATCGGTAATTTACACCTTAGGCTCTGCTTCTAACTGGGGCCCAAATTGTAAAATGGTCTTATCTATTGGCGATTTCGTTCCAATTCACATTCCAAGTAATATCCGGCATGCTAATTACATTGCCGGTTGCCAAATTGAATTATCTCTTATAGTTTCCGAGATATGGACTATCGATAATTTACACCTTAGGCTCTGCTTCTAACTTGGGCCCAAATTGTAAAATGGTCTTACCTATTGGCGATTTCGTTCCAATTCACATTACAAGTAATATTCGGCATGCTAATTACATTGCCGGTTGCCAAATTGCATTATCTCTTATAGTTTCCGAGATATGGACTATCGATAATTTACACCTTAGGCTCTGCTTCTAACTTGGGCCCAAATTGTAAAATGGTCTTATCTATTGGCGATTTCGTTCCAATTCACATTCCAAGTAATATTCGGCATGCTAATTACATTGCCGGTTGCCAAATTGCATTATCTCTTATAGTTTCCGAGATATGGACTATCGATAATTTACACCTTAGGCTCTGCTTCTAACTTGGGCCCAAATTGTAAAATGGTCTTATCTATTGGCGATTTCGTTCCAATTCACATTCCAAGTAATATTCGGCATGCTAATTACATTGCCGGTTGCCAAATTGCATTATCTCTTATAGTTTCCGAGATATGGACTATCGATAATTTACACCTTAGGCTCTGCTTCTAATTTGGGCCCAAATTGTAAAATGGTCTTATCTATTGGCGATTTCGTTCCAATTCACATTCCAAGTAATATTCGGCATGCTAATTACATTGCCGGTTGCCAAATTGCATTATCTATTATAGTTTCCGAGATATGGACTATCAATAATTTACACCTTAGGCTCTGCTTCTAACTTGGGCCCAAATTGTAAAATGGTCTTATCTATTGGCGATTTCGTTCCAATTCACATTCCAAGTAACATTCGGCATGCTAATTACATTGCCGGTTGCCAAATTGCATTATCTCTTATAGTTTCCGAGATATGGACTATCGATAATTTACACCTTAGGCTCTGCTTCTAACTTGGGCCCAAATTGTAAAATGGCCTTATCTATTGGCGATTTCGTTCCAATTCACATTACAAGTAATATTCGGCATGCTAATTACATTGCCGGTTGCCAAATTGCATTATCTCTTATAGTTTCCGAGATATGGACTATCAATAATTTACACCTTAGGCTCTGCTTCTAACTTGGGCCCAAATTGTAAAATGGTCTTATCTATTGGCGATTTCGTTCCAATTCACATTCCAAGTAATATTCGGCATGCTAATTACATTGACGGTTGCCAAATTGCATTATCTCTTATAGTTTCCGAGATATGGACTATCGATAATTTACACCTTAGGCTCTGCTTCTAACTTGGGCCCAAATTGTAAAATGGTCTTATCTATTGGCGATTTCGTCCCAATTCACATTCCAAGTGATATTCGGCATGGTAATTACATTGCCGGTTGCGAAATTGCATTATCTCTTATAGTTTCCGAGATATGGACTATCAATAATTTACACCTTAGGCTCTGCTTCTAACTTGGGCCCAAATTGTAAAATGGTCTTATCTATTGGCGATTTCGTTCCAATTCACATTCCAAGTAATATTCGGCATGCTAATTACATTGCCGGTTGCCAAATTGCATTATCTCTTATAGTTTCCGAGATATGGACTATCGATAATTTACACCTTAGGCTCTGCTTCTAACTTGGGCCCAAATTGTAAAATGGTCTTATCTATTGGCGATTTCGTTCCAATTCACATTCCAAGTAATATTCGGCATGCTAATTACATTGCCGGTTGCCAAATTGCATTATCTCTTATAGTTTCCGAGATATGGACTATCGATAATTTACACCTTAGGCTCTGCTTCTAATTTGGGCCCAAATTGTAAAATGGTCTTATCTATTGGCGATTTCGTTCCAATTCACATTCCAAGTAATATTCGGCATGCTAATTACATTGCCGGTTGCCAAATTGCATTATCTCTTATAGTTTCCGAGATATGGACTATCAATAATTTACACCTTAGGCTCTGCTTCTAACTTGGGCCCAAATTGTAAAATGGTCTTATCTATTGGCGATTTCGTTCCAATTCACATTCCAAGTAACATTCGGCATGCTAATTACATTGCCGGTTGCCAAATTGCATTATCTCTTATAGTTTCCGAGATATGGACTATCGATAATTTACACCTTAAGCTCTGCTTCTAACTTGGGCCCAAATTGTAAAATGGCCTTATCTATTGGCGATTTCGTTCCAATTCACATTCCAAGTAATATTCGGCATGCTAATTACATTGCCGGTTGCCAAATTGCATTATCTCTTATAGTTTCCGAGATATGGACTATCGATAATTTACACCTTAGGCTCTGCTTCTAACTTGGGCCCAAATTGTAAAATGGTATTACCTATTGGCGATTTCGTTCCAATTCACACTCCAAGTAATACTCGGCATGCTAATTACATTGCCGGTTGCGATATTGCATTATCTCTTATAGTTTCCGAGATATGGACTATCAATAATTTACACCTTAGGCTCTGCTTCTAACTTGGCCCCAAATTGTAAAATGGTCTTATCTATTGGCGATTTCGTTCCAATTCACATTCCAAGTAATATTCGGCATGCTAATTACATTGCCGGTTGCCAAATTGCATTATCTCTTATAGTTTCCGAGATATGGACTATCGATAATTTACACCTTAGGCTCTGCTTCTAACTTGGGCCCAAATCGTAAAATGGTCTTATCTATTGGCGATTTCGTTCCAGTTCACATTCCAAGTAATATTCGGCATGCTAATTACATTGCCGGTTGCCAAATTGCATTATCTCTTATAGTTTCCGAGATATGGACTATCGATAATTTACACCCTAGGCTCTGCTTCTAACTTGGGCCCAAATTGTAAAATGGTCTTATCTATTGGCGATTTCGTTCCAATTCACATTCCAAGTAATATTCGGCATGCTAATTACATTGCCGGTTGCCAAATTGCATTATCTCTTATAGTTTCCGAGATATGGACTATCGATAATTTACACCTTAGGCTCTGCTTCTAACTTGGGCCCAAATTGTAAAATGGCCTTATCTATAGGCGATTTCGTTCCAATTCACATTCCAAGTAATATTCGGCATGCTAATTACATTGCCGGTTGCCAAATTGCATTATCTCTTATAGTTTCCGAGATATGGACTATCGATAATTTACACCTTAGGCTCTGCTTCTAACTTGGGCCCAAATTGTAAAATGGTCTTACCTATTGGCGATTTCGTTCCAATTCACTCTCCAAGTAATATTCGGCATGCTAATTACATTGCCGATTGCGAAATTGCATTATCTCTTATAGTTTCCGAGATATGGACTATCAATAATTTACACCTTAGGCTCTGCTTCTAACTTGGGCCCAAATTGTAAAATGGTCTTATCTATTGGCGATTTCGTTCCAATTCACATTCCAAGTAATATTCGGCATGCTAATTACATTGCCGGTTGCCAAATTGCATTATCTCTTATAGTTTCCGAGATATGGACTATCGATAATTTACACCTTAGGCTCTGCTTCTAACTTGGGCCCAAATTGTAAAATGGACTTATCTATTGGCGATTTCGTTCCAATTCACAGTCCAAGTAATATTCGGCATGCTAATTACATTGCCGGTTGCCAAATTGCATTATCTCTTATAGTTTCCGAGATATGGACTATCGATAATTTACACCTTAGGCTCTGCTTCTAATTTGGGCCCAAATTGTAAAATGGTCTTATCTATTGGCGATTTCGTTCCAATTCACATTCCAAGTAACATTCGGCATGCTAATTACATTGCCGGTTGCCAAATTGCATTATCTCTTATAGTTTCCGAGATATGGACTATCGATAATTTACACCTTAGGCTCTGCTTCTAACTTGGGCCCAAATTGTAAAATGGCCTTATCTATTGGCGATTTCGTTCCAATTCACATTCCAAGTAATATTCGGCATGCTAATTACATTGCCGGTTGCCAAATTGCATTATCTCTTATAGTTTCCGAGATATGGACTATCGATAATTTACACCTTAGGCTCTGCTTCTAACTTGGGCCCAAATTGTAAAATGGTATTACCTATTGGCGATTTCGTTCCAATTCACACTCCAAGTATTATTCGGCATGCTAATTACATTGCCGGTTGCGATATTGCATTATCTCTTATAGTTTCCGAGATATGGACTACCAATAATTTACACCTTAGGCTCTGCTTCTAACTTGGGCCCAAATTGTAAAATGGTCTTATCTATTGGCGATTTCGTTCCAATTCACATTCCAAGTAATATTCGGCATGCTAATTACATTGCCGGTTGCCAAATTGCATTATCTCTTATAGTTTCCGAGATATGGACTATCGATAATTTACACCTTAGGCTCTGCTTCTAACTTGGGCCCAAATCGTAAAATGGTCTTATCTATTGGCGATTTCGTTCCAGTTCACATTCCAAGTAATATTCGGCATGCTAATTACATTTCCGGTTGCCAAATTGCATTATCTCTTATAGTTTCCGAGATATGGACTACCGATAATTTACACCCCATGCTCTGCTTCCAACTTGGGCCCAAATTGTAAAATGGCCTTATCTATAGGCGATTTCGTTCCAATTTACATTCCAAGTAATATTCGGCATGCTAATTACATTGCCGGTTGCCAAATTGCATTATCTCTTATAGTTTCCGAGATATGGATTATCGATAATTTACACCTTAGGCTCTGCTTCTAACTTGGGCCCAAATCGTAAAATGGTCTTATCTATTGGCGATTTCGTTCCAATTCACATTCCAAGTAATATTCGGCATGCTAATTACATTGCCGGTTGCCAAATTGCATTATCTCTTATAGTTTCCGAGATATGGACTATCGATAATTTACACCTTAGGCTCTGCTTCTAACTTGGGCCCAAATTGTAAAATGGTCTTATCTATTGGCGATTTCGTTCCAATTCACATTCCAAGTAATATTCGGCATGCTAATTACATTGCCGGTTGCCAAATTGCATTAACTCTTATAGTTTCCGAGATATGGACTATCGATAATTTACACCTTAGGCTCTGCTTCTAACTTGGGCCCAAATTGTAAAATGGTCTTATCTATTGGCGATTTCGTTCCAATTCACATTCCAAGTAATATTCGGCATGCTAATTACATTGCCGGTTGCCAAATTGCATTATCTCTTATAGTTTCCGAGATATGGACTATCGATAATTTACACCATAGGCTCTGCTTATAACTTGGGCCCAAATTGTAAAATGGTCTTATCTATTGGCGATTTCGTTCCAACTCACATTCCAAGTAATATTTGGCATGCTAATTACATTGCCGGTTGCCAAATTGCATTATCTCTTATAGTTTCCGAGATATGGACTATCGATAATTTACACCTTAGGCTCTGCTTCTAACTTGGGCCCAAATTGTAAAATGGTCTTATCTATTGGCGATTTCGTTCCAATTCACATTCCAAGTAATATTCGGCATGCTAAATACATTGCCGGTTGCCAAATTGCATTATCTCTTATAGTTTCCGAGATATGGACTATCGATAATTTACACCTTAGGCTCTGCTTCTAACTTGGGCCCAAATTGTAAAATGGTCTTATCTATTGGCGATTTCGTTCTAATTCACATTCCAAGTAATATTCGGCATGCTAATTACATTGCCGGTTGCCAAATTGCATTATCTCTTATAGTTTCCGAGATATGGACTATCGATAATTTACACCTTAGGCTCTGCTTCTAACTTGGGTCCAAATTGTAAAATAGTCTTATCTATTGGCGATTTCGTCCCAATTCACATTCCAAGTGATATTCGGCATGCTAATTACATTGCCGGTTGCGAAATTGCATTATCTCTTATAGTTTCCGAGATATGGACTATCAATAATTTACACCTTAGGCTCTGCTTCTAACTTGGGCCCAAATTGTAAAATGGTCTTATCTATTGGCGATTTCGTTCCAATTCACATTCCAAGTAATATTCGGCATGCTAATTACATTGCCGTTAGCCAAATTGCATTATCTCTTATAGTTTCCGAGATATGGACTATCGATAATTTACACCTTAGGCTCTGCTTCTAACTTGGGCCCAAATTGTAAAATGGTCTTATCTATTGGCGATTTCGTTCCAATTCACATTCCAAGTAATATTCGGCATGCTAATTATATTGCCGGTTGCCAAATTGCATTATCTCTTATAGTTTCCGAGATATGGACTATCGATAATTTACACCTTAGGCTTTGCTTCTAACTTGGGCCCAAATTGTAAAATGGTCTTATCTATTGGCGATTTCGTTCCAATTCACATTCCAAGTAATATTCGGCATGCTAATTACATTGCCGGTTGCCAAATTGCATTATCTCTTATAGTTTCCGAGATATGGACTATCAATAATTTACACCTTAGGCTCTGCTTCTGACTTGGGCCCAAATTGTAAAATGGTCTTATCTATTGGCAATTTCGTTCCAATTCACATTCCAAGTTATATTCGGCATGCTAATTACATTGCCGGTTGCCAAATTGCATTATCTCTTATAGTTTCCGAGATATGGACTATCGATAATTTACACCTTAGGCTCTGCTTCTAACTTGGGCCCAAATTGTAAAATGGCCTTATCTATTGGCGATTTCGTTCCAATTCACATTCCAAGTAATATTCGGCATGCTAATTACATTGCCGGTTGCCAAATTGCATTATCTCTTATAGTTTCCGAGATATGGACTATCGATAATTTACACCTTAGGCTCTGCTTCTAACTTGGGCCCAAATTGTAAAATGGTCTTACCTATTGGCGATTTCGTTCCAATTCACTCTCCAAGTAATATTCGGCATGCTAATTACATTGCCGGTTGCGAAATTGCATTATCTCTTATAGTTTCCGAGATATGGACTATCAATAATTTACACCTTAGGCTCTGCTTCTAACTTGGGCCCAAATTGTAAAATGGTCTTATCTATTGGCGATTTCGTTCCAATTCACATTCCAAGTAATATTCGGCATGCTAATTACATTGCCGGTTGCCAAATTGCATTATCTCTTATAGTTTCCGAGATATGGACTCTCGATAATTTACACCTTAGGCTCTGCTTCTAACTTGGGCCCAAATTGTAAAATGGTCTTATCTATTGGCGATTTCGTTCCAATTCACATTCCAAGTAATATTCGGCATGCTAATTACATTGCCGGTTGCCAAATTGCATTATCTCTTATAGTTTCCGAGATATGGACTATCGATAATTTACACCTTAGGCTCTGCTTCTAACTTGGGCCCAAATTGTAAAATGGTCTTATCTATTGGCGATTTCGTCCCAATTCACATTCCAAGTGATATTAGGCATGCTAATTACATTGCCGGTTGCCAAATTGCATTATCTCTTATAGTTTCCGAGATATGGACTATCGATAATTTACACCTTAGGCTCTGCTTCTAACTTGGGTCCAAATTGTAAAATGGTCTTATCTATTGGCGATTTCGTTCCAATTCACATTCCAAGTAATATTCGGCATGCTAATTACATTGCCGGTTGCCAAATTGCATTATCTCTTATAGTTTCCGAGATATGGATTATCGATAATTTACACCTTAGGCTCTGCTTCTAACTTGGGCCCAAATCGTAAAATGGTCTTATCTATTGGCGATTTCGTTCCAATTCACATTCCAAGTAATATTCGGCATGCTAATTACATTGCCGGTTGCCAAATTGCATTATCTCTTATAGTTTCCGAGATATGGATTATCGATAATTTACACCTTAGGCTCTGCTTCTAACTTGGGCCCAAATCGTAAAATGGTCTTATCTATTATAGATTTCGTTCCAATTCACATTCCAAGTAATATTCGGCATGCTAATTACATTGCCGGTTGCCAAATTGCATTATCTCTTATAGTTTCCGAGATATGGACTATCGATAATTTACACCTTAGGCTCTGCTTCTAACTTGGGCCCAAATTGTAAAATGGTCTTATCTATTGGCGATTTCGTTCCAATTCACATACCAAGTAATATTCGGCATGCTAATTACATTGCCGGTTGCCAAATTGCATTATCTCTTATAGTTTCCGAGATATGGACTATCGATAATTTACACCTTAGGCTCTGCTTCTAACTTGGGCCCAAATTGTAAAATGGTCTTATCTATTGGCGATTTCGTTCCAATTCACATTCCAAGTAATATTCGGCATGCTAATTACATTGCCGGTTGCCAAATTGCATTATCTCTTATAGTTTCCGAGATATGGACTATCGATAATTTACACCTTAGGCTCTGCTTCTAACTTGGGCCCAAATTGTAAAATCGCCTTATCTATTGGCGATTTCGTTCCAATTCACATTCCAAGTAATATTCGGCATGCTAATTACATTGCCGGTTGCCAAATTGCATTATCTCTTATAGTTTCCGAGATATGGACTATCGATAATTTACACCTTATGCTTTGCTTCTAACTTGGGCCCAAATTGTAAAATGGTCTTATCTATTGGCGATTTCGTTCCAATTCACATTCCAAGTAATATCCGGCATGCTAATTACATTGCCGGTTGCCAAATTGAATTATCTCTTATAGTTTCCGAGATATGGACTATCGATAATTTACACCTTAGGCTCTGCTTCTAACTTGGGCCAAAATTGTAAAATCGTCTTATCTATTGGCGATTTCGTTCCAATTCACATTCCAAGTAATATTCGGCATGCCAATTACATTGCCGGTTGCCAAATTGCATTATCTCTTATAGTTTCCGAGATATGGACTATCGGTAATTCACACCTTAGGCTCTGCTTCTAACTTGGGCCCAAATTGTAAAATGGTCATATCTATTGGCGATTTCGTTCCAATTCACATTCCAAGTAATATCCGGCATGCTAATCACATTGCCGGTTGCCAAATTGAATTATCTCTTATAGTTTCCGAGATATGGACTATCGATAATTTACACCTTAGGCTCTGCTTCTAACTTGGGCCCAAATTGTAAAATGGTCTTACCTATTGGCGATTTCGTTCCAATTCACATTCCAAGTAATATTCGGCATGCTAATTACATTGCCGGTTGCCAAATTGCATTATCTCTTATAGTTTCCGAGATATGGACTATCGATAATTTACACCTTAGGCTCTGCTTCTAACTTGGGCCCAAATTGTAAAATGGTCTTATCTATTGGCGATTTCGTTCCAATTCGCATTCCAAGTAATATTCGGCATGCTAATTACATTGCCAGTTGCCAAATTGCATTATCTCTTATAGTTTCCGAGAAATGGACCATCGATAATTTACATCTTAGGCTCTGCTTCTAACTTGGGCCCAAATTGTAAAATGGTCTTATCTATTGGCGATTTCGTTCCAATTCACATTCCAAGTAATATTCGGCATGCTAATTACATTGCCGGTTGCCAAATTGCATTATCTCTTATAGTTTCCGAGATATGGACCATCGATAATTTACATCTTAGGCTCTGCTTCTAACTTGGGCCCAAATTGTAAAATGGTCTTATCTATTGGCGATTTCGTTCCAATTCACATTCCAAGTAATATTCGGCATGCTAATTACATTGCCGGTTGCCAAATTGCATTATCTCTTATAGTTTCCGAGATATGGACTATCAATAATTTACACCTTAGGCTCTGCTTCTGACTTGGGCCCAAATTGTAAAATGGTCTTATCTATTGGCAATTTCGTTCCAATTCACATTCCAAGTAATATTCGGCATGCTAATTACATTGCCGGTTGCCAAATTGCATTATCTCTTATAGTTTCCGAGATATGGACTATCGATAATTTACACCTTAGGCTCTGCTTCTAACTTGGGCCCAAATTGTAAAATGGCCTTATCTATTGGCGATTTCGTTCCAATTCACATTCCAAGTAATATTCGGCATGCTAATTACATTGCCGGTTGCCAAATTGCATTATCTCTTATAGTTTCCGAGATATGGACTATCGATAATTTACACCTTAGGCTCTGCTTCTAACTTGGGCCCAAATTGTAAAATGGTCTTACCTATTGGCGATTTCGTTCCAATTCACTCTCCAAGTAATATTCGGCATGCTAATTACATTGCCGGTTGCGAAATTGCATTATCTCTTATAGTTTCCGAGATATGGACTATCAATAATTTACACCTTAGGCTCTGCTTCTAACTTGGGCCCAAATTGTAAAATGGTCTTATCTATTGGCGATTTCGTTCCAATTCACATTCCAAGTAATATTCGGCATGCTAATTACATTGCCGGTTGCCAAATTGCATTATCTCTTATAGTTTCCGAGATATGGACTCTCGATAATTTACACCTTAGGCTCTGCTTCTAACTTGGGCCCAAATTGTAAAATGGTCTTATCTATTTGCGATTTCGTTCCAATTCACATTCCAAGTAATATTCGGCATGCTAATTACATTGCCGGTTGCCAAATTGCATTATCTCTTATAGTTTCCGAGATATGGACTATCGATAATTTACACCTTAGGCTCTGCTTCTAACTTGGGCCCAAATTGTAAAATGGTCTTATCTATTGGCGATTTCGTCCCAATTCACATTCCAAGTGATATTAGGCATGCTAATTACATTGCCGGTTGCCAAATTGCATTATCTCTTATAGTTTCCGAGATATGGACTATCGATAATTTACACCTTAGGCTCTGCTTCTAACTTGGGTCCAAATTGTAAAATGGTCTTATCTATTGGCGATTTCGTTCCAATTCACATTCCAAGTAATATTCGGCATGCTAATTACATTGCCGGTTGCCAAATTGCATTATCTCTTATAGTTTCCGAGATATGGATTATCGATAATTTACACCTTAGGCTCTGCTTCTAACTTGGGCCCAAATCGTAAAATGGTCTTATCTATTGGCGATTTCGTTCCAATTCACATTCCAAGTAATATTCGGCATGCTAATTACATTGCCGGTTGCCAAATTGCATTATCTCTTATAGTTTCCGAGATATGGATTATCGATAATTTACACCTTAGGCTCTGCTTCTAACTTGGGCCCAAATCGTAAAATGGTCTTATCTATTGGCGATTTCGTTCCAATTCACATTCCAAGTAATATTCGGCATGCTAATTACATTGCCGGTTGCCAAATTGCATTATCTCTTATAGTTTCCGAGATATGGACTATCGATAATTTACACCTTAGGCTCTGCTTCTAACTTGGGCCCAAATTGTAAAATGGTCTTATCTATTGGCGATTTCGTTCCAATTCACATTCCAAGTAATATTCGGCATGCTAATTACATTGCCGGTTGCCAAATTGCATTATCTCTTATAGTTTCCGAGATATGGACTATCGATAATTTACACCTTAGGCTCTGCTTCTAACTTGGGCCCAAATTGTAAAATGGTCTTATCTATTGGCGATTTCGTTCCAATTCACATTCCAAGTAATATTCGGCATGCTAATTACATTGCCGGTTGCCAAATTGCATTATCTCTTATAGTTTCCGAGATATGGACTATCGATAATTTACACCTTAGGCTCTGCTTCTAACTTGGGCCCAAATTGTAAAATCGCCTTATCTATTGGCGATTTCGTTCCAATTCACATTCCAAGTAATATTCGGCATGCTAATTACATTGCCGGTTGCCAAATTGCATTATCTCTTATAGTTTCCGAGATATGGACTATCGATAATTTACACCTTATGCTTTGCTTCTAACTTGGGCCCAAATTGTAAAATGGTCTTATCTATTGGCGATTTCGTTCCAATTCACATTCCAAGTAATATCCGGCATGCTAATTACATTGCCGGTTGCCAAATTGAATTATCTCTTATAGTTTCCGAGATATGGACTATCGATAATTTACACCTTAGGCTCTGCTTCTAACTTGGGCCCAAAGTGTAAAATGGTCTTATCTATTGGCGATTTCGTTCCAATTCACATTCCAAGTATTATTCGGCATGCTAATTACATTGCCGGTTGCCAAATTGCATTATCTCTTATAGTTTCCGAGATATGGACTATCGATAATTTACACCTTAGGCTCTGCTTCTAACTTCGGCCAAAATTGTAAAATCGTCTTATCTATTGGCGATTTCGTTCCAATTCACATTCCAAGTAATATTCGGCATGCCAATTACATTGCCGGTTGCCAAATTGCATTATCTCTTATAGTTTCCGAGATATGGACTATCGGTAATTCACACCTTAGGCTCTGCTTCTAACTTGGGCCCAAATTGTAAAATGGTCTTATCTATTGGCGATTTCGTTCCAATTCACATTCCAAGTAATATCCGGCATGCTAATCACATTGCCGGTTGCCAAATTGAATTATCTCTTATAGTTTCCGAGATATGGACTATCGATAATTTACACCTTAGGCTCTGCTTCTAACTTGGGCCCAAATTGTAAAATGGTCTTACCTATTGGCGATTTCGTTCCAATTCACATTCCAAGTAATATTCGGCATGCTAATTACATTGCCGGTTGCCAAATTGCATTATCTCTTATAGTTTCCGAGATATGGACTATCGATAATTTACACCTTAGGCTCTGCTTCTAACTTGGGCCCAAATTGTAAAATGGTCTTATCTATTGGCGATTTCGTTCCAATTCGCATTCCAAGTAATATTCGGCATGCTAATTACATTGCCAGTTGCCAAATTGCATTATCTCTTATAGTTTCCGAGATATGGACCATCGATAATTTACATCTTAGGCTCTGCTTCTAACTTGGGCCCAAATTGTAAAATGGTCTTATCTATTGGCGATTTCGTTCCAATTCACATTCCAAGTAATATTCGGCATGCTAATTACATTGCCGGTTGCCAAATTGCATTATCTCTTACAGTTTCCGAGATATGGACTATCAATAATTTACACCTTAGGCTCTGCTTCTGACTTGGGCCCAAATTGTAAAATGGTCTTATCTATTGGCAATTTCGTTCCAATTCACATTCCAAGTAATATTCGGCATGCTAATTACATTGCCGGTTGCCAAATTGCATTATCTCTTATAGTTTCCGAGATATGGACTATCGATAATTTACACCTTAGGCTCTGCTTCTAACTTGGGCCCAAATTGTAAAATGGCCTTATCTATTGGCGATTTCGTTCCAATTCACATTCCAAGTAATATTCGGCATGCTAATTACATTGCCGGTTGCCAAATTGCATTATCTCTTATAGTTTCCGAGATATGGACTATCGATAATTTACACCTTAGGCTCTGCTTCTAACTTGGGCCCAAATTGTAAAATGGTCTTACCTATTGGCGATTTCGTTCCAATTCACTCTCCAAGTAATATTCGGCATGCTAATTACATTGCCGGTTGCGAAATTGCATTATCTCTTATAGTTTCCGAGATATGGACTATCAATAATTTACACCTTAGGCTCTGCTTCTAACTTGGGCCCAAATTGTAAAATGGTCTTATCTATTGGCGATTTCGTTCCAATTCACATTCCAAGTAATATTCGGCATGCTAATTACATTGCCGGTTGCCAAATTGCATTATCTCTTATAGTTTCCGAGATATGGACTCTCGATAATTTACACCTTAGGCTCTGCTTCTAACTTGGGCCCAAATTGTAAAATGGTCTTATCTATTGGCGATTTCGTTCCAATTCACATTCCAAGTAATATTCGGCATGCTAATTACATTGCCGGTTGCCAAATTGCATTATCTCTTATAGTTTCCGAGATATGGACTATCGATAATTTACACCTTAGGCTCTGCTTCTAACTTGGGCCCAAATTGTAAAATGGTCTTATCTATTGGCGATTTCGTCCCAATTCACATTCCAAGTGATATTATACATGCTAATTACATTGCCGGTTGCCAAATTGCATTATCTCTTATAGTTTCCGAGATATGGACTATCGATAATTTACACCTTAGGCTCTGCTTCTAACTTGGGTCCAAATTGTAAAATGGTCTTATCTATTGGCGATTTCGTTCCAATTCACATTCCAAGTAATATTCGGCATGCTAATTACATTGCCGGTTGCCAAATTGCATTATCTCTTATAGTTTCCGAGATATGGATTATCGATAATTTACACCTTAGGCTCTGCTTCTAACTTGGGCCCAAATCGTAAAATGGTCTTATCTATTGGCGATTTCGTTCCAATTCACATTCCAAGTAATATTCGGCATGCTAATTACATTGCCGGTTGCCAAATTGCATTATCTCTTATAGTTTCCGAGATATGGATTATCGATAATTTACACCTTAGGCTCTGCTTCTAACTTGGGCCCAAATCGTAAAATGGTCTTATCTATTGGCGATTTCGTTCCAATTCACATTCCAAGTAATATTCGGCATGCTAATTACATTGCCGGTTGCCAAATTGCATTATCTCTTATAGTTTCCGAGATATGGACTATCGATAATTTACACCTTAGGCTCTGCTTCTAACTTGGGCCCAAATTGTAAAATGGTCTTATCTATTGGCGATTTCGTTCCAATTCACATTCCAAGTAATATTCGGCATGCTAATTACATTGCCGGTTGCCAAATTGCATTATCTCTTATAGTTTCCGAGATATGGACTATCGATAATTTACACCTTAGGCTCTGCTTCTAACTTGGGCCCAAATTGTAAAATGGTCTTATCTATTGGCGATTTCGTTCCAATTCACATTCCAAGTAATATTCGGCATGCTAATTACATTGCCGGTTGCCAAATTGCATTATCTCTTATAGTTTCCGAGATATGGACTATCGATAATTTACACCTTAGGCTCTGCTTCTAACTTGGGCCCAAATTGTAAAATCGCCTTATCTATTGGCGATTTCGTTCCAATTCACATTCCAAGTAATATTCGGCATGCTAATTACATTGCCGGTTGCCAAATTGCATTATCTCCTATAGTTTCCGAGATATGGACTATCGATAATTTACACCTTATGCTTTGCTTCTAACTTGGGCCCAAATTGTAAAATGGTCTTATCTATTGGCGATTTCGTTCCAATTCACATTCCAAGTAATATCCGGCATGCTAATTACATTGCCGGTTGCCAAATTGAATTATCTCTTATAGTTTCCGAGATATGGACTATCGATAATTTACACCTTAGGCTCTGCTTCTAACTTGGGCCCAAATTGTAAAATGGTCTTATCTATTGGCGATTTCGTTCCAATTCACATTCCAAGTATTATTCGGCATGCTAATTACATTGCCGGTTGCCAAATTGCATTATCTCTTATAGTTTCCGAGATATGGACTATCGATAATTTACACCTTAGGCTCTGCTTCTAACTTGGGCCAAAATTGTAAAATCGTCTTATCTATTGGCGATTTCGTTCCAATTCACATTCCAAGTAATATTCGGCATGCCAATTACATTGCCGGTTGCCAAATTGCATTATCTCTTATAGTTTCCGAGATATGGACTATCGGTAATTCACACCTTAGGCTCTGCTTCTAACTTGGGCCCAAATTGTAAAATGGTCTTATCTATTGGCGATTTCGTTCCAATTCACATTCCAAGTAATATCCGGCATGCTAATCACATTGCCGGTTGCCAAATTGAATTATCTCTTATAGTTTCCGAGATATGGACTATCGATAATTTACACCTTAGGCTCTGCTTCTAACTTGGGCCCAAATTGTAAAATGGTCTTACCTATTGGCGATTTCGTTCCAATTCACATTCCAAGTAATATTCGGCATGCTAATTACATTGCCGGTTGCCAAATTGCATTATCTCTTATAGTTTCCGAGATATGGACTATCGATAATTTACACCTTAGGCTCTGCTTCTAACTTGGGCCCAAATTGTAAAATGGTCTTATCTATTGGCGATTTCGTTCCAATTCACATTCCAAGTAATATTCGGCATGCTAATTACATTGCCGGTTGCCAAATTGCATTATCTCTTATAGTTTCCGAGATATGGACTATCGATAATTTACACCTTAGGCTCTGCTTCTAACTTGGGCCCAAATTGTAAAATGGTCTTATCTATTGGCGATTTCGTTCCAATTCGCATTCCAAGTAATATTCGGCATGCTAATTACATTGCCAGTTGCCAAATTGCATTATCTCTTATAGTTTCCGAGAAATGGACCATCGATAATTTACATCTTAGGCTCTGCTTCTAACTTGGGCCCAAATTGTAAAATGGTCTTATCTATTGGCGATTTCGTTCCAATTCACATTCCAAGTAATATTCGGCATGCTAATTACATTGCCGGTTGCCAAATTGCATTATCTCTTATAGTTTCCGAGATATGGACCATCGATAATTTACATCTTAGGCTCTGCTTCTAACTTGGGCCCAAATTGTAAAATGGTCTTATCTATTGGCGATTTCGTTCCAATTCACATTCCAAGTAATATTCGGCATGCTAATTACATTGCCGGTTGCCAAATTGCATTATCTCTTATAGTTTCCGAGATATGGACCATCGATAATTTACATCTTAGGCTCTGCTTCTAACTTGGGCCCAAATTGTAAAATGGTCTTATCTATTGGCGATTTCGTTCCAATTCACATTCCAAGTAATATTCGGCATGCTAATTACATTGCCGGTTGCCAAATTGCATTATCTCTTATAGTTTCCGAGATATGGACTATCAATAATTTACACCTTAGGCTCTGCTTCTGACTTGGGCCCAAATTGTAAAATGGTCTTATCTATTGGCAATTTCGTTCCAATTCACATTCCAAGTAATATTCGGCATGCTAATTACATTGCCGGTTGCCAAATTGCATTATCTCTTATAGTTTCCGAGATATGGACTATCGATAATTTACACCTTAGGCTCTGCTTCTAACTTGGGCCCAAATTGTAAAATGGCCTTATCTATTGGCGATTTCGTTCCAATTCACATTCCAAGTAATATTCGGCATGCTAATTACATTGCCGGTTGCCAAATTGCATTATCTCTTATAGTTTCCGAGATATGGACTATCGATAATTTACACCTTAGGCTCTGCTTCTAACTTGGGCCCAAATTGTAAAATGGTCTTACCTATTGGCGATTTCGTTCCAATTCACTCTCCAAGTAATATTCGGCATGCTAATTACATTGCCGGTTGCGAAATTGCATTATCTCTTATAGTTTCCGAGATATGGACTATCAATAATTTACACCTTAGGCTCTGCTTCTAACTTGGGCCCAAATTGTAAAATGGTCTTATCTATTGGCGATTTCGTTCCAATTCACATTCCAAGTAATATTCGGCATGCTAATTACATTGCCGGTTGCCAAATTGCATTATCTCTTATAGTTTCCGAGATATGGACTCTCGATAATTTACACCTTAGGCTCTGCTTCTAACTTGGGCCCAAATTGTAAAATGGTCTTATCTATTTGCGATTTCGTTCCAATTCACATTCCAAGTAATATTCGGCATGCTAATTACATTGCCGGTTGCCAAATTGCATTATCTCTTATAGTTTCCGAGATATGGACTATCGATAATTTACACCTTAGGCTCTGCTTCTAACTTGGGCCCAAATTGTAAAATGGTCTTATCTATTGGCGATTTCGTCCCAATTCACATTCCAAGTGATATTAGGCATGCTAATTACATTGCCGGTTGCCAAATTGCATTATCTCTTATAGTTTCCGAGATATGGACTATCGATAATTTACACCTTAGGCTCTGCTTCTAACTTGGGTCCAAATTGTAAAATGGTCTTATCTATTGGCGATTTCGTTCCAATTCACATTCCAAGTAATATTCGGCATGCTAATTACATTGCCGGTTGCCAAATTGCATTATCTCTTATAGTTTCCGAGATATGGATTATCGATAATTTACACCTTAGGCTCTGCTTCTAACTTGGGCCCAAATCGTAAAATGGTCTTATCTATTGGCGATTTCGTTCCAATTCACATTCCAAGTAATATTCGGCATGCTAATTACATTGCCGGTTGCCAAATTGCATTATCTCTTATAGTTTCCGAGATATGGATTATCGATAATTTACACCTTAGGCTCTGCTTCTAACTTGGGCCCAAATCGTAAAATGGTCTTATCTATTGGCGATTTCGTTCCAATTCACATTCCAAGTAATATTCGGCATGCTAATTACATTGCCGGTTGCCAAATTGCATTATCTCTTATAGTTTCCGAGATATGGACTATCGATAATTTACACCTTAGGCTCTGCTTCTAACTTGGGCCCAAATTGTAAAATGGTCTTATCTATTGGCGATTTCGTTCCAATTCACATTCCAAGTAATATTCGGCATGCTAATTACATTGCCGGTTGCCAAATTGCATTATCTCTTATAGTTTCCGAGATATGGACTATCGATAATTTACACCTTAGGCTCTGCTTCTAACTTGGGCCCAAATTGTAAAATGGTCTTATCTATTGGCGATTTCGTTCCAATTCACATTCCAAGTAATATTCGGCATGCTAATTACATTGCCGGTTGCCAAATTGCATTATCTCTTATAGTTTCCGAGATATGGACTATCGATAATTTACACCTTAGGCTCTGCTTCTAACTTGGGCCCAAATTGTAAAATCGCCTTATCTATTGGCGATTTCGTTCCAATTCACATTCCAAGTAATATTCGGCATGCTAATTACATTGCCGGTTGCCAAATTGCATTATCTCTTATAGTTTCCGAGATATGGACTATCGATAATTTACACCTTATGCTTTGCTTCTAACTTGGGCCCAAATTGTAAAATGGTCTTATCTATTGGCGATTTCGTTCCAATTCACATTCCAAGTAATATCCGGCATGCTAATTACATTGCCGGTTGCCAAATTGAATTATCTCTTATAGTTTCCGAGATATGGACTATCGATAATTTACACCTTAGGCTCTGCTTCTAACTTGGGCCCAAAGTGTAAAATGGTCTTATCTATTGGCGATTTCGTTCCAATTCACATTCCAAGTATTATTCGGCATGCTAATTACATTGCCGGTTGCCAAATTGCATTATCTCTTATAGTTTCCGAGATATGGACTATCGATAATTTACACCTTAGGCTCTGCTTCTAACTTCGGCCAAAATTGTAAAATCGTCTTATCTATTGGCGATTTCGTTCCAATTCACATTCCAAGTAATATTCGGCATGCCAATTACATTGCCGGTTGCCAAATTGCATTATCTCTTATAGTTTCCGAGATATGGACTATCGGTAATTCACACCTTAGGCTCTGCTTCTAACTTGGGCCCAAATTGTAAAATGGTCTTATCTATTGGCGATTTCGTTCCAATTCACATTCCAAGTAATATCCGGCATGCTAATCACATTGCCGGTTGCCAAATTGAATTATCTCTTATAGTTTCCGAGATATGGACTATCGATAATTTACACCTTAGGCTCTGCTTCTAACTTGGGCCCAAATTGTAAAATGGTCTTACCTATTGGCGATTTCGTTCCAATTCACATTCCAAGTAATATTCGGCATGCTAATTACATTGCCGGTTGCCAAATTGCATTATCTCTTATAGTTTCCGAGATATGGACTATCGATAATTTACACCTTAGGCTCTGCTTCTAACTTGGGCCCAAATTGTAAAATGGTCTTATCTATTGGCGATTTCGTTCCAATTCGCATTCCAAGTAATATTCGGCATGCTAATTACATTGCCAGTTGCCAAATTGCATTATCTCTTATAGTTTCCGAGATATGGACCATCGATAATTTACATCTTAGGCTCTGCTTCTAACTTGGGCCCAAATTGTAAAATGGTCTTATCTATTGGCGATTTCGTTCCAATTCACATTCCAAGTAATATTCGGCATGCTAATTACATTGCCGGTTGCCAAATTGCATTATCTCTTATAGTTTCCGAGATATGGACTATCAATAATTTACACCTTAGGCTCTGCTTCTGACTTGGGCCCAAATTGTAAAATGGTCTTATCTATTGGCAATTTCGTTCCAATTCACATTCCAAGTAATATTCGGCATGCTAATTACATTGCCGGTTGCCAAATTGCATTATCTCTTATAGTTTCCGAGATATGGACTATCGATAATTTACACCTTAGGCTCTGCTTCTAACTTGGGCCCAAATTGTAAAATGGCCTTATCTATTGGCGATTTCGTTCCAATTCACATTCCAAGTAATATTCGGCATGCTAATTACATTGCCGGTTGCCAAATTGCATTATCTCTTATAGTTTCCGAGATATGGACTATCGATAATTTACACCTTAGGCTCTGCTTCTAACTTGGGCCCAAATTGTAAAATGGTCTTACCTATTGGCGATTTCGTTCCAATTCACTCTCCAAGTAATATTCGGCATGCTAATTACATTGCCGGTTGCGAAATTGCATTATCTCTTATAGTTTCCGAGATATGGACTATCAATAATTTACACCTTAGGCTCTGCTTCTAACTTGGGCCCAAATTGTAAAATGGTCTTATCTATTGGCGATTTCGTTCCAATTCACATTCCAAGTAATATTCGGCATGCTAATTACATTGCCGGTTGCCAAATTGCATTATCTCTTATAGTTTCCGAGATATGGACTCTCGATAATTTACACCTTAGGCTCTGCTTCTAACTTGGGCCCAAATTGTAAAATGGTCTTATCTATTGGCGATTTCGTTCCAATTCACATTCCAAGTAATATTCGGCATGCTAATTACATTGCCGGTTGCCAAATTGCATTATCTCTTATAGTTTCCGAGATATGGACTATCGATAATTTACACCTTAGGCTCTGCTTCTAACTTGGGCCCAAATTGTAAAATGGTCTTATCTATTGGCGATTTCGTCCCAATTCACATTCCAAGTGATATTATACATGCTAATTACATTGCCGGTTGCCAAATTGCATTATCTCTTATAGTTTCCGAGATATGGACTATCGATAATTTACACCTTAGGCTCTGCTTCTAACTTGGGTCCAAATTGTAAAATGGTCTTATCTATTGGCGATTTCGTTCCAATTCACATTCCAAGTAATATTCGGCATGCTAATTACATTGCCGGTTGCCAAATTGCATTATCTCTTATAGTTTCCGAGATATGGATTATCGATAATTTACACCTTAGGCTCTGCTTCTAACTTGGGCCCAAATCGTAAAATGGTCTTATCTATTGGCGATTTCGTTCCAATTCACATTCCAAGTAATATTCGGCATGCTAATTACATTGCCGGTTGCCAAATTGCATTATCTCTTATAGTTTCCGAGATATGGATTATCGATAATTTACACCTTAGGCTCTGCTTCTAACTTGGGCCCAAATCGTAAAATGGTCTTATCTATTGGCGATTTCGTTCCAATTCACATTCCAAGTAATATTCGGCATGCTAATTACATTGCCGGTTGCCAAATTGCATTATCTCTTATAGTTTCCGAGATATGGACTATCGATAATTTACACCTTAGGCTCTGCTTCTAACTTGGGCCCAAATTGTAAAATGGTCTTATCTATTGGCGATTTCGTTCCAATTCACATTCCAAGTAATATTCGGCATGCTAATTACATTGCCGGTTGCCAAATTGCATTATCTCTTATAGTTTCCGAGATATGGACTATCGATAATTTACACCTTAGGCTCTGCTTCTAACTTGGGCCCAAATTGTAAAATGGTCTTATCTATTGGCGATTTCGTTCCAATTCACATTCCAAGTAATATTCGGCATGCTAATTACATTGCCGGTTGCCAAATTGCATTATCTCTTATAGTTTCCGAGATATGGACTATCGATAATTTACACCTTAGGCTCTGCTTCTAACTTGGGCCCAAATTGTAAAATCGCCTTATCTATTGGCGATTTCGTTCCAATTCACATTCCAAGTAATATTCGGCATGCTAATTACATTGCCGGTTGCCAAATTGCATTATCTCTTATAGTTTCCGAGATATGGACTATCGATAATTTACACCTTATGCTTTGCTTCTAACTTGGGCCCAAATTGTAAAATGGTCTTATCTATTGGCGATTTCGTTCCAATTCACATTCCAAGTAATATCCGGCATGCTAATTACATTGCCGGTTGCCAAATTGAATTATCTCTTATAGTTTCCGAGATATGGACTATCGATAATTTACACCTTAGGCTCTGCTTCTAACTTGGGCCCAAATTGTAAAATGGTCTTATCTATTGGCGATTTCGTTCCAATTCACATTCCAAGTATTATTCGGCATGCTAATTACATTGCCGGTTGCCAAATTGCATTATCTCTTATAGTTTCCGAGATATGGACTATCGATAATTTACACCTTAGGCTCTGCTTCTAACTTGGGCCAAAATTGTAAAATCGTCTTATCTATTGGCGATTTCGTTCCAATTCACATTCCAAGTAATATTCGGCATGCCAATTACATTGCCGGTTGCCAAATTGCATTATCTCTTATAGTTTCCGAGATATGGACTATCGGTAATTCACACCTTAGGCTCTGCTTCTAACTTGGGCCCAAATTGTAAAATGGTCTTATCTATTGGCGATTTCGTTCCAATTCACATTCCAAGTAATATCCGGCATGCTAATCACATTGCCGGTTGCCAAATTGAATTATCTCTTATAGTTTCCGAGATATGGACTATCGATAATTTACACCTTAGGCTCTGCTTCTAACTTGGGCCCAAATTGTAAAATGGTCTTACCTATTGGCGATTTCGTTCCAATTCACATTCCAAGTAATATTCGGCATGCTAATTACATTGCCGGTTGCCAAATTGCATTATCTCTTATAGTTTCCGAGATATGGACTATCGATAATTTACACCTTAGGCTCTGCTTCTAACTTGGGCCCAAATTGTAAAATGGTCTTATCTATTGGCGATTTCGTTCCAATTCGCATTCCAAGTAATATTCGGCATGCTAATTACATTGCCAGTTGCCAAATTGCATTATCTCTTATAGTTTCCGAGATATGGACCATCGATAATTTACATCTTAGGCTCTGCTTCTAACTTGGGCCCAAATTGTAAAATCGTCTTATCTATTGGCGATTTCGTTCCAATTCACATTCCAAGTAATATTCGGCATGCTAATTACATTGCCGGTTGCCAAATTGCATTATCTCTTATAGTTTCCTAGATATGGACTATCGATAATTTACACCTTAGGCTCTGCTTCTAACTTGGGCCCAAATTGTAAAATGGTCTTATCTATTGGCGATTTCGTTCCAATTCACATTCCAAGTAATATTCGGCTTGCTAATTACATTGCCGGTTGCCAAATTGCATTATCTCTTATAGTTTCCGAGATATGGATTATCGATAATTTACACCTTAGGCTATGCTTCTAACTTGGGCCCAAATCGTAAAATGGTCTTATCTATTGGCGATTTCGTTCCAATTCACATTCCAAGTAATATTCGGCATGCTAATTACATTGCCGGTTGCCAAATTGCATTATCTCTTATAGTTTCCGAGATATGGATTATCGATAATTTACACCTTAGGCTCTGCTTCTAACTTGGGCCCAAATCGTAAAATGGTCTTATCTATTGGCGATTTCGTTCCAATTCACATTCCAAGTAATATTCGGCATGCTAATTACATTGCCGGTTGCCAAATTGCATTATCTCTTATAGTTTCCGAGATATGGACTATCGATAATTTACACCTTAGGCTCTGCTTCTAACTTGGGCCCAAATTGTAAAATGGTCTTATCTATTGGCGATTTCGTTCCAATTCACATTCCAAGTAATATTCGGCATGCTAATTACATTGCCGGTTGCCAAATTGCATTATCTCTTATAGTTTCCGACATATGGACTATCGATAATTTACACCTTAGGCTCTGCTTCTAACTTGGGCCCAAATTGTAAAATCGCCTTATCTATTGGCGATTTCGTTCCAATTCACATTCCAAGTAATATTCGGCATGCTAATTACATTGCCGGTTGCCAAATTGCATTATCTCTTATAGTTTCCGAGATATGGACTATCGATAATTTACACCTTATGCTTTGCTTCTAACTTGGGCCCAAATTGTAAAATGGTCTTATCTATTGGCGATTTCGTTCCAATTCACATTCCAAGTAATATCCGGCATGCTAATTACATTGCCGGTTGCCAAATTGAATTATCTCTTATAGTTTCCGAGATATGGACTATCGATAATTTACACCTTAGGCTCTGCTTCTAACTTGGGCCCAAATTGTAAAATGGTCTTATCTATTGGCGATTTCGTTCCAATTCACATTCCAAGTATTATTCGGCATGCTAATTACATTGCCGGTTGCCAAATTGCATTATCTCTTATAGTTTCCGAGATATGGACTATGGATAATTTACACCTTAGGCTCTGCTTCTAACTTGGGCCAAAATTGTTAAATCGTCTTATCTATTGGCGATTTCGTTCCAATTCACATTCCAAGTAATATTCGGCATGCCAATTACATTGCCGGTTGCCAAATTGCATTATCTCTTATAGTTTCCGAGATATGGACTATCGGTAATTCACACCTTAGGCTCTGCTTCTAACTTGGGCCCAAATTGTAAAATGGTCTTATCTATTGGCGATTTCGTTCCAATTCACATTCCAAGTAATATCCGGCATGCTAATCACATTGCCGGTTGCCAAATTGAATTATCTCTTATAGTTTCCGAGATATGGACTATCGATAATTTACACCTTAGGCTCTGCTTCTAACTTGGGCCCAAATTGTAAAATGGTCTTACCTATTGGCGATTTCGTTCCAATTCACATTCCAAGTAATATTCGGCATGCTAATTACATTGCCGGTTGCCAAATTGCATTATCTCTTATAGTTTCCGAGATATGGACTATCGATAATTTACACCTTAGGCTCTGCTTCTAACTTGGGCCCAAATTGTAAAATGGTCTTATCTATTGGCGATTTCGTTCCAATTCGCATTCCAAGTAATATTCGGCATGCTAATTACATTGCCAGTTGCCAAATTGCATTATCTCTTATAGTTTCCGAGATATGGACCATCGATAATTTACATCTTAGGCTCTGCTTCTAACTTGGGCCCAAATTGTAAAATGGTCTTATCCATTGGCGATTTCGTTCCAATTCACATTCCAAGTAATATCCGGCATGCTAATTACATTGCCGGTTGCCAAATTGAATTATCTCTTATAGTTTCCGAGATATGGACTATCGATAATTTACACCTTAGGCTCTGCTTCTAACTTGGGCCCAAATTGTAAAATGGTCTTATCTATTGGCGATTTCGTTCCAATTCACATTCCAAGTAATATTCGGCATGCTAATTACATTGCCGGTTGCCAAATTGCATTATCTCTTATAGTTTCCGAGATATGGACTATCGATAATTTACACCTTAGGCTCTGCTTCTAACTTGGGCCCAAATTGTAAAATGGTCTTCTCTATTGGCGATTTCGTTCCAATTCACATTCCAAGTAATATTCGGCATGCTAATTACATTGCCGGTTGTCAAATTGCATTAACTCTTATAGTTTCCGAGATATGGACTATCGATAATTTACACCTTAGGCTCTGCTTCTAACTTGGGCCCAAATTGTAAAATGGTCTTATCTATTGGCGATTTCGTTCCAATTCACATTCCAAATAATATTCGGCATGCTAATTACATTGCCGGTTGCCAAATTGCATTATCACTTATAGTTTCCGAGATATGGACTATCGATAATTTACACCATAGGCTCTGCTTCTAACTTGGGCCCAAATTGTAAAATGGTCTTATCTATTGGCGATTTCGTTCCAATTCACATTCCAAGTAATATTCGGCATGCTAATTACATTGCCGGTTGCCAAATTGCATTATCTCTTATAGTTTCCGAGATATGGACTATCGATAATTTACACCTTAGGCTCTGCTTCTAACTTGGGCCCAAATTGTAAAATGGTCTTATCTATTGGCGATTTCGTTCCAATTCACATTCCAAGTAATATTCGGCATGCTAATTACATTGCCGGTTGCCAAATTGCATTATCTCTTATAGTTTCCGAGATATGGACTATCGATAATTTACACCATAGGCTCTGCTTATAACTTGGGCCCAAATTGTAAAATGGTCTTATCTATTGGCGATTTCGTTCCAACTCACATTCCAAGTAATATTCGGCATGCTAATTACATTGCCGGTTGCCAAATTGCATTATCTCTTATAGTTTCCGAGATATGGACTATCGATAATTTACACCTTAGGCTCTGCTTCTAACTTGGGCCCAAATTGTAAAATGGTCTTATCTATTGGCGATTTCGTTCCAATTCACATTCCAAGTAATATTCGGCATGCTAAATACATTGCCGGTTGCCAAATTGCATTATCTCTTATAGTTTCCGAGATATGGACTATCGATAATTTACACCTTAGGCTCTGCTTCTAACTTGGGCCCAAATTGTAAAATGGTCTTATCTATTGGCGATTTCGTTCTAATTCACATTCCAAGTAATATTCGGCATGCTAATTACATTGCCGGTTGCCAAATTGCATTATCTCTTATAGTTTCCGAGATATGGACTATCGATAATTTACACCTTAGGCTCTGCTTCTAACTTGGGTCCAAATTGTAAAATAGTCTTATCTATTGGCGATTTCGTCCCAATTCACATTCCAAGTGATATTCGGCATGCTAATTACATTGCCGGTTGCGAAATTGCATTATCTCTTACAGTTTCCGAGATATGGACTATCAATAATTTACACCTTAGGCTCTGCTTCTAACTTGGGCCCAAATTGTAAAATGGTCTTATCTATTGGCGATTTCGTTCCAATTCACATTCCAAGTAATATTCGGCATGCTAATTACATTGCCGGTTGCCAAATTGCATTATCTCTTATAGTTTCCGAGATATGGACTATCGATAATTTACACCTTAGGCTTTGCTTCTAACTTGGGCCCAAATTGTAAAATGGTCTTATCTATTGGCGATTTCGTTCCAATTCACATTCCAAGTAATATTCGGCACGCTAATTACATTGCCGGTTGCCAAATTGCATTATCTCTTATAGTTTCCGAGATATGGACTATCAATAATTTACACCTTAGGCTCTGCTTCTGACTTGGGCCCAAATTGTAAAATGGTCTTATCTATTGGCAATTTCGTTCCAATTCACATTCCAAGTAATATTCGGCATGCTAATTACATTGCCGGTTGCCAAATTGCATTATCTCTTATAGTTTCCGAGATATGGACTATCGATAATTTACACCTTAGGCTCTGCTTCTAACTTGGGCCCAAATTGTAAAATGGTCTTACCTATTGGCGATTTCGTTCCAATTCACTCTCCAAGTAATATTCGGCATGCTAATTACATTGCCGGTTGCGAAATTGCATTATCTCTTATAGTTTCCGAGATATGGACTATCAATAATTTACACCTTAGGCTCTGCTTCTAACTTGGGCCCAAATTGTAAAATGGTCTTATCTATTGGCGATTTCGTTCCAATTCACATTCCAAGTAATATTCGGCATGCTAATTACATTGCCGGTTGCCAAATTGCATTATCTCTTATAGTTTCCGAGATATGGACTCTCGATAATTTACACCTTAGGCTCTGCTTCTAACTTGGGCCCAAATTGTAAAATGGTCTTATCTATTGGCGATTTCGTTCCAATTCACATTCCAAGTAATATTCGGCATGCTAATTACATTGCCGGTTGCCAAATTGCATTATCTCTTATAGTTTCCGAGATATGGACTATCGATAATTTACACCTTAGGCTCTGCTTCTAACTTGGGCCCAAATTGTAAAATGGTCTTATCTATTGGCGATTTCGTCCCAATTCACATTCCAAGTGATATTAGGCATGCTAATTACATTGCCGGTTGCCAAATTGCATTATCTCTTATAGTTTCCGAGATATGGACTATCGATAATTTACACCTTAGGCTCTGCTTCTAACTTGGGTCCAAATTGTAAAATGGTCTTATCTATTGGCGATTTCGTTCCAATTCACATTCCAAGTAATATTCGGCATGCTAATTACATTGCCGGTTGCCAAATTGCATTATCTCTTATAGTTTCCGAGATATGGATTATCGATAATTTACACCTTAGGCTCTGCTTCTAACTTGGGCCCAAATCGTAAAATGGTCTTATCTATTGGCGATTTCGTTCCAATTCACATTCCAAGTAATATTCGGCATGCTAATTACATTGCCGGTTGCCAAATTGCATTATCTCTTATAGTTTCCGAGATATGGATTATCGATAATTTGCACCTTAGGCTCTGCTTCTAACTTGGGCCCAAATCGTAAAATGGTCTTATCTATTGGCGATTTCGTTCCAATTCACATTCCAAGTAATATTCGGCATGCTAATTACATTGCCGGTTGCCAAATTGCATTATCTCTTATAGTTTCCGAGATATGGACTATCGATAATTTACACCTTAGGCTCTGCTTCTAACTTGGGCCCAAATTGTAAAATGGTCTTATCTATTGGCGATTTCGTTCCAATTCACATTCCAAGTAATATTCGGCATGCTAATTACATTGCCGGTTGCCAAATTGCATTATCTCTTATAGTTTCCGAGATATGGACTATCGATAATTTACACCTTAGGCTCTGCTTCTAACTTGGGCCCAAATTGTAAAATGGTCTTATCTATTGGCGATTTCGTTCCAATTCACATTCCAAGTAATATTCGGCATGCTAATTACATTGCCGGTTGCCAAATTGCATTATCTCTTATAGTTTCCGAGATATGGACTATCGATAATTTACACCTTAGGCTCTGCTTCTAACTTGGGCCCAAATTGTAAAATCGTCTTATCTATTGGCGATTTCGTTCCAATTCACATTCCAAGTAATATTCGGCATGCTAATTACATTGCCGGTTGCCAAATTGCATTATCTCTTATAGTTTCCGAGATATGGACTATCGATAATTTACACCTTATACTTTGCTTCTAACTTGGGCCCAAATTGTAAAATGGTCTTATCTATTGGCGATTTCGTTCCAATTCACATTCCAAGTAATATCCGGCATGCTAATTACATTGCCGGTTGCCAAATTGAATTATCTCTTATAGTTTCCGAGATATGGACTATCGATAATTTACACCTTAGGCTCTGCTTCTAACTTGGGCCCAAATTGTAAAATGGTCTTATCTATTGGCGATTTCGTTCCAATTCACATTCCAAGTATTATTCGGCATGCTAATTACATTGCCGGTTGCCAAATTGAATTATCTCTTATAGTTTCCGAGATATGGACTATCGATAATTTACACCTTAGGCTCTGCTTCTAACTTGGGCCAAAATTGTAAAATCGTCTTATCTATTGGCGATTTCGTTCCAATTCACATTCCAAGTAATATTCGGCATGCCAATTACATTGCCGGTTGCCAAATTGCATTATCTCTTATAGTTTCCGAGATATGGACTATCGGTAATTCACACCTTAGGCTCTGCTTCTAACTTGGGCCCAAATTGTAAAATGGTCTTATCTATTGGCGATTTCGTTCCAATTCACATTCCAAGTAATATTCGGCATGCTAATTACATTGCCGGTTGCCAAATTGCATTATCTCTTATAGTTTCCGAGATATGGACTATCGATAATTTACACCTTAGGCTCTGCTTCTAACTTGGGCCCAAATTGTAAAATGGTCTTATCTATTGGCGATTTCGTTCCAATTCACATTCCAAGTAATATTCGGCATGCTAATTACATTGCCGGTTGCCAAATTGCATTATCTCTTATAGTTTCCGAGATATGGACTATCAATAATTTACACCTTAGGCTCTGCTTCTAACTTGGGTCCAAATTGTAAAATGGTCTTATCTATTGGCGATTTCGTTCCAATTCACATTCCAAGTAATATTCGGCATGCTAATTACATTGCCGGTTGCCAAATTGCATTATCTCTTATAGTTTCCGAGATATGGATTATCGATAATTTACACCTTAGGCTCTGCTTCTAACTTGGGCCCAAATCGTAAAATGGTCTTATCTATTGGCGATTTCGTTCCAATTCACATTCCAAGTAATATTCGGCATGCTAATTACATTGCCGGTTGCCAAATTGCATTATCTCTTATAGTTTCCGAGATATGGATTATCGATAATTTACACCTTAGGCTCTGCTTCTAACTTGGGCCCAAATCGTAAAATGGTCTTATCTATTGGCGATTTCGTTCCAATTCACATTCCAAGTAATATTCGGCATGCTAATTACATTGCCGGTTGCCAAATTGCATTATCTCTTATAGTTTCCGAGATATGGATTATCGATAATTTACACCTTAGGCTCTGCTTCTAACTTGGGCCCAAATCGTAAAATGGTCTTATCTATTGGCGATTTCATTCCAATTCACATTCCAAGTAATATTCGGCATGCTAATTACATTGCCGGTTGCCAAATTGCATTATCTCTTATAGTTTCCGAGATATGGACTATCGATAATTTACACCTTAGGCTCTGCTTCTAACTTGGGCCCAAATTGTAAAATGGTCTTATCTATTGGCGATTTCGTTCCAATTCACATTCCAAGTAATATTCGGCATGCTAATTACATTGCCGGTTGCCAAATTGCATTATCTCTTATAGTTTCCGAGATATGGACTATCGATAATTTACACCTTAGGCTCTGCTTCTAACTTGGCCCCAAATTGTAAAATGGTCTTATCTATTGGCGATTTCGTTCCAATTCACATTCCAAGTAATATTCGGCATGCTAATTACATTGCCGGTTGCCAAATTGCATTATCTCTTATAGTTTCCGAGATATGGACTATCGATAATTTACACCTTAGGCTCTGCTTCTAACTTGGGCCCAAATTGTAAAATCGTCTTATCTATTGGCGATTTCGTTCCAATTCACATTCCAAGTAATATTCGGCATGCTAATTACATTGCCGGTTGCCAAATTGCATTATCTCTTATAGTTTCCGAGATATGGACTATCGATAATTTACACCTTATGCTTTGCTTCTAACTTGGGCCCAAATTGTAAAATGGTCTTATCTATTGGCGATTTCGTTCCAATTCACATTCCAAGTAATATCCGGCATGCTAATTACATTGCCGGTTGCCAAATTGAATTATCTCTTATAGTTTCCGAGATATGGACTATCGATAAATTACACCTTAGGCTCTGCTTCTAACTTGGGCCCAAATTGTAAAATGGTCTTATCTATTGGCGATTTCGTTCCAATTCACATTCCAAGTATTATTCGGCATGCTAATTACATTGCCGGTTGCCAAATTGCATTATCTCTTATAGTTTCCGAGATATGGACTATCGATAATTTACACCTTAGGCTCTGCTTCTAACTTGGGCCAAAATTGTAAAATCGTCTTATCTATTGGCGATTTCGTTCCAATTCACATTCCAAGTAATATTCGGCATGCCAATTACATTGCCGGTTGCCAAATTGCATTATCTCTTATAGTTTCCGAGATATGGACTATCGGTAATTCACACCTTAGGCTCTGCTTCTAACTTGGGCCCAAATTGTAAAATGGTCTTATCTATTGGCGATTTCGTTCCAATTCACATTCCAAGTAATATTCGGCATGCTAATTACATTGCCGGTTGCCAAATTGCATTATCTCTTATAGTTTCCGAGATATGGACTATCGATAATTTACACCTTAGGCTCTGCTTCTAACTTGGGCCCAAATTGTAAAATGGTCTTATCTATTGGCGATTTCGTTCCAATTCACATTCCAAGTAATATTCGGCATGCTAATTACATTGCCGGTTGCCAAATTGCATTATCTCTTATAGTTTCCGAGATATGGACTATCGATAATTTACACCTTAGGCTCTGCTTCTAACTTGGGCCCAAATTGTAAAATCGTCTTATCTATTGGCGATTTCGTTCCAATTCACATTCCAAGTAATATTCGGCATGCTAATTACATTGCCGGTTGCCAAATTGCATTATCTCTTATAGTTTCCGAGATATGGACTATCGATAATTTACACCTTATGCTTTGCTTCTAACTTGGGCCCAAATTGTAAAATGGTCTTATCTATTGGCGATTTCGTTCCAATTCACATTCCAAGTAATATCCGGCATGCTAATTACATTGCCGGTTGCCAAATTGAATTATCTCTTATAGTTTCCGAGATATGGACTATCGATAATTTACACCTTAGGCTCTGCTTCTAACTTGGGCCCAAATTGTAAAATGGTCTTATCTATTGGCGATTTCGTTCCAATTCACATTCCAAGTATTATTCGGCATGCTAATTACATTGCCGGTTGCCAAATTGCATTATCTCTTATAGTTTCCGAGATATGGACTATCGATAATTTACACCTTAGACTCTGCTTCTAACTTGGGCCAAAATTGTAAAATCGTCTTATCTATTGGCGATTTCGTTCCAATTCACATTCCAAGTAATATTCGGCATGCCAATTACATTGCCGGTTGCCAAATTGCATTATCTCTTATAGTTTCCGAGATATGGACTATCGGTAATTCACACCTTAGGCTCTGCTTCTAACTTGGGCCCAAATTGTAAAATGGTCTTATCTATTGGCGATTTCGTTCCAATTCACATTCCAAGTAATATCCGGCATGCTAATCACATTGCCGGTTGCCAAATTGAATTATCTCTTATAGTTTCCGAGATATGGACTATCGATAATTTACACCTTAGGCTCTGCTTCTAACTTGGGCCCAAATTGTAAAATGGTCTTACCTATTGGCGATTTCGTTCCAATTCACATTCCAAGTAATATTCGGCATGCTAATTACATTGCCGGTTGCCAAATTGCATTATCTCTTATAGTTTCCGAGATATGGACTATCGATAATTTACACCTTAGGCTCTGCTTCTAACTTGGGCCCAAATTGTAAAATGGTCTTATCTATTGGCGATTTCGTTCCAATTCGCATTCCAAGTAATATTCGGCATGCTAATTACATTGCCAGTTGCCAAATTGCATTATCTCTTATAGTTTCCGAGATATGGACCATCGATAATTTACATCTTAGGCTCTGCTTCTAACTTGGGCCCAAATTGTAAAATCGTCTTATCTATTGGCGATTTCGTTCCAATTCACATTCCAAGTAATATTCGGCATGCTAATTACATTGCCGGTTGCCAAATTGCATTATCTCTTATAGTTTCCGAGATATGGACTATCGATAATTTACACCTTAGGCTCTGCTTCTAACTTGGGCCCAAATTGTAAAATGGTCTTATCTATTGGCGATTTCGTTCCAATTCACATTCCAGGTAATATCCGGCATGCTAATTACATTGCCGGTTGCCAAATTGAATTATCTCTTATAGTTTCCGAGATATGGACTATCGATAATTTACACCTTAGGCTCTGCTTCTAACTTGGGCCCAAATTGTAAAATGGTCTTATCTATTGGCGATTTCGTTCCAATTCACATTCCAAGTAATATCCGGCATGCTAATTACATTGCCGGTTGCCAAATTGAATTATCTCTTATAGTTTCCGTGATATGGACTATCGATAATTTACACCTTAGGCTCTGCTTCTAACTTGGGCCCAAATTGTAAAATGGTCTTATCTATTGGCGATTTCGTTCCAATTCACATTCCAAGTAATATTCGGCATGCTAATTACATTGCCGGTTGCCAAATTGCATTATCTCTTATAGTTTCCGAGATATGGACTATCGATAATTTACACCTTAGGCTCTGCTTCTAACTTGGGCCCAAATTGTAAAATGGTCTTCTCTATTGGCGATTTCGTTCCAATTCACATTCCAAGTAATATTCGGCATGCTAATTACATTGCCGGTTGCCAAATTGCATTAACTCTTATAGTTTCCGAGATATGGACTATCGATAATTTACACCTTAGGCTCTGCTTCTAACTTGGGCCCAAATTGTAAAATGGTCTTATCTATTGGCGATTTCGTTCCAATTCACATTCCAAGTAATATTCGGCATGCTAATTACATTGCCGGTTGCCAAATTGCATTATCACTTATAGTTTCCGAGATATGGACTATCGATAATTTACACCATAGGCTCTGCTTCTAACTTGGGCCCAAATTGTAAAATGGTCTTATCTATTGGCGATTTCGTTCCAATTCACATTCCAAGTAATATTCGGCATGCTAATTACATTGCCGGTTGCCAAATTGCATTATCTCTTATAGTTTCCGAGATATGGACTATCGATAATTTACACCTTAGGCTCTGCTTCTAACTTGGGCCCAAATTGTAAAATGGTCTTATCTATTGGCGATTTCGTTCCAATTCACATTCCAAGTAATATTCGGCATGCTAATTACATTGCCGGTTGCCAAATTGCATTATCTCTTATAGTTTCCGAGATATGGACTATCGATAATTTACACCTTAGGCTCTGCTTCTAACTTGGGCCCAAATTGTAAAATGGTCTTATCTATTGGCGATTTCGTTCCAATTCACATTCCAAGTAATATTCGGCATGCTAATTACATTGCCGGTTGCCAAATTGCATTATCTCTTATAGTTTCCGAGATATGGACTATCGATAATTTACACCTTAGGCTCTGCTTCTAACTTGGGCCCAAATTGTAAAATGGTCTTATCTATTGGCGATTTCGTCCCAATTCACATTCCAAGTGATATTCGGCATGCTAATTACATTGCCGGTTGCGAAATTGCATTATCTCTTATAGTTTCCGAGATATGGACTATCGATAATTTACACCTTAGGCTCTGCTTCTAACTTGGGCCCAAATTTTAAAATGGTCTTATCTATTGGCGATTTCGTTCCAATTCACATTCCAAGTAATATTCGGCATGCTAATTACATTGCCGGTTGCCAAATGGCATTATCTCTTATAGTTTCCGAGATATGGACTATCGATAATTTACACCTTAGGCTCTGCTTCTAACTTGGGCCCAAATTGTAAAATGGTCTTACCTATTGGCGATTTCGTTCCAATTCACATTCCAAGTAATATTCGGCATGCTAATTACATTGCCGGTTGCCAAATTGCATTATCTCTTATAGTTTCCGAGATATGTACTATCGATAATTTACACCTTAGGCTCTGCTTCTAACTTGGGCCCAAATTGTAAAATGGTCTTATCTATTGGCGATTTCGTTCCAATTCACATTCCAAGTAATATTCGGCATGCTAATTACATTGCCGGTTGCCAAATTGCATTATCTCTTATAGTTTCCGAGATATGGACTCTCGATAATTTACACCTTAGGCTCTGCTTCTAACTTGGGCCCAAATTGTAAAATGGTCTTATCTATTGGCGATTTCGTTCCAATTCACATTCCAAGTAATATTCGGCATGCTAATTACATTGCCGGTTGCCAAATTGCATTATCTCTTATAGTTTCCGAGATATGGACTATCGATAATTTACACCTTAGGCTCTGCTTCTAACTTGGGCCCAAATTTTAAAATGGTCTTATCTATTGGCGATTTCGTTCCAATTCACATTCCAAGTAATATTCGGCATGCTAATTACATTGCCGGTTGCCAAATTGCATTATCTCTTATAGTTTCCGAGATATGGACTATCGATAATTTACACCTTAGGCTCTGCTTCTAACTTGGGCCCAAATTGTAAAATGGTCTTATCTATTGGCGATTTCGTTCCAATTCACATTCCAAGTAATATTCGGCATGCTAATTACATTGCCGGTTGCCAAATTGCATTATCTCTTATAGTTTCCGAGATATGGACTATCGATAATTTACACCTTAGGCTCTGCTTCTAACTTGGCCCCAAATTGTAAAATGGTCTTATCTATTGGCGATTTCGTTCCAATTCACATTCCAAGTAATATTCGGCATGCTAATTACATTGCCGGTTGCCAAATTGCATTATCTCTTATAGTTTCCGAGATATGGACTATCGATAATTTACACCTTAGGCTCTGCTTCTAACTTGGGCCCAAATTGTAAAATCGTCTTATCTATTGGCGATTTCGTTCCAATTCACATTCCAAGTAATATTCGGCATGCTAATTACATTGCCGGTTGCCAAATTGCATTATCTCTTATAGTTTCCGAGATATGGACTATCGATAATTTACACCTTATGCTTTGCTTCTAACTTGGGCCCAAATTGTAAAATGGTCTTATCTATTGGCGATTTCGTTCCAATTCACATTCCAAGTAATATCCGGCATGCTAATTACATTGCCGGTTGCCAAATTGAATTATCTCTTATAGTTTCCGAGATATGGACTATCGATAAATTACACCTTAGGCTCTGCTTCTAACTTGGGCCCAAATTGTAAAATGGTCTTATCTATTGGCGATTTCGTTCCAATTCACATTCCAAGTATTATTCGGCATGCTAATTACATTGCCGGTTGCCAAATTGCATTATCTCTTATAGTTTCCGAGATATGGACTATCGATAATTTACACCTTAGGCTCTGCTTCTAACTTGGGCCAAAATTGTAAAATCGTCTTATCTATTGGCGATTTCGTTCCAATTCACATTCCAAGTAATATTCGGCATGCCAATTACATTGCCGGTTGCCAAATTGCATTATCTCTTATAGTTTCCGAGATATGGACTATCGGTAATTCACACCTTAGGCTCTGCTTCTAACTTGGGCCCAAATTGTAAAATGGTCTTATCTATTGGCGATTTCGTTCCAATTCACATTCCAAGTAATATTCGGCATGCTAATTACATTGCCGGTTGCCAAATTGCATTATCTCTTATAGTTTCCGAGATATGGACTATCGATAATTTACACCTTAGGCTCTGCTTCTAACTTGGGCCCAAATTGTAAAATGGTCTTATCTATTGGCGATTTCGTTCCAATTCACATTCCAAGTAATATTCGGCATGCTAATTACATTGCCGGTTGCCAAATTGCATTATCTCTTATAGTTTCCGAGATATGGACTATCGATAATTTACACCTTAGGCTCTGCTTCTAACTTGGGCCCAAATTGTAAAATCGTCTTATCTATTGGCGATTTCGTTCCAATTCACATTCCAAGTAATATTCGGCATGCTAATTACATTGCCGGTTGCCAAATTGCATTATCTCTTATAGTTTCCGAGATATGGACTATCGATAATTTACACCTTATGCTTTGCTTCTAACTTGGGCCCAAATTGTAAAATGGTCTTATCTATTGGCGATTTCGTTCCAATTCACATTCCAAGTAATATCCGGCATGCTAATTACATTGCCGGTTGCCAAATTGAATTATCTCTTATAGTTTCCGAGATATGGACTATCGATAATTTACACCTTAGGCTCTGCTTCTAACTTGGGCCCAAATTGTAAAATGGTCTTATCTATTGGCGATTTCGTTCCAATTCACATTCCAAGTATTATTCGGCATGCTAATTACATTGCCGGTTGCCAAATTGCATTATCTCTTATAGTTTCCGAGATATGGACTATCGATAATTTACACCTTAGACTCTGCTTCTAACTTGGGCCAAAATTGTAAAATCGTCTTATCTATTGGCGATTTCGTTCCAATTCACATTCCAAGTAATATTCGGCATGCCAATTACATTGCCGGTTGCCAAATTGCATTATCTCTTATAGTTTCCGAGATATGGACTATCGGTAATTCACACCTTAGGCTCTGCTTCTAACTTGGGCCCAAATTGTAAAATGGTCTTATCTATTGGCGATTTCGTTCCAATTCACATTCCAAGTAATATCCGGCATGCTAATCACATTGCCGGTTGCCAAATTGAATTATCTCTTATAGTTTCCGAGATATGGACTATCGATAATTTACACCTTAGGCTCTGCTTCTAACTTGGGCCCAAATTGTAAAATGGTCTTACCTATTGGCGATTTCGTTCCAATTCACATTCCAAGTAATATTCGGCATGCTAATTACATTGCCGGTTGCCAAATTGCATTATCTCTTATAGTTTCCGAGATATGGACTATCGATAATTTACACCTTAGGCTCTGCTTCTAACTTGGGCCCAAATTGTAAAATGGTCTTATCTATTGGCGATTTCGTTCCAATTCGCATTCCAAGTAATATTCGGCATGCTAATTACATTGCCAGTTGCCAAATTGCATTATCTCTTATAGTTTCCGAGATATGGACCATCGATAATTTACATCTTAGGCTCTGCTTCTAACTTGGGCCCAAATTGTAAAATCGTCTTATCTATTGGCGATTTCGTTCCAATTCACATTCCAAGTAATATTCGGCATGCTAATTACATTGCCGGTTGCCAAATTGCATTATCTCTTATAGTTTCCGAGATATGGACTATCGATAATTTACACCTTAGGCTCTGCTTCTAACTTGGGCCCAAATTGTAAAATGGTCTTATCTATTGGCGATTTCGTTCCAATTCACATTCCAGGTAATATCCGGCATGCTAATTACATTGCCGGTTGCCAAATTGAATTATCTCTTATAGTTTCCGAGATATGGACTATCGATAATTTACACCTTAGGCTCTGCTTCTAACTTGGGCCCAAATTGTAAAATGGTCTTATCTATTGGCGATTTCGTTCCAATTCACATTCCAAGTAATATCCGGCATGCTAATTACATTGCCGGTTGCCAAATTGAATTATCTCTTATAGTTTCCGTGATATGGACTATCGATAATTTACACCTTAGGCTCTGCTTCTAACTTGGGCCCAAATTGTAAAATGGTCTTATCTATTGGCGATTTCGTTCCAATTCACATTCCAAGTAATATTCGGCATGCTAATTACATTGCCGGTTGCCAAATTGCATTATCTCTTATAGTTTCCGAGATATGGACTATCGATAATTTACACCTTAGGCTCTGCTTCTAACTTGGGCCCAAATTGTAAAATGGTCTTCTCTATTGGCGATTTCGTTCCAATTCACATTCCAAGTAATATTCGGCATGCTAATTACATTGCCGGTTGCCAAATTGCATTAACTCTTATAGTTTCCGAGATATGGACTATCGATAATTTACACCTTAGGCTCTGCTTCTAACTTGGGCCCAAATTGTAAAATGGTCTTATCTATTGGCGATTTCGTTCCAATTCACATTCCAAGTAATATTCGGCATGCTAATTACATTGCCGGTTGCCAAATTGCATTATCACTTATAGTTTCCGAGATATGGACTATCGATAATTTACACCATAGGCTCTGCTTCTAACTTGGGCCCAAATTGTAAAATGGTCTTATCTATTGGCGATTTCGTTCCAATTCACATTCCAAGTAATATTCGGCATGCTAATTACATTGCCGGTTGCCAAATTGCATTATCTCTTATAGTTTCCGAGATATGGACTATCGATAATTTACACCTTAGGCTCTGCTTCTAACTTGGGCCCAAATTGTAAAATGGTCTTATCTATTGGCGATTTCGTTCCAATTCACATTCCAAGTAATATTCGGCATGCTAATTACATTGCCGGTTGCCAAATTGCATTATCTCTTATAGTTTCCGAGATATGGACTATCGATAATTTACACCTTAGGCTCTGCTTCTAACTTGGGCCCAAATTGTAAAATGGTCTTATCTATTGGCGATTTCGTCCCAATTCACATTCCAAGTGATATTCGGCATGCTAATTACATTGCCGGTTGCGAAATTGCATTATCTCTTATAGTTTCCGAGATATGGACTATCGATAATTTACACCTTAGGCTCTGCTTCTAACTTGGGCCCAAATTTTAAAATGGTCTTATCTATTGGCGATTTCGTTCCAATTCACATTCCAAGTAATATTCGGCATGCTAATTACATTGCCGGTTGCCAAATTGCATTATCTCTTATAGTTTCCGAGATATGGACTATCGATAATTTACACCTTAGGCTCTGCTTCTAACTTGGGCCCAAATTGTAAAATGGTCTTACCTATTGGCGATTTCGTTCCAATTCACATTCCAAGTAATATTCGGCATGCTAATTACATTGCCGGTTGCCAAATTGCATTATCTCTTATAGTTTCCGAGATATGTACTATCGATAATTTACACCTTAGGCTCTGCTTCTAACTTGGGCCCAAATTGTAAAATGGTCTTATCTATTGGCGATTTCGTTCCAATTCACATTCCAAGTAATATTCGGCATGCTAATTACATTGCCGGTTGCCAAATTGCATTATCTCTTATAGTTTCCGAGATATGGACTCTCGATAATTTACACCTTAGGCTCTGCTTCTAACTTGGGCCCAAATTGTAAAATGGTCTTATCTATTGGCGATTTCGTTCCAATTCACATTCCAAGTAATATTCGGCATGCTAATTACATTGCCGGTTGCCAAATTGCATTATCTCTTATAGTTTCCGAGATATGGACTATCGATAATTTACACCTTAGGCTCTGCTTCTAACTTGGGCCCAAATTGTAAAATGGTCTTATCTATTGGCGATTTCGTCCCAATTCACATTCCAAGTGATATTAGGCATGCTAATTACATTGCCGGTTGCCAAATTGCATTATCTCTTATAGTTTCCGAGATATGGACTATCGATAATTTACACCTTAGGCTCTGCTTCTAACTTGGGTCCAAATTGTAAAATGGTCTTATCTATTGGCGATTTCGTTCCAATTCACATTCCAAGTAATATTCGGCATGCTAATTACATTGCCGGTTGCCAAATTGCATTATCTCTTATAGTTTCCGAGATATGGACTATCGATAATTTACACCTTAGGCTCTGCTTCTAACTTGGGTCCAAATTGTAAAATGGTCTTATCTATTGGCGATTTCGTCCCAATTCACATTCCAAGTGATATTAGGCATGCTAATTACATTGCCGGTTGCCAAATTGCATTATCTCTTATAGTTTCCGAGATATGGATTATCGATAATTTACACCTTAGGCTCTGCTTCTAACTTGGGCCCAAATCGTAAAATGGTCTTATCTATTGGCGATTTCGTTCCAATTCACATTCCAAGTAATATTCGGCATGCTAATTACATTGCCGGTTGCCAAATTGCATTATCTCTTATAGTTTCCGAGATATGGATTATCGATAATTTACACCTTAGGCTCTGCTTCTAACTTGGGCCCAAATCGTAAAATGGTCTTTTCTACTGGCGATTTCGTTCCAATTCACATTCCAAGTAATATTCGGCATGCTAATTACATTGCCGGTTGCCAAATTGCATTATCTCTTATAGTTTCCGAGATATGGACTATCGATAATTTACACCTTAGGCTCTGCTTCTAACTTGGGCCCAAATTTTAAAATGGTCTTATCTATTGGCGATTTCGTTCCAATTCACATTCCAAGTAATATTCGGCATGCTAATTACATTGCCGGTTGCCAAATTGCATTATCTCTTATAGTTTCCGAGATATGGATTATCGATAATTTACACCTTAGGCTCTGCTTCTAACTTGGGCCCAAATCGTAAAATGGTCTTATCTATTGGCGATTTCGTTCCAATTCACATTCCAAGTAATATTCGGCATGCTAATTACATTGCCGGTTGCCAAATTGCATTATCTCTTATAGTTTCCGAGATATGGATTATCGATAATTTACACCTTAGGCTCTGCTTCTAACTTGGGCCCAAATCGTAAAATGGTCTTATCTACTGGCGATTTCGTTCCAATTCACATTCCAAGTAATATTCGGCATGCTAATTACATTGCCGGTTGCCAAATTGCATTATCTCTTATAGTTTCCGAGATATGGACTATCGATAATTTACACCTTAGGCTCTGCTTCTAACTTGGGCCCAAATTGTAAAATGGTCTTATCTATTGGCGATTTCGTTCCAATTCACATTCCAAGTAATATTCGGCATGCTAATTACATTGCCGGTTGCCAAATTGCATTATCTCTTATAGTTTCCGAGATATGGACTATCGATAATTTACACCTTAGGCTCTGCTTCTAACTTGGGCCCAAATTGTAAAATGGTCTTATCTATTGGCGATTTCGTTCCAATTCACATTCCAAGTAATATTCGGCATGCTAATTACATTGCCGGTTGCCAAATTGCATTATCTCTTATAGTTTCCGAGATATGGACTATCGATAATTTACACCTTAGGCTCTGCTTCTAACTTGGGCCCAAATTGTAAAATCGTCTTATCTATTGGCGATTTCGTTCCAATTCACATTCCAAGTATTATTCGGCATGCTAATTACATTGCCGGTTGCCAAATTGCATTATCTCTTATAGTTTCCGAGATATGGACTATCGATAATTTACACCTTAGGCTCTGCTTCTAACTTGGGCCAAAATTGTAAAATCGTCTTATCTATTGGCGATTTCGTTCCAATTCACATTCCAAGTAATATTCGGCATGCCAATTACATTGCCGGTTGCCAAATTGCATTATCTCTTATAGTTTCCGAGATATGGACTATCGGTAATTCACACCTTAGGCTCTGCTTCTAACTTGGGCCCAAATTGTAAAATGGTCTTATCTATTGGCGATTTCGTTCCAATTCACATTCCAAGTAATATTCGGCATGCTAATTACATTGCCGGTTGCCAAATTGCATTATCTCTTATAGTTTCCGAGATATGGACTATCGATAATTTACACCTTAGGCTCTGCTTCTAACTTGGGCCCAAATTGTAAAATGGTCTTATCTATTGGCGATTTCGTTCCAATTCACATTCCAAGTAATATTCGGCATGCTAATTACATTGCCGGTTGCCAAATTGCATTATCTCTTATAGTTTCCGAGATATGGACTATCGATAATTTACACCTTAGGCTCTGCTTCTAACTTGGGCCCAAATTGTAAAATCGTCTTATCTATTGGCGATTTCGTTCCAATTCACATTCCAAGTAATATTCGGCATGCTAATTACATTGCCGGTTGCCAAATTGCATTATCTCTTATAGTTTCCGAGATATGGACTATCGATAATTTACACCTTATGCTTTGCTTCTAACTTGGGCCCAAATTGTAAAATGGTCTTATCTATTGGCGATTTCGTTCCAATTCACATTCCAAGTAATATCCGGCATGCTAATTACATTGCCGGTTGCCAAATTGAATTATCTCTTATAGTTTCCGAGATATGGACTATCGATAATTTACACCTTAGGCTCTGCTTCTAACTTGGGCCCAAATTGTAAAATGGTCTTATCTATTGGCGCTTTCGTTCCAATTCACATTCCAAGTATTATTCGGCATGCTAATTACATTGCCGGTTGCCAAATTGCATTATCTCTTATAGTTTCCGAGATATGGACTATCGATAATTTACACCTTAGGCTCTGCTTCTAACTTGGGCCAAAATTGTAAAATCGTCTTATCTATTGGCGATTTCGTTCCAATTCACATTCCAAGTAATATTCGGCATGCCAATTACATTGCCGGTTGCCAAATTGCATTATCTCTTATAGTTTCCGAGATATGGACTATCGGTAATTCACACCTTAGGCTCTGCTTCTAACTTGGGCCCAAATTGTAAAATGGTCTTATCTATTGGCGATTTCGTTCCAATTTACATTCCAAGTAATATCCGGCATGCTAATCACATTGCCGGTTGCCAAATTGAATTATCTCTTATAGTTTCCGAGATATGGACTATCGATAATTTACACCTTAGGCTCTGCTTCTAACTTGGGCCCAAATTGTAAAATGGTCTTACCTATTGGCGATTTCGTTCCAATTCACATTCCAAGTAATATTCGGCATGCTAATTACATTGCCGGTTGCCAAATTGCATTATCTCTTATAGTTTCCGAGATATGGACTATCGATAATTTACACCTTAGGCTCTGCTTCTAACTTGGGCCCAAATTGTAAAATGGTCTTATCTATTGGCGATTTCGTTCCAATTCGCATTCCAAGTAATATTCGGCATGCTAATTACATTGCCAGTTGCCAAATTGCATTATCTCTTATAGTTTCCGAGATATGGACCATCGATAATTTACATCTTAGGCTCTGCTTCTAACTTGGGCCCAAATTGTAAAATCGTCTTATCTATTGGCGATTTCGTTCCAATTCACATTCCAAGTAATATTCGGCATGCTAATTACATTGCCGGTTGCCAAATTGCATTATCTCTTATAGTTTCCGAGATATGGACTATCGATAATTTACACCTTAGGCTCTGCTTCTAACTTGGGCCCAAATTGTAAAATGGTCTTATCTATTGGCGATTTCGTTCCAATTCACATTCCAGGTAATATCCGGCATGCTAATTACATTGCCGGTTGCCAAATTGAATTATCTCTTATAGTTTCCGAGATATGGACTATCGATAATTTACACCTTAGGCTCTGCTTCTAACTTGGGCCCAAATTGTAAAATGGTCTTATCTATTGGCGATTTCGTTCCAATTCACATTCCAAGTAATATCCGGCATGCTAATTACATTGCCGGTTGCCAAATTGAATTATCTCTTATAGTTTCCGTGATATGGACTATCGATAATTTACACCTTAGGCTCTGCTTCTAACTTGGGCCCAAATTGTAAAATGGTCTTATCTATTGGCGATTTCGTTCCAATTCACATTCCAAGTAATATTCGGCATGCTAATTACATTGCCGGTTGCCAAATTGCATTATCTCTTATAGTTTCCGAGATATGGACTATCGATAATTTACACCTTAGGCTCTGCTTCTAACTTGGGCCCAAATTGTAAAATGGTCTTCTCTATTGGCGATTTCGTTCCAATTCACATTCCAAGTAATATTCGGCATGCTAATTACATTGCCGGTTGCCAAATTGCATTAACTCTTATAGTTTCCGAGATATGGACTATCGATAATTTACACCTTAGGCTCTGCTTCTAACTTGGGCCCAAATTGTAAAATGGTCTTATCTATTGGCGATTTCGTTCCAATTCACATTCCAAGTAATATTCGGCATGCTAATTACATTGCCGGTTGCCAAATTGCATTATCACTTATAGTTTCCGAGATATGGACTATCGATAATTTACACCATAGGCTCTGCTTCTAACTTGGGCCCAAATTGTAAAATGGTCTTATCTATTGGCGATTTCGTTCCAATTCACATTCCAAGTAATATTCGGCATGCTAATTACATTGCCGGTTGCCAAATTGCATTATCTCTTATAGTTTCCGAGATATGGACTATCGATAATTTACACCTTAGGCTCTGCTTCTAACTTGGGCCCAAATTGTAAAATGGTCTTATCTATTGGCGATTTCGTTCCAATTCACATTCCAAGTAATATTCGGCATGCTAATTACATTGCCGGTTGCCAAATTGCATTATCTCTTATAGTTTCCGAGATATGGACTATCGATAATTTACACCTTAGGCTCTGCTTCTAACTTGGGCCCAAATTGTAAAATGGTCTTATCTATTGGCGATTTCGTTCCAATTCACATTCCAAGTAATATTCGGCATGCTAATTACATTGCCGGTTGCCAAATTGCATTATCTCTTATAGTTTCCGAGATATGGACTATCGATAATTTACACCTTAGGCTCTGCTTCTAACTTGGGCCCAAATTGTAAAATGGTCTTATCTATTGGCGATTTCGTCCCAATTCACATTCCAAGTGATATTCGGCATGCTAATTACATTGCCGGTTGCGAAATTGCATTATCTCTTATAGTTTCCGAGATATGGACTATCGATAATTTACACCTTAGGCTCTGCTTCTAACTTGGGCCCAAATTTTAAAATGGTCTTATCTATTGGCGATTTCGTTCCAATTCACATTCCAAGTAATATTCGGCATGCTAATTACATTGCCGGTTGCCAAATTGCATTATCTCTTATAGTTTCCGAGATATGGACTATCGATAATTTACACCTTAGGCTCTGCTTCTAACTTGGGCCCAAATTGTAAAATGGTCTTACCTATTGGCGATTTCGTTCCAATTCACATTCCAAGTAATATTCGGCATGCTAATTACATTGCCGGTTGCCAAATTGCATTATCTCTTATAGTTTCCGAGATATGTACTATCGATAATTTACACCTTAGGCTCTGCTTCTAACTTGGGCCCAAATTGTAAAATGGTCTTATCTATTGGCGATTTCGTTCCAATTCACATTCCAAGTAATATTCGGCATGCTAATTACATTGCCGGTTGCCAAATTGCATTATCTCTTATAGTTTCCGAGATATGGACTATCGATAATTTACACCTTAGGCTCTGCTTCTAACTTGGGCCCAAATTGTAAAATGGTCTTATCTATTGGCGATTTCGTCCCAATTCACATTCCAAGTGATATTCGGCATGCTAATTACATTGCCGGTTGCTAAATTGCATTATCTCTTATAGTTTCCGAGATATGGACTATCAATAATTTACACCTTAGGCTCTGCTTCTAACTTGGGCCCAAATTGTAAAATGGTCTTATCTATTGGCGATTTCGTTCCAATTCACATTCCAAGTAATATTCGGCATGTTAATTACAGTGCCGGTTGCCAAATTGCATTATCTCTTATAGTTTCCGAGATATGGACTATCGATAATTTACACCTTAGGCTCTGCTTCTAACTTGGGCCCAAATTGTAAAATGGTCTTATCTATTGGCGATTTCGTTCCAATTCACATTCCAAGTAATATTCGGCATGCTAATTACATTGCCGGTTGCCAAATTGCATTACCTCTTATAGTTTCCGAGATATGGACTATCGATAATTTACACCTTAGGCTCTGCTTCTAACTTGGGCCCAAATTGTAAAATGGTCTTATCTATTGACGATTTCGTTCCAATTCACATTCCAAGTAATATTCGGCATGCTAATTACATTGCCGGTTGCCAAATTGCATTATCTCTTATAGTTTCCGAGATATGGACTATCGATAATTTACACCTTAGGCTCTGCTTCTAACTTGGGCCCAAATTGTAAAATTGTCTTATCTATTGGCGATTTCGTTCCAATTCACATTCCAAGTAATATTCGGCATGCTAATTACATTGGCGGTTGCCAAATTGCATTATCTCTTATAGTTTCCGAGATATGGACTATCGATAATTTACACCTTAGGCTCTGCTTCTAACTTGGGCCCAAATTGTAAAATGGTCTTATCTATTGGCGATTTCGTTCCAATTCACACTCCAAGTAATATTCGGCATGCCAATTACATTGCCGGTTGCAGAATTGCATTATCTCTTATAGTTTCCGCGACATGGACTATCAATAATTTACACCTTAGGCTCTGCTTCTAACTTGGGCCCAAATTGTAAAATGGTCTTATCTATTGGCGATTTCGTTCCAATTCACATTCCAAGTAATATTCGGCATGCTAATTACATTGCCGGTTGCCAAATTGCATTATCTCTTATAGTTTCCGAGATATGGACTATCGATAATTTACACCTTAGGCTCTGCTTCTAACTTGGGCCCAAATTGTAAAATGGTCTTATCTATTGGCGATTTCGTTCCAATTCACACTCCAAGTAATATTCGGCATGCTAATTACATTGCCGGTTGCCAAATTGCATTATCTCTTATAGTTTCTGAGATATGGACTATCGATAATTTACACCTTAGGCTCTGCTTCTAACTTGGGCCCAAATTGTAAAATGGTCTTATCTATTGGCGATTTCGTTCCAATTCACATTCCAAGTAATATTCGGCATGCTAATTACATTGCCGGTTGCCAAATTGCATTAACTCTTATAGTTTCCGAGATATGGACTATCGATAATTTACACCTTAGGCTCTGCTTCTAACTTGGGCCCAAATTGTAAAATGGTCTTATCTATTGGCGATTTCGTTCCAATTCACATTCCAAGTAATATTCGGCATGCTAATTACATTGCCGGTTGCCAAATTGCATTATCTCTTATAGTTTCCGAGATATGGACTATCGATAATTTACACCATAGGCTCTGCTTATAACTTGGGCCCAAATTGTAAAATGGTCTTATCTATTGGCGATTTCGTTCCAATTCACATTCCAAGTAATATTCGGCATGCTAATTACATTGCCGGTTGCCAAATTGCATTATCTCTTATAGTTTCCGAGATATGGACTATCGATAATTTACACCTTAGGCTCTGCTTCTAACTTGGGCCCAAATTGTAAAATGGTCTTATCTATTGGCGATTTCGTTCCAATTCACATTCCAAGTAATATTCGGCATGCTAATTACATTGCCGGTTGCCAAATTGCATTATCTCTTATAGTTTCCGAGATATGGACTATCGATAATTTACACCTTAGGCTCTGCTTCTAACTTGGGCCCAAATTGTAAAATGGTCTTATCTATTGGCGATTTCGTCCCAATTCACATTCCAAGTGATATTCGGCATGCTAATTACATTGCCGGTTGCGAAATTGCATTATCTCTTATAGTTTCCGAGATATGGACTATCAATAATTTACACCTTAGGCTCTGCTTCTAACTTGGGCCCAAATTGTAAAATGGTCTTATCTATTGGCGATTTCGTTCCAATTCACATTCCAAGTAATATTCGGCATGCTAATTACATTTCCGGTTGCCAAATTGCATTATCTCTTATAGTTTCCGAGATATGGACTATCGATAATTTACACTTTAGGCTCTGCTTCTAACTTGGGCCCAAATTGTAAAATGGTCTTATCTATTGACGATTTCGTTCCAATTCACATTCCAAGTAATATTCGGCATGCTAATTACATTGCCGGTTGCCAAATTGCATTATCTCTTATAGTTTCCGAGATATGGACTATCGATAATTTACACCTTAGGCTCTGCTTCTAACTTGGGCCCAAATTGTAAAATGGTCTTATCTATTGGCGATTTCGTTCCAATTCACATTCCAAGTAATATTCGGCATGCTAATTACATTGCCGGTTGCCAAATTGCATTATCTCGTATAGTTTCCGAGATATGGACTATCAATAATTTACACCTTAGGCTCTGCTTCTAACTTGGGCCCAAATTGTAAAATGGCCTTATCTATTGGCGATTTCGTTCCAATTCACATTCCAAGTAATATTCGGCATGCTAATTACGTTGCCGGCTGCCAAATTGCATTATCTCTTATAGTTTCCGAGATATGGACTATCGATAATTTACACCTTAGGCTCTGCTTCTAACTTTGGCCCAAATTGTAAAATGGTCTTATCTATTGGCGATTTCGTTCCAATTCACATTCCAAGTAATATTCGGCATGCTAATTACATTGCCGGTTGCCAAATTGCATTATCTCTTATAGTTTCCGAGATATGGACTATCGATAATTTACACCTAAGGCTCTGCTTCTAACTTGGGCCCAAATTGTAAAATGGTCTTATCTATTGGCGATTTCGTTCCAATTCACATTCCAAGTAATATTCGGCATGCTAATTACATTGCCGGTTGCCAAATTGCATTATCTCTTATAGTTTCCGAGATATGGACTATCGATAATTTACACCTTAGGCTCTGCTTCTAACTTGGGCCCAAATTGTAAAATGGTCTTATCTATTGGCGATTTCGTCCCAATTCACATTCCAAGTGATATTCGGCATGCTAATTACATTGCCGATTGCGAAATTGCATTATCTCTTATAGTTTCCGAGATATGGACTATCAATAATTTACACCTTAGGCTCTGCTTCTAACTTGGGCCCAAATTGTTAAATGGTCTTATCTATTGGCGATTTCGTTCCAATTCACATTCCAAGTAATATTCGGCATGCTAATTACATTGCCGGTTGCCAAATTGCATTATCTCTTATAGTTTCCGAGATATGGACTATCGATAATTTACACCTTAGGCTCTGCTTCTAACTTGGGCCCAAATTGTAAAATGGTCTTATCTATCGGCGATTTCGTTCCAATTCACATTCCAAGTAATACTCGGCATGCGAATTACATTGCCGGTTGCCAAATTGCATTATCTCTTATAGTTTCCGAGATATGGACTATCGATAATTTACACCTTAGGCTCTGCTTCTAACTTGGGCCCAAATTGTAAAATGGTCTTATCTATTGGCGATTTCGTTCCAATTCACATTCCAAGTAATATTCGGCATGCTAATTACATTGCCGGTTGCCAAATTGCATTATCTCTTATAGTTTCCGAGATATGGACTATCGATAATTTACACCTTAGGCTCTGCTTCTAACTTGGGCCCAAATTGTAAAATGGTCTTATCTATTGGCGATTTCGTTCCAATTCACACTCCAAGTAATATTCGGCATGCTAATTACATTGCCGGTTGCGAAATTGCATTATCTCTTATAGTTTCCGAGATATGGACTATCAATAATTTACACCTTAGGCTCTGCTTCTAACTTGGGCCCAAATTGTAAAATGGTCTTATCTATTGGCGATTTCGTTCCAATTCACATTCCAAGTAATATTCGGCATGCTAATTACATTGCCGGTTGCCAAATTGCATTATCTCTTATAGTTTCCGAGATATGGACTATCGATAATTTACACCTTAGGCTCTGCTTCTAACTTGGGCCCAAATTGTAAAATGGTCTTATCTATTGGCGATTTCGTTCCAATTCACATTCCAAGTAATATTCGGCATGATAATTACATTGCCGGTTGCCAAATTGCATTATCTCTTATAGTTTCCGAGATATGGACTATCGATAATTTACACCTTAGCCTCTGCTTCTAACTTGGGCTCAAATTGTAAAATGGTCTTATCTATTGGCGTTTTCGTTCCAATTCACATTCCAAGTAATATTCGGCATGCTAATTACATTGCCGGTTGCCAAATTGCATTATCTCTTATAGTTTCCGAGATATGGACTATCGATAATTTACACCTTAGGCTCTGCTTCTAACTTGGGCCCAAATTGTAAAATGGTCTTCTCTATTGGCGATTTCGTTCCAATTCACATTCCAAGTAATATTCGGCATGCTAATTACATTGCCTGTTGCCAAATTGCATTATCTCTTATAGTTTCCGAGATATGGACTATCGATAATTTACACCTTAGGCTCTGCTTCTAACTTGGGCCCAAATTGTAAAATGGTCTTCTCTATTGGCGATTTTGTTCCAATTCACATTCCAAGTAATATTCGGCATGCTAATTACATTGCCGGTTGCCAAATTGCATTATCTCTTATAGTTTCCGAGATATGGACTATCGATAATTTACACCTTAGGCTCTGCTTCTAATTTGGGCCCAAATTGTAAAATCGTCTTATCTATTGGCGATTTCGTTCCAATTCACATTCCAAGTAATATTCGGCATGCTAATTACATTGCCGGTTGCCAAATTGCATTATCTCTTATAGTTTCCGAGATATGGACTATCGGTAATTTACACCTTAGTCTCTGCTTCTAACTTGGGCCCAAATTGTAAAATGGTCTTATCTATTGGCGATTTCGTTCCAATTCACATTCCAAGTAATATCCGGCATGCTAATTACATTGCCGGTTGCCAAATTGAATTATCTCTTATAGTTTCCGAGATATGGACTATCGATAATTTACACCTTAGGCTCTGCTTCTAACATGGGCCCAAATTGTAAAATGGTCTTACCTATTCGCGATTTCGTTCCAATTCACATTCCAAGTAATATTCGGCATGCTAATTACATTGCCGGTTGCCAAATTGCATTATCTCTTATAGTTTCCGAGATATGGACTATTGATAATTTACACCTTAGGCTCTGCTTCTAACTTGGGCCCAAATTGTAAAATGGTCTTATCTATTGGCGATTTCGTTCCAATTCACATTCCAAGTAATATTCGGCATGCTAATTACATTGCCGGTTGCCAAATTGCATTATCTCTTATAGTTTCCGAGATATGGACTATCGATAATTTACATCTTAGGCTCTGCTTCTAACTTGGGCCCAAATTGTAAAATCGTCTTATCTATTGGCGATTTCGTTCCAATTCACATTCCAAGTAATATTCGGCATGCTAATTACATTGCCGGTTGCCAAATTGCATTATCTCTTATAGTTTCCGAGATATGGACTATCGATAATTTACACCTTAGGCTCTGCTTCTAACTTGGGCCCAAATTGTAAAATGGTCTTATCTATTGGCGATTTCGTTCCAATTCACATTCCAAGTAATATCCGGCATGCTAATTACATTGCCGGTTGCCAAATTGAATTATCTCTTATAGTTTCCGAGATATGGACTATCGATAATTTACACCTTAGGCTCTGCTTCTAACTTGGGCCCAAATTGTAAAATGGTCTTATCTATTGGCGATTTCGTTCCAATTCACATTCCAAGTATTATTCGGCATGCTAATTACATTGCCGGTTGCCAAATTGCATTATCTCCTATAGTTTCCGAGATATGGACTATCGATAATTTACACCTTAGGCTCTGCTTCTAACTTGGGCCCAAATTGTAAAATGGTCTTATCTATTGGCGATTTCGTTCCAATTCACATTCCAAGTAATATTCGGCATGCTAATTACATTGCCGGTTGCCAAATTGCATTATCTCTTATAGTTTCCGAGATATGGACTATCGATAATTTACACCTTAGGCTCTGCTTCTAACTTGGGCCCAAATTGTAAAATGGTCTTATCTATTGGCGATTTCGTCCCAATTCACATTCCAAGTGATATTCGGCATGCTAATTACATTGCCGGTTGCGAAATTGCATTAACTCTTATAGTTTCCGAGATATGGACTATCAATAATTTACACCTTAGGCTCTGCTTCTAACTTGGGCCCAAATTGTAAAATGGTCTTATCTATTGGCGATTTCGTTCCAATTCACATTCCAAGTAATTTTCGACATGCTAATTACATTGCCGGTTGCCAAATTGCATTATCTCTTATAGTTTCCGAGATATGGACTATCGATAATTTACACCTTAGGCTCTGCTTCTAACTTGGGCCCAAATTGTAAAATGGTCTTATCTATTGGCGATTTCGTTCCAATTCACATTCCAAGTAATATTCGGCATGCTAATTACATTGCCGGTTGCCAAATTGCATTATCTCTTATAGTTTCCGAGATATGGACTATCGATAATTTACACCTTAGGCTCTGCTTCTAACTTGGGCCCAAATTGTAAAATGGTCTTATCTATTGGCGATTTCGTTCCAATTCACATTCCAAGTAATATTCGGCATGCTAATTACATTGCCGGTTGCCAAATTGCATTACCTCTTATAGTTTCCGAGATATGGACTATCGATAATTTACACCTTAGGCTCTGCTTCTAACTTGGGCCCAAATTGTAAAATGGTCTTATCTATTGGCGTTTTCGTTCCAATTCACATTCCAAGTAATATTCGGCATGCTAATTACATTGCCGGTTGCCAAATTGCATTATCTCTTATAGTTTCCGAGATATGGACTATCGATAATTTACACCTTAGGCTCTGCTTCTAACTTGGGCCCAAATTGTAAAATGGTCTTATCTATTGGCGATTTCGTTCCAATTCACATTCCAAGTAATATTCGGCATGCTAATTACATTGCCGGTTGCCAAATTGCATTATCTCTTATAGTTTCCGAGATATGGACTATCGATAATTTACACCTTAGGCTCTGCTTCTAACTTGGGCCCAAATTGTAAAATGGTCTTCTCTATTGGCGATTTCGTTCCAATTCACATTCCAAGTAATATTCGGCATGCTAATTACATTGCCGGTTGCCAAATTGCATTATCTCTTATAGTTTCCGAGATATGGACTATCGATAATTTACACCTTAGGCTCTGCTTCTAACTTGGGCCCAAATTGTAAAATGGTCTTCTCTATTGGCGATTTCGTTCCAATTCACATTCCAAGTAATATTCGGCATGCTAATTACATTGCCGGTTGCCAAATTGCATTATCTCTTATAGTTTCCGAGATATGGACTATCGATAATTTACACCTTAGGCTCTGCTTCTAACTTGGGCCCAAATTGTAAAATCGTCTTATCTATTGGCGATTTCGTTCCAATTCACATTCCAAGTATAATTCGGCATGCCAATTACATTGCCGGTTGCCAAATTGCATTATCTCTTATAGTTTCCGAGATATGGACTATCGGTAATTCACACCTTAGGCTCTGCTTCTAACTTGGGCCCAAATTGTAAAATGGTCCTATCTATTGGCGATTTCGTTCCAATTCACAATCCAAGTAATATCCGGCATGCTAATCACATTGCCGGTTGCCAAATTGAATTATCTCTTATAGTTTCCGAGATATGGACTATCGATAATTTACACCTTAGGCTCTGCTTCTAACTTGGGCCCAAATTGTAAAATGGTCTTACCTATTGGCGATTTCGTTCCAATTCACATTCCAAGTAATATTCGGCATGCTAATTACATTGCCGGTTGCCAAATTTCATTATCTCTTATAGTTTCCGAGATATGGACTATCGATAATTTACACCTTAGGCTCTGCTTCTAACTTGGGCCCAAATTGTAAAATGGTCTTATCTATTGGCGATTTCGTTCCAATTCACATTCCAAGTAATATTCGGCATGCTAATTACATTGCCGGTTGCCAAATTGCATTATCTCTTATAGTTTCCGAGATATGGACTATCGATAATTTACATCTTAGGCTCTGCTTCTAACTTGGGCCCAAATTGTAAAATCGTCTTATCTATTGGCGATTTCGTTCCAATTCATATTCCAAGTAATATTCGGCATGCTAATTACATTGCCGGTTGCCAAATTGCATTATCTCTTATAGTTTCCGAGATATGGACTATCGATAATTTACACCTTAGGCTCTGCTTCTAACTTGGGCCCAAATTGTAAAATGGTCTTATCTATTGGCGATTTCGTTCCAATTCACATTCCAGGTAATATCCGGCATGCTAATTACATTGCCGGTTGCCAAATTGAATTATCTCTTATAGTTTCCGAGAAATGGACTATCGATAATTTACACCTTAGGCTCTGCTTCTAACTTGGGCCCAAATTGTAAAATGGTCTTATCTATTGGCGATTTCGTTCCAATTCACATTCCAAGTAATATCCGGCATGCTAATTACATTGCCGGTTGCCAAATTGAATTATCTCTTATAGTTTCCGAGATATGGACTATCGATAATTTACACCTTAGGCTCTGCTTCTAACTTGGGCCCAAATTGTAAAATGGTCTTATCTATTGGCGATTTCGTTCCAATTCACATTCCAAGTAATATTCGGCATGCTAATTACATTGCCGGTTGCCAAATTGCATTATCTCTTATAGTTTCCGAGATATGGACTATCGATAATTTACACCTTAGGCTCTGCTTCTAACTTGGGCCCAAATTGTAAAATGGTCTTCTCTATTGGCGATTTCGTTCCAATTCACATTCCAAGTAATATTCGGCATGCTAATTACATTGCCGGTTGCCAAATTGCATTAACTCTTATAGTTTCCGAGATATGGACTATCGATAATTTACACCTTAGGCTCTGCTTCTAACTTGGGCCCAAATTGTAAAATGGTCTTATCTATTGGCGATTTCGTTCCAATTCACATTCCAAGTAATATTCGGCATGCTAATTACATTGCCGGTTGCTAAATTGCATTATCTCTTATAGTTTCCGAGATATGGACTATCGATAATTTACACCATAGGCTCTGCTTCTAACTTGGGCCCAAATTGTAAAATGGTCTTATCTATTGGCGATTTCGTTCCAATTCACATTCCAAGTAATATTCGGCATGCTAATTACATTGCCGGTTGCCAAATTGCATTATCTCTTATAGTTTCCGAGATATGGACTATCGATAATTTACACCTTAGGCTCTGCTTCTAACTTGGGCCCAAATTGTAAAATGGTCTTATCTATTGGCGATTTCGTTCCAATTCACATTCCAAGTAATATTCGGCATGCTAATTACATTGCCGGTTGCCAAATTGCATTAACTCTTATAGTTTCCGAGATATGGACTATCGATAATTTACACCTTAGGCTCTGCTTCTAACTTGGGCCCAAATTGTAAAATGGTCTTATCTATTGGCGATTTCGTTCCAATTCACATTCCAAGTAATATTCGGCATGCTAATTACATTGCCGGTTGCCAAATTGCATTATCTCTTATAGTTTCCGAGATATGGACTATCGATAATTTACATCTTAGGCTCTGCTTCTAACTTGGGCCCAAATTGTAAAATCGTCTTATCTATTGGCGATTTCGTTCCAATTCACATTCCAAGTAATATTCGGCATGCTAATTACATTGCCGGTTGCCAAATTGCATTATCTCTTATAGTTTCCGAGATATGGACTATCGATAATTTACACCTTAGGCTCTGCTTCTAACTTGGGCCCAAATTGTAAAATGGTCTTATCTATTGGCGATTTCGTTCCAATTCACATTCCAAGTAATATCCGGCATGCTAATTACATTGCCGGTTGCCAAATTGAATTATCTCTTATAGTTTCCGAGATATGGACTATCGATAATTTACACCTTAGGCTCTGCTTCTAACTTGGGCCCAAATTGTAAAATGGTCTTATCTATTGGCGATTTCGTTCCAATTCACATTCCAAGTATTATTCGGCATGCTAATTACATTGCCGGTTGCCAAATTGCATTATCTCCTATAGTTTCCGAGATATGGACTATCGATAATTTATATCTTAGGCTCTGCTTCTAACTTGGGCCCAAATTGTAAAATGGTCTTATCTATTGGCGATTTCGTTCCAATTCACATTCCAAGTAATATTCGGCATGCTAATTACATTGCCGGTTGCCAAATTGCATTATCTCTTATAGTTTCCGAGATATGGACTATCGATAATTTACACCTTAGGCTCTGCTTCTAACTTGGGCCCAAATTGTAAAATGGTCTTATCTATTGGCGATTTCGTCCCAATTCACATTCCAAGTGATATTCGGCATGCTAATTACATTGCCGGTTGCGAAATTGCATTAACTCTTATAGTTTCCGAGATATGGACTATCAATAATTTACACCTTAGGCTCTGCTTCTAACTTGGGCCCAAATTGTAAAATGGTCTTATCTATTGGCGATTTCGTTCCAATTCACATTCCAAGTAATTTTCGACATGCTAATTACATTGCCGGTTGCCAAATTGCATTATCTCTTATAGTTTCCGAGATATGGACTATCGATAATTTACACCTTAGGCTCTGCTTCTAACTTGGGCCCAAATTGTAAAATGGTCTTATCTATTGGCGATTTCGTTCCAATTCACATTCCAAGTAATATTCGGCATGCTAATTACATTGCCGGTTGCCAAATTGCATTATCTCTTATAGTTTCCGAGATATGGACTATCGATAATTTACACCTTAGGCTCTGCTTCTAACTTGGGCCCAAATTGTAAAATGGTCTTATCTATTGGCGATTTCGTTCCAATTCACATTCCAAGTAATATTCGGCATGCTAATTACATTGCCGGTTGCCAAATTGCATTACCTCTTATAGTTTCCGAGATATGGACTATCGATAATTTACACCTTAGGCTCTGCTTCTAACTTGGGCCCAAATTGTAAAATGGTCTTATCTATTGGCGTTTTCGTTCCAATTCACATTCCAAGTAATATTCGGCATGCTAATTACATTGCCGGTTGCCAAATTGCATTATCTCTTATAGTTTCCGAGATATGGACTATCGACAATTTACACCTTAGGCTCTGCTTCTAACTTGGGCCCAAATTGTAAAATGGTCTTCTCTATTGGCGATTTCGTTCCAATTCACATTCCAAGTAATATTCGGCATGCTAATTACATTGCCGGTTGCCAAATTGCATTATCTCTTATAGTTTCCGAGATATGGACTATCGATAATTTACACCTTAGGCTCTGCTTCTAACTTGGGCCCAAATTGTAAAATCGTCTTATCTATTGGCGATTTCGTTCCAATTCACATTCCAAGTAATATTCGGCATGCCAATTACATTGCCGGTTGCCAAATTGCATTATCTCTTATAGTTTCCGAGATATGGACTATCGGTAATTCACACCTTAGGCTCTGCTTCTAACTTGGGCCCAAATTGTAAAATGGTCTTATCTATTGGCGATTTCGTTCCAATTCACATTCCAAGTAATATCCGGCATGCTAATCACATTGCCGGTTGCGAAATTGAATTATCTCTTATAGTTTCCGAGATATGGACTATCGATAATTTACACCTTAGGCTCTGCTTCTAACTTGGGCCCAAATTGTAAAATGGTCTTACCTATTGGCGATTTCGTTCCAATTCACATTCCAAGTAATATTCGGCATGCTAATTACATTGCCGGTTGCCAAATTGCATTATCTCTTATAGTTTCCGAGATATGGACTATCGATAATTTACACCTTAGGCTCTGCTTCTAACTTGGGCCCAAATTGTAAAATGGTCTTATCTATTGGCGATTTCGTTCCAATTCACATTCCAAGTAATATTCGGCATGCTAATTACATTGCCGGTTGCCAAATTGCATTACCTCTTATAGTTTCCGAGATATGGACTATCGATAATTTACACCTTAGGCTCTGCTTCTAACTTGGGCCCAAATTGTAAAATGGTCTTATCTATTGGCGTTTTCGTTCCAATTCACATTCCAAGTAATATTCGGCATGCTAATTACATTGCCGGTTGCCAAATTGCATTATCTCTTATAGTTTCCGAGATATGGACTATCGATATTTTACACCTTAGGCTCTGCTTCTAACTTGGGCCCAAATTGTAAAATGGTCTTATCTATTGGCGATTTCGTTCCAATTCACATTCCAAGTAATATTCGGCATGATAATTACATTGCCGGTTGCCAAATTGCATTATCTCTTATAGTTTCCGAGATATGGACTATCGATAATTTACACCTTAGCCTCTGCTTCTAACTTGGGCTCAAATTGTAAAATGGTCTTATCTATTGGCGTTTTCGTTCCAATTCACATTCCAAGTAATATTCGGCATGCTAATTACATTGCCGGTTGCCAAATTGCATTATCTCTTATAGTTTCCGAGATATGGACTATCGATAATTTACACCTTAGGCTCTGCTTCTAACTTGGGCCCAAATTGTAAAATGGCCTTCTCTATTGGCGATTTCGTTCCAATTCACATTCCAAGTAATATTCGGCATGCTAATTACATTGCCTGTTGCCAAATTGCATTATCTCTTATAGTTTCCGAGATATGGACTATCGATAATTTACACCTTGGGCTCTGCTTCTAATTTGGGCCCAAATTGTAAAATCGTCTTATCTATTGGCGATTTCGTTCCAATTCACATTCCAAGTAATATTCGGCATGCTAATTACGTTGCCGGTTGCCAAATTGCATTATCTCTTATAGTTTCCGAGATATGGACTATCGGTAATTTACACCTTAGTCTCTGCTTCTAACTTGGGCCTAAATTGTAAAATGGTCTTATCTATTGGCGATTTCGTTCCAATTCACATTCCAAGTAATATACGGCATGCTAATTACATTGCCGGTTGCCAAATTGAATTATCTCTTATAGTTTCCGAGATATGGACTATCGATAATTTACACCTTAGGCTCTGCTTCTAACATGGGCCCAAATTGTAAAATGGTCTTACCTATTCGCGATTTCGTTCCAATTCACATTCCAAGTAATATTCAGCATGCTAATTACATTGCCGGTTGCCAAATTGCATTATCTCTTATAGTTTCCGAGATATGGACTATTGATAATTTACACCTTAGGCTCTGCTTCTAACTTGGGCCCAAATTGTAAAATGGTCTTATCTATTGGCGATTTCGTTCCAATTTACATTCCAAGTAATATTCGGCATGCTAATTACATTGCCGGTTGCCAAATTGCATTATCTCTTATAGTTTCCGAGATATGGACTATCGATAATTTACATCTTAGGCTCTGCTTCTAACTTGGGCCCTAATTGTAAAATCGTCTTATCTATTGGCGATTTCGTTCCAATTCACAATCCAAGTAATATTCGGCATGCTAATTACATTGCCGGTTGCCAAATTGCATTATCTCTTATAGTTTCCGAGATATGGACTATCGATAATTTACACCTTAGGCTCTGCTTCTAACTTGGGCCCAAATTGTAAAATGGTCTTATCTATTGGCGATTTCGTTCCAATTCACATTCCAAGTAATATCCGGCATGCTAATTACATTGCCGGTTGCCAAATTGAATTATCTCTTATAGTTTCCGAGATATGGACTATCGATAATTTACACCTTAGGCTCTGCTTCTAACTTGGGCCCAAATTGTAAAATGGTCTTATCTATTGGCGATTTCGTTCCAATTCACATTCCAAGTATTATTCGGCATGCTAATTACATTGCCGGTTGCCAAATTGCATTATCTCCTATAGTTTCCGAGATATGGACTATCGATAATTTACATCTTAGGCTCTGCTTCTAACTTGGGCCCAAATTGTAAAATGGTCTTATCTATTGGCGATTTCGTTCCAATTCACATTCCAAGTAATATTCGGCATGCTAATTACATTGCCGGTTGCCAAATTGCATTATCTCTTATAGTTTCCGAGATATGGACTATCGATAATTTACACCTTAGGCTCTGCTTCTAACTTGGGCCCAAATTGTAAAATGGTCTTATCTATTGGCGATTTCGTCCCAATTCACATTCCAAGTGATATTCGGCATGCTAATTACATTGCCGGTTGCGAAATTGCATTAACTCTTATAGTTTCCGAGATATGGACTATCAATAATTTACACCTTAGGCTCTGCTTCTAACTTGGGCCCAAATTGTAAAATGGTCTTATCTATTGGCGATTTCGTTCCAATTCACATTCCAAGTAATTTTCGACATGCTAATTACATTGCCGGTTGCCAAATTGCATTATCTCTTATAGTTTCCGAGATATGGACTATCGATAATTTACACCTTAGGCTCTGCTTCTAACTTGGGCCCAAATTGTAAAATGGTCTTATCTATTGGCGATTTCGTTCCAATTCACATTCCAAGTATTATTCGGCATGCTAATTACATTGCCGGTTGCCAAATTGCATTATCTCTTATAGTTTCCGAGATATGGACTATCGATAATTTACACCTTAGGCTCTGCTTCTAACTTGGGCCCAAATTGTAAAATGGTCTTATCTATTGGCGATTTCGTTCCAATTAACATTCCAAGTAATATTTGGCATGCTAATTACACTGCCGGTTGCCAAATTGCATTACCTCTTATAGTTTCCGAGATATGGACTATCGATAATTTACACCTTAGGCTCTGCTTCTAACTTGGGCCCAAATTGTAAAATGGTCTTATCTATTGGCGATTTCGTTCCAATTCACATTCCAAGTAATATTCGGCATGCTAATTACATTGCCGGTTGCCAAATTGCATTATCTCTTATAGTTTCCGAGATATGGACTATCGATAATTTACACCTTAGGCTCTGCTTCTAACTTGGGCCCAAATTGTAAAATGGTCTTATCTATTGGCGATTTCGTTCCAATTCACATTCCAAGTAATATTCGGCATGCTAATTACATTGCCGGTTGCCAAATTGCATTATCTCTTATAGTTTCCGAGATATGGACTATCGATAATTTACACCTTAGGCTCTGCTTCTAACTTGGGCCCAAATTGTAAAATGGTCTTCTCTATTGGCGATTTCGTTCCAATTCACATTCCAAGTAATATTCGGCATGCTAATTACATTGCCGGTTGCCAAATTGCATTATCTCTTATAGTTTCCGAGATATGGACTATCGATAATTTACACCTTAGGCTCTGCTTCTAACTTGGGCCCAAATTGTAAAATGGTCTTCTCTATTGGCGATTTCGTTCCAATTCACATTCCAAGTAATATTCGGCATGCTAATTACATTGCCGGTTGCCAAATTGCATTATCTCTTATAGTTTCCGAGATATGGACTATCGATAATTTACACCTTAGGCTCTGCTTCTAACTTGGGCCCAAATTGTAAAATCGTCTTATCTATTGGCGATTTCGTTCCAATTCACATTCCAAGTATAATTCGGCATGCCAATTACATTGCCGGTTGCCAAATTGCATTATCTCTTATAGTTTCCGAGATATGGACTATCGGTAATTCACACCTTAGGCTCTGCTTCTAACTTGGGCCCAAATTGTAAAATGGTCCTATCTATTGGCGATTTCGTTCCAATTCACAATCCAAGTAATATCCGGCATGCTAATCACATTGCCGGTTGCCAAATTGAATTATCTCTTATAGTTTCCGGGATATGGACTATCGATAATTTACACCTTAGGCTCTGCTTCTAACTTGGGCCCAAATTGTAAAATGGTCTTACCTATTGGCGATTTCGTTCCAATTCACATTCCAAGTAATATTCGGCATGCTAATTACATTGCCGGTTGCCAAATTTCATTATCTCTTATAGTTTCCGAGATATGGACTATCGATAATTTACACCTTAGGCTCTGCTTCTAACTTGGGCCCAAATTGTAAAATGGTCTTATCTATTGGCGATTTCGTTCCAATTCACATTCCAAGTAATATTCGGCATGCTAATTACATTGCCGGTTGCCAAATTGCATTATCTCTTATAGTTTCCGAGATATGGACTATCGATAATTTACATCTTAGGCTCTGCTTCTAACTTGGGCCCAAATTGTAAAATCGTCTTATCTATTGGCGATTTCGTTCCAATTCATATTCCAAGTAATATTCGGCATGCTAATTACATTGCCGGTTGCCAAATTGCATTATCTCTTATAGTTTCCGAGATATGGACTATCGATAATTTACACCTTAGGCTCTGCTTCTAACTTGGGCCCAAATTGTAAAATGGTCTTATCTATTGGCGATTTCGTTCCAATTCACATTCCAGGTAATATCCGGCATGCTAATTACATTGCCGGTTGCCAAATTGAATTATCTCTTATAGTTTCCGAGAAATGGACTATCGATAATTTACACCTTAGGCTCTGCTTCTAACTTGGGCCCAAATTGTAAAATGGTCTTATCTATTGGCGATTTCGTTCCAATTCACATTCCAAGTAATATCCGGCATGCTAATTACATTGCCGGTTGCCAAATTGAATTATCTCTTATAGTTTCCGAGATATGGACTATCGATAATTTACACCTTAGGCTCTGCTTCTAACTTGGGCCCAAATTGTAAAATGGTCTTATCTATTGGCGATTTCGTTCCAATTCACATTCCAAGTAATATTCGGCATGCTAATTACATTGCCGGTTGCCAAATTGCATTATCTCTTATAGTTTCCGAGATATGGACTATCGATAATTTACACCTTAGGCTCTGCTTCTAACTTGGGCCCAAATTGTAAAATGGTCTTCTCTATTGGCGATTTCGTTCCAATTCACATTCCAAGTAATATTCGGCATGCTAATTACATTGCCGGTTGCCAAATTGCATTAACTCTTATAGTTTCCGAGATATGGACTATCGATAATTTACACCTTAGGCTCTGCTTCTAACTTGGGCCCAAATTGTAAAATGGTCTTATCTATTGGCGATTTCGTTCCAATTCACATTCCAAGTAATATTCGGCATGCTAATTACATTGCCGGTTGCTAAATTGCATTATCTCTTATAGTTTCCGAGATATGGACTATCGATAATTTACACCATAGGCTCTGCTTCTAACTTGGGCCCAAATTGTAAAATGGTCTTATCTATTGGCGATTTCGTTCCAATTCACATTCCAAGTAATATTCGGCATGCTAATTACATTGCCGGTTGCCAAATTGCATTATCTCTTATAGTTTCCGAGATATGGACTATCGATAATTTACACCTTAGGCTCTGCTTCTAACTTGGGCCCAAATTGTAAAATGGTCTTATCTATTGGCGATTTCGTTCCAATTCACATTCCAAGTAATATTCGGCATGCTAATTACATTGCCGGTTGCCAAATTGCATTAACTCTTATAGTTTCCGAGATATGGACTATCGATAATTTACACCTTAGGCTCTGCTTCTAACTTGGGCCCAAATTGTAAAATGGTCTTATCTATTGGCGATTTCGTTCCAATTCACATTCCAAGTAATATTCGGCATGCTAATTACATTGCCGGTTGCCAAATTGCATTATCTCTTATAGTTTCCGAGATATGGACTATCGATAATTTACATCTTAGGCTCTGCTTCTAACTTGGGCCCAAATTGTAAAATCGTCTTATCTATTGGCGATTTCGTTCCAATTCACATTCCAAGTAATATTCGGCATGCTAATTACATTGCCGGTTGCCAAATTGCATTATCTCTTATAGTTTCCGAGATATGGACTATCGATAATTTACACCTTAGGCTCTGCTTCTAACTTGGGCCCAAATTGTAAAATGGTCTTATCTATTGGCGATTTCGTTCCAATTCACATTCCAAGTAATATCCGGCATGCTAATTACATTGCCGGTTGCCAAATTGAATTATCTCTTATAGTTTCCGAGATATGGACTATCGATAATTTACACCTTAGGCTCTGCTTCTAACTTGGGCCCAAATTGTAAAATGGTCTTATCTATTGGCGATTTCGTTCCAATTCACATTCCAAGTATTATTCGGCATGCTAATTACATTGCCGGTTGCCAAATTGCATTATCTCCTATAGTTTCCGAGATATGGACTATCGATAATTTATATCTTAGGCTCTGCTTCTAACTTGGGCCCAAATTGTAAAATGGTCTTATCTATTGGCGATTTCGTTCCAATTCACATTCCAAGTAATATTCGGCATGCTAATTACATTGCCGGTTGCCAAATTGCATTATCTCTTATAGTTTCCGAGATATGGACTATCGATAATTTACACCTTAGGCTCTGCTTCTAACTTGGGCCCAAATTGTAAAATGGTCTTATCTATTGGCGATTTCGTCCCAATTCACATTCCAAGTGATATTCGGCATGCTAATTACATTGCCGGTTGCGAAATTGCATTAACTCTTATAGTTTCCGAGATATGGACTATCAATAATTTACACCTTAGGCTCTGCTTCTAACTTGGGCCCAAATTGTAAAATGGTCTTATCTATTGGCGATTTCGTTCCAATTCACATTCCAAGTAATTTTCGACATGCTAATTACATTGCCGGTTGCCAAATTGCATTATCTCTTATAGTTTCCGAGATATGGACTATCGATAATTTACACCTTAGGCTCTGCTTCTAACTTGGGCCCAAATTGTAAAATGGTCTTATCTATTGGCGATTTCGTTCCAATTCACATTCCAAGTAATATTCGGCATGCTAATTACATTGCCGGTTGCCAAATTGCATTATCTCTTATAGTTTCCGAGATATGGACTATCGATAATTTACACCTTAGGCTCTGCTTCTAACTTGGGCCCAAATTGTAAAATGGTCTTATCTATTGGCGATTTCGTTCCAATTCACATTCCAAGTAATATTCGGCATGCTAATTACATTGCCGGTTGCCAAATTGCATTACCTCTTATAGTTTCCGAGATATGGACTATCGATAATTTACACCTTAGGCTCTGCTTCTAACTTGGGCCCAAATTGTAAAATGGTCTTATCTATTGGCGTTTTCGTTCCAATTCACATTCCAAGTAATATTCGGCATGCTAATTACAGTGCCGGTTGCCAAATTGCATTATCTCTTATAGTTTCCGAGATATGGACTATCGACAATTTACACCTTAGGCTCTGCTTCTAACTTGGGCCCAAATTGTAAAATGGTCTTCTCTATTGGCGATTTCGTTCCAATTCACATTCCAAGTAATATTCGGCATGCTAATTACATTGCCGGTTGCCAAATTGCATTATCTCTTATAGTTTCCGAGATATGGACTATCGATAATTTACACCTTAGGCTCTGCTTCTAACTTGGGCCCAAATTGTAAAATCGTCTTATCTATTGGCGATTTCGTTCCAATTCACATTCCAAGTAATATTCGGCATGCCAATTACATTGCCGGTTGCCAAATTGCATTATCTCTTATAGTTTCCGAGATATGGACTATCGGTAATTCACACCTTAGGCTCTGCTTCTAACTTGGGCCCAAATTGTAAAATGGTCTTATCTATTGGCGATTTCGTTCCAATTCACATTCCAAGTAATATCCGGCATGCTAATCACATTGCCGGTTGCGAAATTGAATTATCTCTTATAGTTTCCGAGATATGGACTATCGATAATTTACACCTTAGGCTCTGCTTCTAACTTGGGCCCAAATTGTAAAATGGTCTTACCTATTGGCGATTTCGTTCCAATTCACATTCCAAGTAATATTCGGCATGCTAATTACATTGCCGGTTGCCAAATTTCATTATCTCTTATAGTTTCCGAGATATGGACTATCGATTATTTACACCTTAGGCTCTGCTTCTAACTTGGGCCCAAATTGTAAAATGGTCTTATCTATTGGCGATTTCGTTCCAATTCACATTCCAAGTAATATTCGGCATGCTAATTACATTGCCGGTTGCCAAATTGCATTATCTCTTATAGTTTCCGAGATATGGACTATCGATAATTTACATCTTAGGCTCTGCTTCTAACTTGGGCCCAAATTGTAAAATCGTCTTATCTATTGGCGATTTCGTTCCAATTCACATTCCAAGTAATATTCGGCATGCTAATTACATTGCCGGTTACCAAATTGCATTATCTCTTATAGTTTCCGAGATATGGACTATCGATAATTTACACCTTAGGCTCTGCTTCTAACTTGGGCCCAAATTGTAAAATGGTCTTATCTATTGGCGATTTCGTTCCAATTCACATTCCAGGTAATATCCGGCATGCTAATTACATTGCCGGTTGCCAAATTGAATTATCTCTTATAGTTTCCGAGATATGGACTATCGATAATTTACACCTTAGGCTCTGCTTCTAACTTGGGCCCAAATTGTAAAATGGTCTTATCTATTGGCGATTTCGTTCCAATTCACATTCCAAGTAATATCCGGCATGCTAATTACATTGCCGGTTGCCAAATTGAATTATCTCTTATAGTTTCCGAGATATGGATTATCGATAATTTACACCTTAGGCTCTGCTTCTAACTTGGGCACAAATTGTAAAATGGTCTTATCTATTGGCGATTTCGTTCCAATTCACATTCCAAGTAATATTCGGCATGCTAATTACATTGCCGGTTGCCAAATTGCATTATCTTTTATAGTTTCCGAGATATGGACTATCGATAATTTACACCTTAGGCTCTGCTTCTAACTTGGGCCCAAATTGTAAAATGGTCTTCTCTATTGGCGATTTCGTTCCAATTCACATTCCAAGTAATATTCGGCATGCTAATTACATTGCCGGTTGCCAAATTGCATTAACTCTTATAGTTTCCGAGATATGGGCTATCGATAATTTACACCTTAGGCTCTGCTTCTAACTTGGGCCCAAATTGTAAAATGGTCTTATCTATTGGCGATTTCGTTCCAATTCACATTCCAAGTAATATTCGGCATGCTAATTACATTGCCGGTTGCTAAATTGCATTATCTCTTATAGTTTCCGAGATATGGACTATCGATAATTTACACCATAGGCTCCGCTTCTAACTTGTGCCCAAATTGTAAAATGGTCTTATCTATTGGCGATTTCGTTCCAATTCACATTCCAAGTAATATTCGGCATGCTAATTACATTGCCGGTTGCCAAATTGCATTATCTCTTATAGTTTCCGAGATATGGACTATCGATAATTTACACCTTAGGCTCTGCTTCTAACTTGGGCCCAAATTGTAAAATGGTCTTATCTATTGGCGATTTCGTTCCAATTCACATTCCAAGTAATATTCGGCATGCTAATTACATTGCCGGTTGCCAAATTGCATTATCTCTTATAGTTTCCGAGATATGGACTATCGATAATTTACACCTTAGGCTCTGCTTCTAACTTGGGCCCAAATTGTAAAATGGTCTTATCTATTGGCGATTTCGTTCCAATTCACATTCCAAGTAATATTCGGCATGCTAATTACATTGCCGGTTGCCAAATTGCATTATCTCTTATAGTTTCCGAGATATGGACTATCGATAATTTACACCTTAGGCTCTGCTTCTAACTTGGGCCCAAATTGTAAAATGGTCTTATCTATTGGCGATTTCGTCCCAATTCACATTCCAAGTGATATTCGGCATGCTAATTACATTGCCGGTTGCTAAATTGCATTATCTCTTATAGTTTCCGAGATATGGACTATCAATAATTTACACCTTAGGCTCTGCTTCTAACTTGGGCCCAAATTGTAAAATGGTCTTATCTATTGGCAATTTCGTTCCAATTCACATTCCAAGTAATATTCGGCATGCTAATTACAGTGCCGGTTGCCAAATTGCATTATTTCTTATAGTTTCCGAGATATGGACTATCGATAATTTACACCTTAGGCTCTGCTTCTAACTTGGGCCCAAATTGTAAAATGGTCTTATCTATTGGCGATTTCGTTCCAATTCACATTCCAAGTAATATTCGGCATGCTAATTACATTGCCGGTTGCCAAATTGCATTATCTCTTATAGTTTCCGAGATATGGACTATCGATAATTTACACCTTAGGCTCTGCTTCTAACTTGGGCCCAAATTGTAAAATGGTCTTATCTATTGACGATTTCGTTCCAATTCACATTCCAAGTAATATTCGGCATGCTAATTACATTGCCGGTTGCCAAATTGCATTATCTCTTATAGTTTCCGAGATATGGACTATCGATAATTTACACCTTAGGCTCTGCTTCTAACTTGGGCCCAAATTGTAAAATGGTCTTATCTATTGGCGATTTCGTTCCAATTCACATTCCAAGTAATATTCGGCATGCTAATTATATTGCCGGTTGCCAAATTGCATTATCTCTTATAGTTTCCGAGATATGGACTATCGATAATTTACACTTTAGGCTCTGCTTCTAACTTGGGCCCAAATTGTAAAATGGCCTTATCTATTGGCGATTTCGTTCCAATTCACATTCCAAGTAATATTCGGCATGCTAATTACATTGCCGGTTGCCAAATTGCATTATCTCTTATAGTTTCCGAGATATGGACTATCGATAATTTACACCTTAGGCTCTGCTTCTAACTTGGGCCCAAATTGTAAAATGGTCTTACCTATTGGCGATTTCGTTCCAATTCACACTTCAAGTAATATTCGGCATGCTAATTACATTGCCGGGTGCGAAATTGCATTATCTCTTATAGTTTCCGAGATATGGACTATCAATAATTTACACCTTAGGCTCTGCTTCTAACTTGGGCCCAAATTGTAAAATGGTCTTATCTATTGGCGATTTCGTTCCAATTCACATTCCAAGTAATATTCGGCATGCTAATTACATTGCCGGTTGCCAAATTGCATTAACTCTTATAGTTTCCGAGATATGGACTATCGATAATTTACACCTTAGGCTCTGCTTCTAAGTTGGGCCCAAATTGTAAAATGGTCTTATCTATTGGCGATTTCGTTCCAATTCACATTCCAAGTAATATTCGGCATGCTAATTACATTGCCGGTTGCCAAATTGCATTATCTCTTATAGTTTCCGAGATATGGACTATCGATAATTTACACCATAGGCTCTGCTTATAACTTGGGCCCAAATTGTAAAATGGTCTTATCTATTGGCGATTTCGTTCCAATTCACATTCCAAGTAATATTCGGCATGCTAATTACATTGCCGGTTGCCAAATTGCATTATCTCTTATAGTTTCCGAGATATGGACTATCGATAATTTACACCTTAGGCTCTGCTTCTAACTTGGGCCCAAATTGTAAAATGGTCTTATCTATTGGCGATTTCGTTCCAATTCACATTCCAAGTAATATTCGGCATGCTAATTACATTGCCGGTTGCCAAATTGCATTATCTCTTATAGTTTCCGAGATATGGACTATCGATAATTTACACCTTAGGCTCTGCTTCTAACTTGGGCCCAAATTGTAAAATGGTCTTATCTATTGGCGATTTCGTTCCAATTCACATTCCAAGTAATACTCGGCATGCTAATTACATTGCCGGTTGCCAAATTGCATTATCTCTTATAGTTTCCGAGATATGGACTATCGATAATTTACACCTTAGGCTCTGCTTCTAAGTTGGGCCCAAATTGTAAAATGGTCTTATCTATTGGCGATTTCGTTCCAATTCACATTCCAAGTAATATTCGGCATGATAATTACATTGCCGGTTGCCAAATTGCATTATCTCTTATAGTTTCCGAGATATGGACTATCGATAATTTACACCTTAGGCTCTGCTTCTAACTTGGGCCCAAATTGTAAAATGGCCTTATCTATTGGCGATTTCGTTCCAATTCACATTCCAAGTAATATTCGGCATGCTAATTACATTGCCGGTTGCCAAATTGCATTATCTCTTATAGTTTCCGAGATATGGACTATCGATTATTTACACCTTAGGCTCTGCTTCTAACTTGGGCCCAAATTGTAAAATGGTCTTATCTATTGGCGATTTCGTTCCAATTCACATTCCAAGTAATATTCGGCATGCTAATTACATTGCCGGTTGCCAAATTGCATTATCTCTTATAGTTTCCGAGATATGGACTATCGATAATTTACACCTAAGGCTCTGCTTCTAACTTGGGCCCAAATTGTAAAATGGTCTTATCTATTGGCGATTTCGTCCCAATTCACATTCCAAGTGATATTCGGCATGCTAATTACATTGCCGATAGCGAAATTGCATTATCTCTTATAGTTTCCGAGATATGGACTATCAATAATTTACACCTTAGGCTCTGCTTCTAACTTGGGCCCAAATTGTAAAATGGTCTTATCTATTGGCGATTTCGTTCCAATTCACATTCCAAGTAATATTCGGCATGCTAATTACATTGCCGGTTGCCAAATTGCATTATCTCTTATAGTTTCCGAGATATGGACTATCGATAATTTACACCTTAGGCTCTGCTTCTAACTTGGGCCCAAATTGTAAAATGGTCTTATCTATTGGCGATTTCGTTCCAATTCACCTTCCAAGTAATACTCGGCATGCTAATTACATTGCCGGTTGCCAAATTGCATTATCTCTTATAGTTTCCGAGATATGGACTATCGATAATTTACACCTTAGGCTCTGCTTCTAACTTGTTCCCAAATTGTAAAATGGTCTTATCTATTGGCGATTTCGTTCCAATTCACATTCCAAGTAATATTCGGCATGCTAATTACATTGCCGGTTGCCAAATTGCATTATCTCTTATAGTTTCCGAGATATGGACTATCGATAATTTACACCTTAGGCTCTGCTTCTAACTTGGGCCCAAATTGTAAAATGGTCTTATCTATTGGCGATTTCGTTCCAATTCACACTCCAAGTAATATTCGGCATGCTAATTACATTGCCGGTTGCGAAATTGCATTATCTCTTATAGTTTCCGAGATATGGACTATCAATAATTTACACCTTAGGCTCTGCTTCTAACTTGGGCCCAAATTGTAAAATGGTCTTATCTATTGGCGATTTCGTTCCAATTCACATTCCAAGTAATATTCGGCATGCTAATTACATTGCCGGTTGCCAAATTGCATTATCTCTTATAGTTTCCGAGATATGGACTATCGATAATTTACACCTTAGGCTCTGCTTCTAACTTGGGCCCAAATTGTAAAATGGTCTTATCTATTGGCGATTTCGTTCCAATTCACATTCCAAGTAATATTCGGCATGATAATTACATTGCCGGTTGCCAAATTGCATTATCTCTTATAGTTTCCGAAATATGGACTATCGATAATTTACACCTTAGCCTCTGCTTCTAACTTGGGCCCAAATTGTAAAATGGTCTTATCTATTGGCGATTTCGTTCCAATTCACATTCCAAGTAATATTCGGCATGCTAATTACATTGCCGGTTGCCAAATTGCATTATCTCTTATAGTTTCCGAGATATGGACTATCGATAATTTACACCTTAGGCTCTGCTTCTAACTTGGGCCCAAATTGTAAAATGGTCTTATCTATTGGCGATTTCGTTCCAATTCACATTCCAAGTAATACTCGGCATGCTAATTACATTGCCGGTTGCCAAATTGCATTATCTCTTATAGTTTCCGAGATATGGACTATCGATAATTTACACCTTAGGCTCTGCTTCTAAGTTGGGCCCAAATTGTAAAATGGTCTTATCTATTGGCGATTTCGTTCCAATTCACATTCCAAGTAATAATCGGCATGATAATTACATTGCCGGTTGCCAAATTGCATTATCTCTTATAGTTTCCGAGATATGGACTATCGATAATTTACACCTTAGGCTCTGCTTCTAACTTGGGCCCAAATTGTAAAATGGCCTTATCTATTGGCGATTTCGTTCCAATTCACATTCCAAGTAATATTCGGCATGCTAATTACATTGCCGGTTGCCAAATTGCATTATCTCTTATAGTTTCCGAGATATGGACTATCGATTATTTACACCTTAGGCTCTGCTTCTAACTTGGGCCCAAATTGTAAAATGGTCTTATCTATTGGCGATTTCGTTCCAATTCACATTCCAAGTAATATTCGGCATGCTAATTACATTGCCGGTTGCCAAATTGCATTATCTCTTATAGTTTCCGAGATATGGACTATCGATAATTTACACCTAAGGCTCTGCTTCTAACTTGGGCCCAAATTGTAAAATGGTCTTATCTATTGGCGATTTCGTCCCAATTCACATTCCAAGTGATATTCGGCAAGCTAATTACATTGCCGATAGCGAAATTGCATTATCTCTTATAGTTTCCGAGATATGGACTATCAATAATTTACACCTTAGGCTCTGCTTCTAACTTGGGCCCAAATTGTAAAATGGTCTTATCTATTGGCGATTTCGTTCCAATTCACATTCCAAGTAATATTCGGCATGCTAATTACATTGCCGGTTGCCAAATTGCATTATCTCTTATAGTTTCCGAGATATGGACTATCGATAATTTACACCTTAGGCTCTGCTTCTAACTTGGGCCCAAATTGTAAAATGGTCTTATCTATTGGCGATTTCGTTCCAATTCACATTCCAAGTAATACTCGGCATGCTAATTACATTGCCGGTTGCCAAATTGCATTATCTCTTATAGTTTCCGAGATATGGACTATCGATAATTTACACCTTAGGCTCTGCTTCTAACTTGTTCCCAAATTGTAAAATGGTCTTATCTATGGGCGATTCCGTTCCAATTCACATTCCAAGTAATATTCGGCATGCTAATTACATTGCCGGTTGCCAAATTGCATTATCTCTTATAGTTTCCGAGATATGGACTATCGATAATTTACACCTTAGGCTCTGCTTCTAACTTGGGCCCAAATTGTAAAATGGTCTTATCTATTGGCGATTTCGTTCCAATTCACACTCCAAGTAATATTCGGCATGCTAATTACATTGCCGGTTGCGAAATTGCATTATCTCTTATAGTTTCCGAGATATGGACTATCAATAATTTACACCTTAGGCTCTGCTTCTAACTTGGGCCCAAATTGTAAAATAGTCTTATCTATTGGCGATTTCGTTCCAATTCACATTCCAAGTAATATTCGGCATGCTAATTACATTGCCGGTTGCCAAATTGCATTATCTCTTATAGTTTCCGAGATATGGACTATCGATAATTTACACCTTAGGCTCTGCTTCTAACTTGGGCCCAAATTGTAAAATGGTCTTATCTATTGGCGATTTCGTTCCAATTCACATTCCAAGTAATATTCGGCATGATAATTACATTGCCGGTTGCCAAGTTGCATTATCTCTTATAGTTTCCGAAATATGGACTATCGATAATTTACACCTTAGCCTCTGCTTCTAACTTGGGCCCAAATTGTAAAATGGTCTTATCTATTGGCGTTTTTGTTCCAATTCACATTACAAGTAATATTCGGCATGCTAATTACATTGCCGGTTGCCAAATTGCATTATCTCTTATAGTTTCCGAGATATGGACTATCGATAACCTACACCTTAGGCTCTACTTCTAACTTGGGCCCAAATTGTAAAATGGTCTTCTCTATTGGCGATTTCGTTCCAATTCACATTCCATGTAATATTCGGCATGCTAATTACATTGCCGGTTGCCAAATTGCATTATCTCTTATAGTTTACGAGATATGGACTATCGATAATTTACACCTTAGGCTCTGCTTCTAACTTGGGCCCAAATTGTAAAATGGTCTTATCTATTTTCGATTTCGTTCCAATTCACATTCCAAGTAATATTCGGCATGCTAATTACATTGCCGGTTGCCAAATTGCATTATCTCTTATAGTTTCCGAGATATGGACTATCGATAATTTACACCTTAGGCTCTGCTTCTAACTTGGGCCCAAATTGTAAAATGGTCTTCTCTATTGGCGATTTCGTTCCAATTCACATTCCAAGTAATATTCGGCATGCTAATTACATTGCCGGTTGCCAAATTGCATTATCTCTTATAGTTTCCGAGATATGGACTATCGATAATTTACACCTTAGGCTCTGCCTCTAATTTGGGCCCAAATTGTAAAATCGTCTTATCTATTGGCGATTTCGTTCCAATTCACATTCCAACTAATATTCGGCATGCTAATTACATTGCCGGTTGCCAAATTGCATTATCTCTTATAGTTTCCGAGATATGGACTATCGGTAATTTACACCTTAGGCTCTGCTTCTAACTTGGGCCCAAATTGTAAAATGGTCTTATCTATTGGCGATTTCGTTCCAATTCACATTCCAAGTAATATCCGGCATGCTAATTACATTGCCGGTTGCCAAATTGAATTATCTCTTATAGTTTCCGAGATATGGACTATCGATAATTTACAACTTAGGCTCTGCTTCTAACTTGGGCCCAAATTGTAAAATCGTCTTATCTATTGGCGATTTCGTTCCAATTCACATTCCAAGTAATATTCGGCATGCTAATTACATTGCCGGTTGCCAAATTGCATTATCTCTTATAGTTTCCGAGATATGGACTATCGATAATTTACACCTTAGGCTCTGCTTCTAACTTGGGCCCAAATTGTAAAATGGTCTTATCTATTGGCGATTTCCTTCCAATTCACATTCCAGGTAATATCCGGCATGCTAATTACATTGCCGGTTGCCAAATTGCATTATCTCTTATAGTTTCCGAGATATGGACTATCGACAATTTACACCTTAGGCTCTGCTTCTAACTTGGGCCCAAATTGTAAAATGGTCTTATCTATTGGCGATTTCGTTCCAATTCACATTCCAATTAATATTCGGCATGCTAATTACATTGCCGGTTGCCAAATTGCATTATCTCTTATAGTTTCCAAGATATGGACTATCGATAATTTACACCTTAGGCTCTGCTTCTAACTTGGGCCCAAATTGTAAAATGGTCTTATCTATTGGCGATTTCGTTCCAATTCACATTCCAAGTAATATTCGGCATGCTAATTACATTGCCGGTTGCCAAATTGCATTATCTCTTATAGTTTCCGAGATATGGACTATCGATAATTTACACCTTAGGCTCTGCTTCTAACTTGGGCCCAAATTGTAAAATGGTCTTATCTATTGGCGATTTCGTTCCAATTCACATTCCAAGTAATATTCGGCATGCTAATTACATTGCCGGTTGCCAAATTGCATTATCTCTTATAGTTTCCGAGATATGGACTATCGATAATTTACACCTTAGGCTCTGCTTCTAACTTGGGCCCAAATTGTAAAATGGTCTTATCTATTGGCGATTTCGTTCCAATTCACATTCCAAGTAATATTCGGCATGCTAATTACATTGTCGGTTGCCAAATTGAATTATCTCTTATAGTTTCCGAGATATGGACTCTCGATAATTTACACCTTAGGCTCTGCTTCTAACTTGGGTCCAAATTGTAAAATAGTCTTACCTATTGGCGATTTCGTTCCAATTCACATTCCAAGTAATATTCGGCATGCTAATTACATTGCCGGTTGCCAAATTGCATTATCTCTTATAGTTTCCGAGATATGGACTATCGATAATTTACACCTTAGGCTCTGCTTCTAACTTGGGCCCAAATTGTAAAATGGTCTTATCTATTGGCGATTTCGTTCCAATTCACATTCCAAGTAATATTCGGCATGCTAATTACATTGCCGGTTGCCAAATTGCATTATCTCTTATAGTTTCGGAGATATGGACTATCGATAATTTACACCTTAGGCTCTGCTTCTAACTTGGGCCCAAATTGTAAAATGGTCTTATCTATTGGCGATTTCGTCCCAATTCACATTCCAAGTGATATTCGGCATGCTAATTACATTGCCGGTTGCGAAATTGCATTATCTCTTATAGTTTCCGAGATATGGACTATCAATAATTTACACCTTAGGCTCTGCTTCTAACTTGGGCCCAAATTGTAAAATGGTCTTATCTATTGGCGATTTCGTTCCAATTCACATTCCAAGTAATATTCGGCATGCTAATTACATTGCCGGTTGCAAAATTGCATTATCTCTTATAGTTTCCGAGATATGGACTATCGATAATTTACACCTTAGGCTCTGCTTCTAACTTGGGCCCAAATTGTAAAATGGTCTTATCTATTGGCGATTTCGTTCCAATTCACATTCCAAGTAATATTCGGCATGCTAATTACATTGCCGGTTGCCAAATTGCATTATCTCTTATAGTTTCCGAGATATGGACTATCGATAATTTACACCTTAAGCTCTGCTTCTAACTTGGGCCCAAATTGTAAAATGGTCTTATCTATTGGCGATTTCGTTCCAATTCACATTCCAAGTAATATTCGGCATGCTAATTACATTGCCGGTTGCCAAATTGCATTATCTCTTATAGTTTCCGAGATATGGACTATCGATAATTTACATCTTAGGCTCTGCTTCTAACTTGGGCCCAAATTGTAAAATCGTCTTATCTATTGGCGATTTCGTTCCAATTCACATTCCAAGTAATATTCGGCATGCTAATTACATTGCCGGTTGCCAAATTGCATTATCTCTTATAGTTTCCGAGAAATGGACTATCGATAATTTACACCTTAGGCTCTGCTTCCAACTTGGGCCCAAATTGTAAAATGGTCTTATCTATTGGCGATTTCGTTCCAATTCACATTCCAGGTAATATCCGGCATGCTAATTACATTGCCGGTTGCCAAATTGAATTATCTCTTATAGTTTCCGAAATATGGACTATCGATAATTTACACCTTAGGCTCTGCTTCTAACTTGGGCCCAAATTGTAAAATGGTCTTATCTATTGGCGATTTCGTTCCAATTCACATTCCAAGTAATATTCGGCATGCTAATTACATTGCCGGTTGCCAAATTGCATTATCTCTTATAGTTTCCGAGATATGGACTATCGATAATTTACACCTTAGGCTCTGCTTCTAACTTGGGCCCAAATTGTAAAATGGTCTTATCTATTGGCGATTTCGTTCCAATTCACATTCCAAGTAATATTCGGCATGCTAATTACATTGTCGGTTGCCAAATTGAATTATCTCTTATAGTTTCCGAGATATGGACTATCGATAATTTACACCTTAGGCTCTGCTTCTAACTTGGGCCCAAATTGTAAAATAGTCTTACCTATTGGCGATTTCGTTCCAATTCACATTCCAAGTAATATTCGGCATGCTAATTACATTGCCGGTTGCCAAATTGCATTATCTCTTATAGTTTCCGAGATATGGACTATCGATAATTTACACCTTAGGCTCTGCTTCTAACTTGGGCCCAAATTGTAAAATGGTCTTATCTATTGGCGATTTCGTTCCAATTCACATTCCAAGTAATATTCGGCATGCTAATTACATTGCCGGTTGCCAAATTGCATTATCTCTTATAGTTTCGGAGATATGGACTATCGATAATTTACACCTTAGGCTCTGCTTCTAACTTGGGCCCAAATTGTAAAATGGTCTTATCTATTGGCGATTTCGTCCCAATTCACATTCCAAGTGATATTCGGCATGCTAATTACATTGCCGGTTGCGAAATTGCATTATCTCTTATAGTTTCCGAGATATGGACTATCAATAATTTACACCTTAGGCTCTGCTTCTAACTTGGGCCCAAATTGTAAAATGGTCTTATCTATTGGCGATTTCGTTCCAATTCACATTCCAAGTAATATTCGGCATGCTAATTACATTGCCGGTTGCAAAATTGCATTATCTCTTATAGTTTCCGAGATATGGACTATCGATAATTTACACCTTAGGCTCTGCTTCTAACTTGGGCCCAAATTGTAAAATGGTCTTATCTATTGGCGATTTCGTTCCAATTCACATTCCAAGTAATATTCGGCATGCTAATTACATTGCCGGTTGCCAAATTGCATTATCTCTTATAGTTTCCGAGATATGGACTATCGATAATTTACACCTTAAGCTCTGCTTCTAACTTGGGCCCAAATTGTAAAATGGTCTTATCTATTGGCGATTTTGTTCCAATTCACATTCCAAGTAATATTCGGCATGCTAATTACATTGCCGGTTGCCAAATTGCATTATCTCTTATAGTTTCCGAGATATGGACTATCGATAATTTACATCTTAGGCTCCGCTTCTAACTTGGGCCTAAATTGTAAAATCGTCTTATCTATTGGCGATTTCGTTCCAATTCACATTCCAAGTAATATTCGGCATGCTAATTACATTGCCGGTTGCCAAATTGCATTATCTCTTATAGTTTCCGAGAAATGGACTATCGATAATTTACACCTTAGGCTCTGCTTCTAACTTGGGCCCAAATTGTAAAATGGTCTTATCTATTGGCGATTTCGTTCCAATTCACATTCCAGGTAATATCCGGCATGCTAATTACATTGCCGGTTTCCAAATCGAATTATCTCTTATAGTTTCCGAGATATGGACTATCGATAATTTACACCTTAGGCTCTGCTTCTAACTTGGGCCCAAATTGTAAAATGGTCTTATCTATTGGCGATTTCGTTCCAATTCACATTCCAAGTAATATTCGGCATGCTAATTACATTATCGGTTGCCAAATTGCATTATCTCTTATAGTTTCCGAGATATGGACTATCGATAATTTACACCTTAGGCTCTGCTTCTAACTTGGGCCCAAATTGTAAAATGGTCTTATCTATTGGCGATTTCGTTCCAATTCACATTCCAAGTAATATTCGGCATGCTAATTACATTGCCGGTTGCCAAATTGCATTATCTCTTATAGTTTCCGAGATATGGACTATCGATAATTTACACCTTAGGCTCTGCTTCTAACTTGGGCCCAAATTGTAAAATGGTCTTATCTATTGGCGATTTCGTCCCAATTCACATTCCAAGTGATATTCGGCATGCTAATTACATTGCCGGTTGCGAAATTGCATTATCTCTTATAGTTTCCGAGATATGGACTATCGATAATTTACACCTTAGGCTCTGCTTCTAACTTGGGCCCAAATTTTAAAATGGTCTTATCTATTGGCGATTTCGTTCCAATTCACATTCCAAGTAATATACGGCATGCTAATTACATTGCCGGTTGCCAAATTGCATTATCTCTTATAGTTTCCGAGATATGGACTATCGATAATTTACACCTTAGGCTCTGCTTCTAACCTGGGCCCAAATTGTAAAATGGTCTTACCTATTGGCGATTTAGTTCCAATTTACATTCCAAGTAATATTCGGCATGCTAATTACATTGCCGGTTGCCAAATTGCATTATCTCTTATAGTTTCCGAGATATGTACTATCGATAATTTACACCTTAGGCTCTGCTTCTAACTTGGGCCCAAATTGTAAAATGGTCTTATCTATTGGCGATTTCGTTCCAATTCACATTCCAAGTAATATTCGGCATGCTAATTACATTGCCGGTTGCCAAATTGCATTATCTCTTATAGTTTCCGAGATATGGACTATCGATAATTTACACCTTAGGCTCTGCTTCTAACTTGGGCCCAAATTGTAAAATGGTCTTATCTATTGGCGATTTCGTCCCAATTCACATTCCAAGTGATATTCGGCATGCTAATTACATTGCCGGTTGCTAAATTGCATTATCTCTTATAGTTTCCGAGATATGGACTATCAATAATTTACACCTTAGGCTCTGCTTCTAACTTGGGCCCAAATTGTAAAATGGTCTTATCTATTGGCGATTTCGTTCCAATTCACATTCCAAGTAATATTCGGCATGCTAATTACATTGCCGGTTGCCAAATTGCATTATCTCTTATAGTTTCCGAGATATGGACTATCGATAATTTACACCTTAGGCTCTGCTTCTAACTTGGGCCCAAATTGTAAAATGGCCTTATCTATTGGCGATTTCGTTCCAATTCACATTCCAAGTAATATTCGGCATGCTAATTACAGTGCCGGTTGCCAAATTGCATTATCTCTTATAGTTTCCGAGATATGGACTATCGATAATTTACACCTTAGGCTCTGCTTCTAACTTGGGCCCAAATTGTAAAATGGTCTTATCTATTGGCGATTTCGTTCCAATTCACATTCCAAGTAATATTCGGCATGCTAATTACATTGCCGGTTGCCAAATTGCATTAACTCTTATAGTTTCCGAGATATGGACTATCGATAATTTACACCTTAGGCTCTGCTTCTAACTTGGGCCCAAATTGTAAAATGGTCTTATCTATTGGCGATTTCGTTCCAATTCACATTCCAAGTAATATTCGGCATGCTAATTACATTGCCGGTTGCCAAATTGCATTATCTCTTATAGTTTCCGAGATATGGACTATCAATAATTTACACCTTAGGCTCTGCTTCTAACTTGGGCCCAAATTGTAAAATGGTCTTATCTATTGGCGATTTCGTTCCAATTCACATTCCAAGTAATATTCGGCATGCTAATTACATTGCCGGTTGCCAAATTGCATTATCTCTTATAGTTTCCGAGATATGGACTATCGATAATTTACACCTTAGGCTCTGCTTCTAACTTGGGCCCAAATTGTAAAATGGTCTTACCTATTGGCGATTTCGTTCCAATTCACACTCCAAGTAATATTCGGCATGCTAATTACATTGCCGGTTGCGAAATTGCATTATCTCTTATAGTTTCCGAGATATGGACTATCAATAATTTACACCTTAGGCTCTGCTTCTAACTTGGGCCCAAATTGTAAAATGGTCTTATCTATTGGCGATTTCGTTCCAATTCACATTCCAAGTAATATTCGGCATGCTAATTACATTGCCGGTTGCCAAATTGCATTAACTCTTATAGTTTCCGAGATATGGACTATCGATAATTTACACCTTAGGCTCTGCTTCTAACTTGGGCCCAAATTGTAAAATGGTCTTATCTATTGGCGATTTCGTTCCAATTCACATTCCAAGTAATATTCGGCATGCTAATTACATTGCCGGTTGCCAAATTGCATTATCTCTTATAGTTTCCGAGATATGGACTATCGATAATTTACACCATAGGCTCTGCTTATAACTTGGGCCCAAATTGTAAAATGGTCTTATCTATTGGCGATTTCGTTCCAATTCACATTCCAAGTAATATTCGGCATGCTAATTACATTGCCGGTTGCCAAATTGCATTATCTCTTATAGTTTCCGAGATATGGACTATCGATAATTTACACCTTAGGCTCTGCTTCTAACTTGGGCCCAAATTGTAAAATGGTCTTATCTATTGGCGATTTCGTTCCAATTCACATTCCAAGTAATATTCGGCATGCTAATTACATTGCCGGTTGCCAAATTGCATTATCTCTTATAGTTTCCGAGATATGGACTATCGATAATTTACACCTTAGGCTCTGCTTCTAACTTGGGCCCAAATTGTAAAATGGTCTTATCTATTGGCGATTTCGTCCCAATTCACATTCCAAGTGATATTCGGCATGCTAATTACATTGCCGGTTGCGAAATTGCATTATCTCTTATAGTTTCCGAGATATGGACTATCAATAATTTACACCTTAGGCTCTGCTTCTAACTTGGGCCCAAATTTTAAAATGGTCTTATCTATTGGCGATTTCGTTCCAATTCACATTCCAAGTAATATTCGGCATGCTAATTACATTGCCGGTTGCCAAATTGCATTATCTCTTATAGTTTCCGAGATATGGACTATCGATAATTTACACCTTAGGCTCTGCTTCTAACTTGGGCCCAAATTGTAAAATGGTCTTATCTATTGGCGATTTCGTCCCAATTCACATTCCAAGTGATATTCGGCATGCTAATTACATTGCCGATTGCGAAATTGCATTATCTCTTATAGTTTCCGAGATATGGACTATCAATAATTTACACCTTAGGCTCTGCTTCTAACTTGGGCCCAAATTGTAAAATGGTCTTATCTATTGGCGATTTCGTTCCAATTCACATTCCAAGTAATATTCGGCATGCTAATTACATTGCCGGTTGCCAAATTGCATTATCTCTTATAGTTTCCGAGATATGGACTATCGATAATTTACACCTTAGGCTCTGCTTCTAACTTGGGCCCAAATTGTAAAATGGTCTTATCTATTGGCGATTTCGTTCCAATTCACACTCCAAGTAATATTCGGCATGCTAATTACATTGCCGGTTGCGAAATTGCATTCTCTCTTATAGTTTCCGAGATATGGACTATCAATAATTTACACCTTAGGCTCTGCTTCTAACTTGTTCCCAAATTGTAAAATGGTCTTATCTATTGGCGATTTCGTTCCAATTCACATTCCAAGTAATATTCGGCATGCTAATTACATTGCCGGTTGCCAAATTGCATTATCTCTTATAGTTTCCGAGATATGGACTATCGATAATTTACACCTTAGGCTCTGCTTCTAACTTGGGCCCAAATTGTAAAATGGTCTTATCTATTGGCGATTTCGTTCCAATTCACACTCCAAGTAATATTCGGCATGCTAATTACATTGCCGGTTGCGAAATTGCATTCTCTCTTATAGTTTCCGAGATATGGACTATCAATAATTTACACCTTAGGCTCTGCTTCTAACTTGGGCCCAAATTGTAAAATGGTCTTATCTATTGGCGATTTCGTTCCAATTCACATTCCAAGTAATATTCGGCATGCTAATTACATTGCCGGTTGCCAAATTGCATTATCTCTTATAGTTTCCGAGATATGGACTATCGATAATTTACACCTTAGGCTCTGCTTCTAACTTGGGCCCAAATTGTAAAATGGTCTTATCTATTGGCGATTTCGTTCCAATTCACATTCCAAGTAATATTCGGCATGATAATTACATTGCCGGTTGCCAAATTGCATTATCTCTTATAGTTTCCGAAATATGGACTATCGATAATTTACACCTTAGCCTCTGCTTCTAACTTGGGCCCAAATTGTAAAATGGTCTTATCTATTGGCGTTTTCGTTCCAATTCACATTACAAGTAATATTCGGCATGCTAATTACATTGCCGGTTGCCAAATTGCATTATCTCTTATAGTTTCCGAGATATGGACTATCGATAATTTACACCTTAGGCTTCTAACTTGGGCCCAAATTGTAAAATGGTCTTCTCTATTGGCGATTTCGTTCCAATTCACATTCCAAGTAATATTCGGCATGCTAATTACATTGCCGGTTGCCAAATTGCATTATCTCTTATAGTTTCCGAGATATGGACTATCGATAATTTACACCTTAGGCTCTGCTTCTAACTTGGGCCCAAATTGTAAAATGGTCTTATCTATTGGCGATTTCGTTCCAATTCACATTCCAAGTAATATTCGGCATGCTAATTACATTGCCGGTTGCCAAATTGCATTATCTCTTATAGTTTCCGAGATATGGACTATCGATAATTTACACCTTAGGCTCTGCTTCTAACTTGGGCCCAAATTGTAAAATGGTCTTCTCTATTGGCGATTTCGTTCCAATTCACATTCCAAGTAATATTCGGCATGCTAATTACATTGCCGGTTGCCAAATTGCATTATCTCTTATAGTTTCCGAGATATGGACTATCGATAATTTACACCTTAGGCTCTGCCTCTAATTTGGGCCCAAATTGTAAAATCGTCTTATCTATTGGCGATTTCGTTCCAATTCACATTCCAACTAATATTCGGCATGCTAATTACACTGCCGGTTGCCAAATTGCATTATCTCTTATAGTTTCCGAGATATGGACTATCGGTAATTTACACCTTAGGCTCTGCTTCTAACTTGGGCCCAAATTGTAAAATGGTCTTATCTATTGGCGATTTCGTTCCAATTCACATTCCAAGTAATATCCGGCATGCTAATTACATTGCCGGTTGCCAAATTGAATTACCTCTTATAGTTTCCAAGATATGGACTATCGATAATTTACACCTTAGGCTCTGCTTCTAACTTGGGCCCAAATTGTAAAATGGTCTTATCTATTGGCGATTTCCATCCAATTCACATTCCAGGTAATATCCGGCATGCTAATTACATTGCCGGTTGCCAAATTGCATTATCTCTTATAGTTTCCGAGATATGGACTATCGATAATTTACACCTTAGGCTCTGCTTCTAACTTGGGCCCAAATTGTAAAATGGTCTTATCTATTGGCGATTTCGTTCCAATTCACATTCCAAGTAATATTCGGCATGCTAATTACATTGCCGGTTGCCAAATTGCATTATCTCTTATAGTTTCCGAGATATGGACTATCGATAATTTACACATTAGGCTCTGCTTCTAACTTGGGCCCAAATTGTAAAATGGTCTTATCTATTGGCGATTTCGTTCCAATTCACATTCCAAGTAATATTCGGCATGCTAATTACATTGCCGGTTGCCAAATTGCATTATCTCTTATAGTTTCCAAGATATGGACTATCGATAATTTACACCTTAGGCTCTGCTTCTAACTTGGGCCCAAATTGTAAAATGGTCTTATCTATTGGCGATTTCGTTCCAATTCACATTCCAAGTAATATTCGGCATGCTAATTACATTGCCGGTTGCCAAATTGCATTATCTCTTATAGTTTCCGAGATATGGACTATCGATAATTTACACCTTAAGCTCTGCTTCTAACTTGGGCCCAAATTGTAAAATGGTCTTATCTATTGGCGATTTCGTTCCAATTCACATTCCAAGTAATATTCGGCATGCTAATTACATTGCCGGTTGCCAAATTGCATTATCTCTTATAGTTTCCGAGATATGGACTATCGATAATTTACACCTTAGGCTCTGCTTCTAACTTGGGCCCAAATTGTAAAATGGTCTTATCTATTGGCGATTTCGTTCCAATTCACACTCCTAGTAATATTCGGCATGCTAATTACATTGCCGGTTGCGAAATTGCATTATCTCTTATAGTTTCCGAGATATGGACTATCGATAATTTACACCTTAGGCTCTGCTTCTAACTTGGGCCCAAATTGTAAAATGGCCTTATCTATTGGCGATTTCGTCCCAATTCACATTCCAAGTAATATTCGGCATGCTAATTACATTGCCGGTTGCGAAATTGCATTATCTCTTATAGTTTCAGAGATATGGACTATCGATAATTTACTCCTTAGGCTCTGCTTCTAACTTGGGCCCAAATTGTAAAATGGACTTATCTATTGGCAATTTCGTTCCAATTCTCATTCCAAGTAATATTCGGCATGCTAATTACATTGCCGGTTGCCAAATTGCATTATCTCTTATAGTTTCCGAGATATGGACTATCGATAATTTACACCTTAGGCTCTGCTTCTAACTTGGGCCCAAATTGTAAAATGGTCTTATCTATTGGCGATTTCGTTCCAATTCACATTCCAAGTAATATTCGGCATGCTAATTACATTGCCGGTTGCCAAATTGCATTAACTCTTATAGTTTCCGTGATATGGACTATCGATAATTTACACCTTAGGCTCTGCTTCTAACTTGGGCCCAAATTGTAAAATGGTCTTATCTATTGGCGATTTCGTTCCAATTCACATTCCAAGTAATATTCGGCATGCTAATTACATTGGCGGTTGCCAAATTGCATTTTCTCTTATAGTTTCCGAGATATGGACTATCGATTATTTACACCATAGGCTCTGCTTCTAACTTGGGCCCAAATTGTAAAATGGTCTTACCTATTGGCGATTTCGTTCCAATTCACATTCCAAGTAATATTCGTTATGCTAATTACATTGCCGGTTGCCAAATTGCATTATCTCTTATAGTTTCCGAGATATGGACTATCGATAATTTACACCTTAGGCTCTGCTTCTAACTTGGGCCCAAATTGTAAAATGGTCTTATCTATTGGCGATTTCGTTCCAATTCACATTCCAAGTAATATTCGGCATGCTAATTACATTGCCGGTTGCCAAATTGCATTATCTCTTATAGTTTCCGAGATATGGACTATCGATAATTTACACCTTAGGCTCTGCTTCTAACTTGGGCCCAAATTGTAAAATGGTCTTATCTATTGGCGATTTCGTCCCAATTCACATTCCAAGTGATATTCGACATGCTAATTACATTGCCGGTTGCGAAATTGCATTATCTCTTATAGTTTCCGAGATATGGACTATCAATAATTTACACCTTAGGCTCTGCTTCTAACTTGGGCCCAAATTGTAAAATGGTCTTATCTATTGGCGATTTCGTTCCAATTCACATTCCAAGTAATTTTCGGCATGCTAATTACATTGCCGGTTGCCAAATTGCATTATCTCTTATAGTTTCCGAGATATGGACTATCGATAATTTACACCTTAGGCTCTGCTTCTAACTTGGGCCCAAATTGTAAAATGGTCTTATCTATTGGCGATTTCGTTCCAATTCACATTCCAAGTAATATTCGGCATGCTAATTACATTGCCGGTTGCCAAATTGCATTATCTCTTATAGTTTCCGAGATATGGACTATCGATAATTTACACCTTAGGCTCTGCTTCTAACTTGGGCCCAAATTGTAAAATGGTCTTATCTATTGGCGATTTCGTTCCAATTCACATTCCAAGTAATATTCGGCATGCTAATTACATTGCCGGTTGCCAAATTGCATTATCTCTTATAGTTTCCGAGATATGGACTATCGATAATTTACACCTTAGTCTCTGCTTCTAACTTGGGCCCAAATTGTAAAATGGTCTTATCTATTGGCGATTTCGTTCCAATTCACACTCCAAGTAATATTCGGCATGCTAATTACATTGCCGGTTGCGAAATTGCATTATCTCTTATAGTTTCCGAGATATGGACTATCGATAATTTACACCTTAGGCTCTGCTTCTAACTTGGGCCCAAATTGTAAAATGGTCATATCTATTGGCGATTTCGTTCCAATTCACATTCCAAGTAATATTCGGCATGCTAATTACATTGCCGGTTGCCAAATTGCATTATCTCTTATAGTTTCCGAGATATGGACTATCGATAATTTACACCTTAGGCTCTGCTTCTAACTTGGGCCCAAATTGTAAAATGGTCTTATCTATTGGCGATTTCGTTCCAATTCACATTCCAAGTAATATTCGGCATGCTAATTACATTGCCGGTTGCCAAATTGCATTATCTCTTATAGTTTCCTAGATATGGACTATCGATAATTTACACCTTAGGCTCTGCTTCTAACTTGGGCCCAAATTGTAAAATGGTCTTATCTATTGGCGATTTCGTCCCAATTCACATTCCAAGTGATATTCGGCATGCTAATTACATTGCCGGTTGCGAAATTGCATTATCTCTTATAGTTTCCGAGATATGGACTATCAATAATTTACACCTTAGGCTCTGCTTCTAACTTGGGCCCAAATTGTAAAATGGTCTTATCTATTGGCGATTTCGTTCCAATTCACATTCCAAGTAATATTCGGCATGCTAATTACATTGCCGGTTGCCAAATTGCATTATCTCTTATAGTTTCCGAGATATGGACTATCGATAATTTACACCTTAGGCTCTGCTTCTAACTTGGGCCCAAATTGTAAAATGGTCTTAACTATTGGCGATTTCGTTCCAATTCACATTCCAAGTAATATTCGGCATGCTAATTACATTGCCGGTTGCCAAATTGCATTATCTCTTATGGTTTCCGAGATATGAACTATCGATAATTTACACCTTAGGCTCTGCTTCTAACTTGGGCCCAAATTGTAAAATGGTCTTATCTATTGGCGATTTCGTTCCAATTCACATTCCAAGTAATATTCGGCATGCTAATTACATTGCCGGTTGCCAAATTGCATTATCTCTTATAGTTTCCGAGATATGGACTATCGATAATTTACACCTTAGGCTCTGCTTCTAACTTGCTCCCAAATTGTAAAATGGTCTTATCTATTGGCGATTTCGTTCCAATTCACATTCCAAGTAATATTCGGCATGCTAATTACATTGCCGGTTGCCAAATTGCATTATCTCTTATAGTTTCCGAGATATGGACTATCGATAATTTACACCTTAGGCTCTGCTTCTAACTTGGGCCCAAATTGTAAAATGGTCTTATCTATTGGCGATTTCGTTCCAATTCTCATTCCAAGTAATATTCGGCATGCTAATTACATTGCCGGTTGCCAAATTGAATTATCTCTTATAGTTTCCGAGATATGGACTATCGATAATTTACACCTTAGGCTCTGCTTCTAACTTGGGCCGAAATTGTAAAATGGTCTTATCTATTGGCGATTTCGTTCCAATTCACATTCCAAGTAATATTGGGCATGCTAATTACATTGCCGGTTGCCAAATTGCATTATCTCTTATAGTTTCCGAGATATGGACTATCGATAATTTACACCATAGGCTCTGCTTCTAACTTGGGCCCAAATTGTAAAATGGTCTTATCTATTGGCGATTTCGTTCCAATTCACATTCCAAGTAATATTCGGCATGCTAATTACATTGCCGGTTGCCAAATTGCATTATCTCTTATAGTTTCCGAGATATGGACTATCGATAATTTACACCTTAGTCTCTGCTTCTAACTTGCTCCCAAATTGTAAAATGGTCTTATCTATTGGCGATTTCGTTCCAATTCACATTCCAAGTAATATTCGGCATGCTAATTACATTGCCGGTTGCCAAATTGTATTATCTCTTATAGTTTCCGAGATATGGACTATCGATAATTTACACCTTAGGCTCTGCTTCTAACTCGGGCCCAAATTGTAAAATGGTCTTACCTATTGGCGATTTCGTTCCAATTCACATTCCAAGTAATATTCGGCATGCTAATTACATTGCCGGTTGCCAAATTGCATTATCTCTTATAGTTTCCGAGATATGGACTATCGATAATTTACACCTTAGGCTCTGCTTCTAACTTGGGCCCAAATTGTAAAATGGTCTTATCTATTGGCGATTTCGTTCCAATTCACATTCCAAGTAATATTCGGCATGCTAATTACATTGCCGGTTGCCAAATTGCATTATCTCAAATAGTTTCCGAGATATGGACTATCGATAATTTACACCTTAGGCTCTGCTTCTAACTTGGGCCCAAATTGTAAAATGGTCTTATCTATTGGCGATTTCGTCCCAATTCACATTCCAAGTGATATTCGGCATGCTAATTACATTGCCGGTTGCGAAATTGCATTATCTCTTATAGTTTCCGAGATATGGACTATCAATAATTTACACCTTAGGCTCTGCTTCTAACTTGGGTCCAAATTGTAAAATGGTCTTATCTATTGGCGATTTCGTTCCAATTCACATTCCAAGTAATATTCGGCATGCTAATTACATTGCCGGTTGCCAAATTGCATTATCTCTTATAGTTTCCGAGATATGGACTATCGATAATTTACACCTTAGGCTCTGCTTCTAACTTGGGCCCAAATTGTAAAATGGTCTTATCTATTGGCGATTTCGTCCCAATTCACATTCCAAGTGATATTCGGCATGCTAATTACATTGCCGGTTGCGAAATTGCATTATCTCTTATAGTTTCCGAGATATGGACTATCAATAATTTACACCTTAGGCTCTGCTTCTTACTTGGGTCCAAATTGTAAAATGGTCTTATCTATTGGCGATTTCGTTCCAATTCACATTCCAAGAAATATTCGGCATGCTAATTACATTGCCGGTTGCCAAATTGCATTATCTCTTATAGTTTCCGAGATATGGACTATCGATAATTTACACCTTAGGCTCTGCTTCTAACTTGGGCCCAAATTGTAAAATGGTCTTATCTATTGGCGATTTCGTTCCAATTCACATTCCAAGTGATATTCGGCATGCTAATTACATTGCCGGTTGCGAAATCTCTTATAGTTTCCGAGATATGGACTATCGATAATTTATACCTTAGGCTCTGCTTCTAACTTGGGCCCAAATTGTAAAATGGTCTTATCTATTGGCGATTTCGTTCCAATTCACATTCCAAGTAATATTCGGCATGCTAATTACATTACCGGTTGCCAAATTGCATTATCTCTTATAGTTTCCGAGATATGGACTATCGATAATTTACACCTTAGGCTCTGCTTCTAACTTGGGCCCAAATTGTAAAATGGTCTTATCTATTGGCGATTTCGTTCCAATTCACATTCCAAGTAATATTCGGCATGCTAATTACATTACCGGTTGCCAAATTGCATTATCTCTTATAGTTTCCGAGATATGGACTATCGATAATTTACACCTTAGGCTCTGCTTCTAACTTGGGCCCAAATTGTAAAATGGTCTTATCTATTGGCGATTTCGTTCCAATTCACATTCCAAGTAATATTCGGCATGCTAATTACATTGCCGGTTACCAAATTGCATTATCTCTTATAGTTTCCGAGATATGGACTATCGATAATTTACACCTTAGGCTCTGCTTCTAACTTGGGCCCAAATTGTAAAATGGTCTTATCTATTGGCGATTTCGTTCCAATTCACATTCCAAGTAATATTCGGCATGCTAATTACATTGCCGGTTGCCGAATTGCATTATCTCTTATAGTTTCTGAGATATGGACTATCGATAATTTACACCTTAGGCTCTGCTTCTAACTTGGGCCCAAATTGTAAAATGGTCTTATCTATTGGCGATTTAGTTGCAATTCACATTCCAAGTAATATTCGGCATGCTAATTACATTGCCGGTTGCCAAATTGCATGATCTCTTATAGTTTCCGAGATATGGACTATCGATTATTTACACCTTAGGCTCTGCTTCTATCTTGGGCCCAAATTGTAAAATGGTCTTATCTATTGGCGATTTCGCTCCAATTCACATTCCAAGTAATATTCGGCATGCTAATTTCATTGCCGGTTGCCAAATTGCATTATCTCTTATAGTTTCCGAGATATGGACTATCGATAATTTACACCTTAGGCTCTGCTTCTAACTTGGGCCCAAATTGTAAAATGGTCTTATCTATTGGCGATTTCGTCCCAATTCACATTCCAAGTGATATTCGGCATGCTAATTACATTGCCGGTTGCGAAATTGCATTATCTCTTATAGTTTCCGAGATATGGACTATCAATAATTTACACCTTAGGCTCTGCTTCTAACTTGGGCCCAAATTGTAAAATGGTCTTATCTATTGGCGATTTCGTTCCAATTCACATTCCAAGTAATATTCGGCATGCTAATTACATTGCCGGTTGCCAAATTGCATTATCTCTTATAGTTTCCGAGATATGGACTATCGATAATTTACACCTTAGGCTCTGCTTCTAACTTGGGCCCAAATTGTAAAATGGTCTTATCTATTGGCGATTTAGTTGCAATTCACATTCCAAGTAATATTCGGCATGCTAATTACATTGCCGGTTGCCAAATTGCATTATCTCTTATAGTTTCCGAGATATGGACTATCGATAATTTACACCTTAGGCTCTGCTTCTAACTTGGGCCCAAATTGTAAAATGGTCTTATCTATTGGCGATTTCGTTCCAATTCACATTCCAAGTAATATTCGGCATGCTAATTACATTGCCGGTTGCCAAATTGAATTATCTCTTATAGTTTCCGAGATATGGACTATCGATAATTTACACCTTAGGCTCTGCTTCTAACTTGGGCCGAAATTGTAAAATGGTCTTTTCTATTGGCGATTTCGTTCCAATTCACATTCCAAGTAATATTGGGCATGCTAATTACATTGCCGGTTGCCAAATTGCATTATCTCTTATAGTTTCCGAGATATGGACTATCGATAATTTACACCATAGGCTCTGCTTCTAACTTGGGCCCAAATTGTAAAATGGTCTTATCTATTGGCGATTTCTTTCCAATTCACATTCCAAGTAATATTCGGCATGCTAATTACATTGCCGGTTGCCAAATTGCATTATCTCTTATAGTTTCCGAGATATGGACTATCGATAATTTACACCTTAGTCTCTGCTTCTAACTTGCTCCCAAATTGTAAAATGGTCTTATCTATTGGCGATTTCGTTCCAATTCACATTCCAAGTAATATTCGGCATGCTAATTACATTGCCGGTTGCCAAATTGTATTATCTCTTATAGTTTCCGAGATATGGACTATCGATAATTTACACCTTAGGCTCTGCTTCTAACTTGGGCCCAAATTGTAAAATGGTCTTACCTATTGGCGATTTCGTTCCAATTCACATTCCAAGTAATATTCGGCATGCTAATTACATTGCCGGTTGCCAAATTGCATTATCTCTTATAGTTTCCGAGATATGGACTATCGATAATTTACACCTTAGGCTCTGCTTCTAACTTGGGTCCAAATTGTAAAATGGTCTTATCTATTGGCGATTTCGTTCCAATTCACATTCCAAGTAATATTCGGCATGCTAATTACATTGCCGGTTGCCAAATTGCATTATCTCAAATAGTTTCCGAGATATGGACTATCGATAATTTACACCTTAGGCTCTGCTTCTAACTTGGGCCCAAATTGTAAAATGGTCTTATCTATTGGCGATTTCGTCCCAATTCACATTCCAAGTGATATTCGGCATGCTAATTACATTGCCGGTTGCCAAATTGCATTATCTCTTATAGTTTCCGAGATATGGACTATCGATAATTTACAACTTAGGCTCTGCTTCTAACTTGGGCCCAAATTGTAAAATGGTCTTATCTATTGGCGATTTCGTTCCAATTCACATTCCAAGTAATATTCGGCATGCTAATTACATTTCCGGTTGCCAAATTGCATTATCTCTTATAGTTTCCGAGATATGGACTATCGATAATTTACACCTTAGGCTCTGCTTCTAACTTGGGCCCAAATTGTAAAATGGTCTTATCTATTGGCGATTTCGTTCCAATTCACATTCCAAGTAATATTCGGCATGCTAATTACATTGCCGGTTGCCAAATTGCATTATCTCTTATAGTTTCCGAGATATGGACTATCGATAATTTACACCTTAGGCTCTGCTTCTAACTTGGGCCCAAATTGTAAAATGGTCTTATCTATTGGCGATTTCGTTCCAATTCACATTCCAAGTAATATTCGGCATGCTAATTACATTGTCGGTTGCCAAATTGAATTATCTCTTATAGTTTCCGAGATATGGACTATCGATAATTTACACCTTAGGCTCTGCTTCTAACTTGGGCCCAAATTGTAAAATAGTCTTACCTATTGGCGATTTCGTTCCAATTCACATTCCAAGTAATATTCGGCATGCTAATTACATTGCCGGTTGCCAAATTGCATTATCTCTTATAGTTTCCGAGATATGGACTATCGATAATTTACACCTTAGGCTCTGCTTCTAACTTGGGCCCAAATTGTAAAATGGTCTTATCTATTGGCGATTTCGTTCCAATTCACATTCCAAGTAATATTCGGCATGCTAATTACATTGCCGGTTGCCAAATTGCATTATCTCTTATAGTTTCGGAGATATGGACTATCGATAATTTACACCTTAGGCTCTGCTTCTAACTTGGGCCCAAATTGTAAAATGGTCTTATCTATTGGCGATTTCGTCCCAATTCACATTCCAAGTGATATTCGGCATGCTAATTACATTGCCGGTTGCGAAATTGCATTATCTCTTATAGTTTCCGAGATATGGACTATCAATAATTTACACCTTAGGCTCTGCTTCTAACTTGGGCCCAAATTGTAAAATGGTCTTATCTATTGGCGATTTCGTTCCAATTCACATTCCAAGTAATATTCGGCATGCTAATTACATTGCCGGTTGCAAAATTGCATTATCTCTTATAGTTTCCGAGATATGGACTATCGATAATTTACACCTTAGGCTCTGCTTCTAACTTGGGCCCAAATTGTAAAATGGTCTTATCTATTGGCGATTTCGTTCCAATTCACATTCCAAGTAATATTCGGCATGCTAATTACATTGCCGGTTGCCAAATTGCATTATCTCTTATAGTTTCCGAGATATGGACTATCGATAATTTACACCTTAAGCTCTGCTTCTAACTTGGGCCCAAATTGTAAAATGGTCTTATCTATTGGCGATTTCGTTCCAATTCACATTCCAAGTAATATTCGGCATGCTAATTACATTGCCGGTTGCCAAATTGCATTATCTCTTATAGTTTCCGAGATATGGACTATCGATAATTTACATCTTAGGCTCTGCTTCTAACTTGGGCCCAAATTGTAAAATCGTCTTATCTATTGGCGATTTCGTTCCAATTCACATTCCAAGTAATATTCGGCATGCTAATTACATTGCCGGTTGCCAAATTGCATTATCTCTTATAGTTTCCGAGAAATGGACTATCGATAATTTACACCTTAGGCTCTGCTTCTAACTTGGGCCCAAATTGTAAAATGGTCTTATCTATTGGCGATTTCGTTCCAATTCACATTCCAGGTAATATCCGGCATGCTAATTACATTGCCGGTTGCCAAATTGAATTATCTCTTATAGTTTCCGAGATATGGACTATCGATAATTTACACCTTAGGCTCTGCTTCTAACTTGGGCCCAAATTGTAAAATGGTCTTATCTATTGGCGATTTCGTTCCAATTCACATTCCAAGTAATATTCGGCATGCTAATTACATTGCCGGTTGCCAAATTGCATTATCTCTTATAGTTTCCGAGATATGGACTATCGATAATTTACACCTTAGGCTCTGCTTCTAACTTGGGCCCAAATTGTAAAATGGTCTTATCTATTGGCGATTTCGTTCCAATTCACATTCCAAGTAATATTCGGCATGCTAATTACATTGTCGGTTGCCAAATTGAATTATCTCTTATAGTTTCCGAGATATGGACTATCGATAATTTACACCTTAGGCTCTGCTTCTAACTTGGGCCCAAATTGTAAAATAGTCTTACCTATTGGCGATTTCGTTCCAATTCACATTCCAAGTAATATTCGGCATGCTAATTACATTGCCGGTTGCCAAATTGCATTATCTCTTATAGTTTCCGAGATATGGACTATCGATAATTTACACCTTAGGCTCTGCTTCTAACTTGGGCCCAAATTGTAAAATGGTCTTATCTATTGGCGATTTCGTTCCAATTCACATTCCAAGTAATATTCGGCATGCTAATTACATTGCCGGTTGCCAAATTGCATTATCTCTTATAGTTTCGGAGATATGGACTATCGATAATTTACACCTTAGGCTCTGCTTCTAACTTGGGCCCAAATTGTAAAATGGTCTTATCTATTGGCGATTTCGTCCCAATTCACATTCCAAGTGATATTCGGCATGCTAATTACATTGCCGGTTGCGAAATTGCATTATCTCTTATAGTTTCCGAGATATGGACTATCAATAATTTACACCTTAGGCTCTGCTTCTAACTTGGGCCCAAATTGTAAAATGGTCTTATCTATTGGCGATTTCGTTCCAATTCACATTCCAAGTAATATTCGGCATGCTAATTACATTGCCGGTTGCAAAATTGCATTATCTCTTATAGTTTCCGAGATATGGACTATCGATAATTTACACCTTAGGCTCTGCTTCTAACTTGGGCCCAAATTGTAAAATGGTCTTATCTATTGGCGATTTCGTTCCAATTCACATTCCAAGTAATATTCGGCATGCTAATTACATTGCCGGTTGCCAAATTGCATTATCTCTTATAGTTTCCGAGATATGGACTATCGATAATTTACACCTTAAGCTCTGCTTCTAACTTGGGCCCAAATTGTAAAATGGTCTTATCTATTGGCGATTTTGTTCCAATTCACATTCCAAGTAATATTCGGCATGCTAATTACATTGCCGGTTGCCAAATTGCATTATCTCTTATAGTTTCCGAGATATGGACTATCGATAATTTACATCTTAGGCTCCGCTTCTAACTTGGGCCCAAATTGTAAAATCGTCTTATCTATTGGCGATTTCGTTCCAATTCACATTCCAAGTAATATTCGGCATGCTAATTACATTGCCGGTTGCCAAATTGCATTATCTCTTATAGTTTCCGAGAAATGGACTATCGATAATTTACACCTTAGGCTCTGCTTCTAACTTGGGCCCAAATTGTAAAATGGTCTTATCTATTGGCGATTTCGTTCCAATTCACATTCCAGGTAATATCCGGCATGCTAATTACATTGCCGGTTGCCAAATTGAATTATCTCTTATAGTTTCCGAGATATGGACTATCGATAATTTACACCTTAGGCTCTGCTTCTAACTTGGGCCCAAATTGTAAAATGGTCTTATCTATTGGCGATTTCGTTCCAATTCACATTCCAAGTAATATTCGGCATGCTAATTACATTGTCGGTTTCCAAATTGCATTATCTCTTATAGTTTCCGAGATATGGACTATCGATAATTTACACCTTAGGCTCTGCTTCTAACTTGGGCCCAAATTGTAAAATGGTCTTATCTATTGGCGATTTCGTTCCAATTCACATTCCAAGTAATATTCGGCATGCTAATTACATTGCCGGTTGCCAAATTGCATTATCTCTTATAGTTTCCGAGATATGGACTATCGATAATTTACACCTTAGGCTCTGCTTCTAACTTGGGCCCAAATTGTAAAATGGTCTTATCTATTGGCGATTTCGTCCCAATTCACATTCCAAGTGATATTCGGCATGCTAATTACATTGCCGGTTGCGAAATTGCATTATCTCTTATAGTTTCCGAGATATGGACTATCGATAATTTACACCTTAGGCTCTGCTTCTAACTTGGGCCCAAATTTTAAAATGGTCTTATCTATTGGCGATTTCGTTCCAATTCACATTCCAAGTAATATACGGCATGCTAATTACATTGCCGGTTGCCAAATTGCATTATCTCTTATAGTTTCCGAGATATGGACTATCGATAATTTACACCTTAGGCTCTGCTTCTAACCTGGGCCCAAATTGTAAAATGGTCTTACCTATTGGCGATTTAGTTCCAATTTACATTCCAAGTAATATTCGGCATGCTAATTACATTGCCGGTTGCCAAATTGCATTATCTCTTATAGTTTCCGAGATATGTACTATCGATAATTTACACCTTAGGCTCTGCTTCTAACTTGGGCCCAAATTGTAAAATGGTCTTATCTATTGGCGATTTCGTTCCAATTCACATTCCAAGTAATATTCGGCATGCTAATTACATTGCCGGTTGCCAAATTGCATTATCTCTTATAGTTTCCGAGATATGGACTATCGATAATTTACACCTTAGGCTCTGCTTCTAACTTGGGCCCAAATTGTAAAATGGTCTTATCTATTGGCGATTTCGTCCCAATTCACATTCCAAGTGATATTCGGCATGCTAATTACATTGCCGGTTGCTAAATTGCATTATCTCTTATAGTTTCCGAGATATGGACTATCAATAATTTACACCTTAGGCTCTGCTTCTAACTTGGGCCCAAATTGTAAAATGGTCTTATCTATTGGCGATTTCGTTCCAATTCACATTCCAAGTAATATTCGGCATGCTAATTACATTGCCGGTTGCCAAATTGCATTATCTCTTATAGTTTCCGAGATATGGACTATCGATAATTTACACCTTAGGCTCTGCTTCTAACTTGGGCCCAAATTGTAAAATGGCCTTATCTATTGGCGATTTCGTTCCAATTCACATTCCAAGTAATATTCGGCATGCTAATTACAGTGCCGGTTGCCAAATTGCATTATCTCTTATAGTTTCCGAGATATGGACTATCTATAATTTACACCTTAGGCTCTGCTTCTAACTTGGGCCCAAATTGTAAAATGGTCTTATCTATTGGCGATTTCGTTCCAATTCACATTCCAAGTAATATTCGGCATGCTAATTACATTGCCGGTTGCCAAATTGCATTAACTCTTATAGTTTCCGAGATATGGACTATCGATAATTTACACCTTAGGCTCTGCTTCTAACTTGGGCCCAAATTGTAAAATGGTCTTATCTATTGGCGATTTCGTTCCAATTCACATTCCAAGTAATATTCGGCATGCTAATTACATTGCCGGTTGCCAAATTGCATTATCTCTTATAGTTTCCGAGATATGGACTATCAATAATTTACACCTTAGGCTCTGCTTCTAACTTGGGCCCAAATTGTAAAATGGTCTTATCTATTGGCGATTTCGTTCCAATTCACATTCCAAGTAATATTCGGCATGCTAATTACATTGCCGGTTGCCAAATTGCATTATCTCTTATAGTTTCCGAGATATGGACTATCGATAATTTACACCTTAGGCTCTGCTTCTAACTTGGGCCCAAATTGTAAAATGGTCTTACCTATTGGCGATTTCGTTCCAATTCACACTCCAAGTAATATTCGGCATGCTAATTACATTGCCGGTTGCGAAATTGCATTATCTCTTATAGTTTCCGAGATATGGACTATCAATAATTTACACCTTAGGCTCTGCTTCTAACTTGGGCCCAAATTGTAAAATGGTCTTATCTATTGGCGATTTCGTTCCAATTCACATTCCAAGTAATATTCGGCATGCTAATTACATTGCCGGTTGCCAAATTGCATTAACTCTTATAGTTTCCGAGATATGGACTATCGATAATTTACACCTTAGGCTCTGCTTCTAACTTGGGCCCAAATTGTAAAATGGTCTTATCTATTGGCGATTTCGTTCCAATTCACATTCCAAGTAATATTCGGCATGCTAATTACATTGCCGGTTGCCAAATTGCATTATCTCTTATAGTTTCCGAGATATGGACTATCGATAATTTACAACATAGGCTCTGCTTATAACTTGGGCCCAAATTGTAAAATGGTCTTATCTATTGGCGATTTCGTTCCAATTCACATTCCAAGTAATATTCGGCATGCTAATTACATTGCCGGTTGCCAAATTGCATTATCTCTTATAGTTTCCGAGATATGGACTATCGATAATTTACACCTTAGGCTCTGCTTCTAACTTGGGCCCAAATTGTAAAATGGTCTTATCTATTGGCGATTTCGTTCCAATTCACATTCCAAGTAATATTCGACATGCTAATTACATTGCCGGTTGCCAAATTGCATTATCTCTTATAGTTTCCGAGATATGGACTATCGATAATTTACACCTTAGGCTCTGCTTCTAACTTGGGCCCAAATTGTAAAATGGTCTTATCTATTGGCGATTTCGTCCCAATTCACATTCCAAGTGATATTCGGCATGCTAATTACATTGTCGGTTGCGAAATTGCATTATCTCTTATAGTTTCCGAGATATGGACTATCAATAATTTACACCTTAGGCTCTGCTTCTAACTTGGGCCCAAATTTTAAAATGGTCTTATCTATTGGCGATTTCGTTCCAATTCACATTCCAAGTAATATTCGGCATGCTAATTACATTGCCGGTTGCCAAATTGCATTATCTCTTATAGTTTCCGAGATATGGACTATCGATAATTTACACCTTAGGCTCTGCTTCTAACTTGGGCCCAAATTGTAAAATGGTCTTATCTATTGGCGATTTCGTCCCAATTCACATTCCAAGTGATATTCGGCATGCTAATTACATTGCCGATTGCGAAATTGCATTATCTCTTATAGTTTCCGAGATATGGACTATCAATAATTTACACCTTAGGCTCTGCTTCTAACTTGGGCCCAAATTGTAAAATGGTCTTATCTATTGGCGATTTCGTTCCAATTCACATTCCAAGTAATATTCGGCATGCTAATTACATTGCCGGTTGCCAAATTGCATTATCTCTTATAGTTTCCGAGATATGGACTATCGATAATTTACACCTTAGGCTCTGCTTCTAACTTGGGCCCAAATTGTAAAATGGTCTTATCTATTGGCGATTTCGTTCCAATTCACACTCCAAGTAATATTCGGCATGCTAATTACATTGCCGGTTGCGAAATTGCATTCTCTCTTATAGTTTCCGAGATATGGACTATCAATAATTTACACCTTAGGCTCTGCTTCTAACTTGTTCCCAAATTGTAAAATGGTCTTATCTATTGGCGATTTCGTTCCAATTCACATTCCAAGTAATATTCGGCATGCTAATTACATTGCCGGTTGCCAAATTGCATTATCTCTTATAGTTTCCGAGATATGGACTATCGATAATTTACACCTTAGGCTCTGCTTCTAACTTGGGCCCAAATTGTAAAATGGTCTTATCTATTGGCGATTTCGTTCCAATTCACACTCCAAGTAATATTCGGCATGCTAATTACATTGCCGGTTGCGAAATTGCATTCTCTCTTATAGTTTCCGAGATATGGACTATCAATAATTTACACCTTAGGCTCTGCTTCTAACTTGGGCCCAAATTGTAAAATGGTCTTATCTATTGGCGATTTCGTTCCAATTCACATTCCAAGTAATATTCGGCATGCTAATTACATTGCCGGTTGCCAAATTGCATTATCTCTTATAGTTTCCGAGATATGGACTATCGATAATTTACACCTTAGGCTCTGCTTCTAACTTGGGCCCAAATTGTAAAATGGTCTTATCTATTGGCGATTTCGTTCCAATTCACATTCCAAGTAATATTCGGCATGATAATTACATTGCCGGTTGCCAAATTGCATTATCTCTTATAGTTTCCGAAATATGGACTATCGATAATTTACACCTTAGCCTCTGCTTCTAACTTGGGACCAAATTGTAAAATGGTCTTATCTATTGGCGTTTTCGTTCCAATTCACATTACAAGTAATATTCGGCATGCTAATTACATTGCCGGTTGCCAAATTGCATTATCTCTTATAGTTTCCGAGATATGGACTATCGATAATTTACACCTTAGGCTTCTAACTTGGGCCCAAATTGTAAAATGGTCTTCTCTATTGGCGATTTCGTTCCAATTCACATTCCAAGTAATATTCGGCATGCTAATTACATTGCCGGTTGCCAAATTGCATTATCTCTTATAGTTTCCGAGATATGGACTATCGATAATTTACACCTTAGGCTCTGCTTCTAACTTGGGCCCAAATTGTAAAATGGTCTTATCTATTGGCGATTTCGTTCCAATTCACATTCCAAGTAATATTCGGCATGCTAATTACATTGCCGGTTGCCAAATTGCATTATCTCTTATAGTTTCCGAGATATGGACTATCGATAATTTACACCTTAGGCTCTGCTTCTAACTTGGGCCCAAATTGTAAAATGGTCTTCTCTATTGGCGATTTCGTTCCAATTCACATTCCAAGTAATATTCGGCATGCTAATTACATTGCCGGTTGCCAAATTGCATTATCTCTTATAGTTTCCGAGATATGGACTATCGATAATTTACACCTTAGGCTCTGCTTCTAACTTGGGCCCAAATTGTAAAATGGTCTTCTCTATTGGCGATTTCGTTCCAATTCACATTCCAAGTAATATTCGGCATGCTAATTACATTGCCGGTTGCCAAATTGCATTATCTCTTATAGTTTCCGAGATATGGACTATCGATAATTTACACCTTAGGCTCTGCCTCTAATTTGGGCCCAAATTGTAAAATCGTCTTATCTATTGGCGATTTCGTTCCAATTCACATTCCAACTAATATTCGGCATGCTAATTACACTGCCGGTTGCCAAATTGCATTATCTCTTATAGTTTCCGAGATATGGACTATCGGTAATTTACACCTTAGGCTCTGCTTCTAACTTGGGCCCAAATTGTAAAATGGTCTTATCTATTGGCGATTTCGTTCCAATTCACATTCCAAGTAATATCCGGCATGCTAATTACATTGCCGGTTGCCAAATTGAATTACCTCTTATAGTTTCCGAGATATGGACTATCGATAATTTACACCTTAGGCTCTGCTTCTAACTTGGGCCCAAATTGTAAAATGGTCTTATCTATTGGCGATTTCCATCCAATTCACATTCCAGGTAATATCCGGCATGCTAATTACATTGCCGGTTGCCAAATTGCATTATCTCTTATAGTTTCCGAGATATGGACTATCGATAATTTACACCTTAGGCTCTGCTTCTAACTTGGGCCCAAATTGTAAAATGGTCTTATCTATTGGCGATTTCGTTCCAATTCACATTCCAAGTAATATTCGGCATGCTAATTACATTGCCGGTTGCCAAATTGCATTATCTCTTATAGTTTCCGAGATATGGACTATCGATAATTTACACATTAGGCTCTGCTTCTAACTTGGGCCCAAATTGTAAAATGGTCTTATCTATTGGCGATTTCGTTCCAATTCACATTCCAAGTAATATTCGGCATGCTAATTACATTGCCGGTTGCCAAATTGCATTATCTCTTATAGTTTCCAAGATATGGACTATCGATAATTTACACCTTAGGCTCTGCTTCTAACTTGGGCCCAAATTGTAAAATGGTCTTATCTATTGGCGATTTCGTTCCAATTCACATTCCAAGTAATATTCGGCATGCTAATTACATTGCCGGTTGCCAAATTGCATTATCTCTTATAGTTTCCGAGATATGGACTATCGATAATTTACACCTTAAGCTCTGCTTCTAACTTGGGCCCAAATTGTAAAATGGTCTTATCTATTGGCGATTTCGTTCCAATTCACATTCCAAGTAATATTCGGCATGCTAATTACATTGCCGGTTGCCAAATTGCATTATCTCTTATAGTTTCCGAGATATGGACTATCGATAATTTACACCTTAGGCTCTGCTTCTAACTTGGGCCCAAATTGTAAAATGGTCTTATCTATTGGCGATTTCGTTCCAATTCACACTCCTAGTAATATTCGGCATGCTAATTACATTGCCGGTTGCGAAATTGCATTATCTCTTATAGTTTCCGAGATATGGACTATCGATAATTTACACCTTAGGCTCTGCTTCTAACTTGGGCCCAAATTGTAAAATGGCCTTATCTATTGGCGATTTCGTCCCAATTCACATTCCAAGTAATATTCGGCATGCTAATTACATTGCCGGTTGCGAAATTGCATTATCTCTTATAGTTTCAGAGATATGGACTATCGATAATTTACTCCTTAGGCTCTGCTTCTAACTTGGGCCCAAATTGTAAAATGGACTTATCTATTGGCAATTTCGTTCCAATTCTCATTCCAAGTAATATTCGGCATGCTAATTACATTGCCGGTTGCCAAATTGCATTATCTCTTATAGTTTCCGAGATATGGACTATCGATAATTTACACCTTAGGCTCTGCTTCTAACTTGGGCCCAAATTGTAAAATGGTCTTATCTATTGGCGATTTCGTTCCAATTCACATTCCAAGTAATATTCGGCATGCTAATTACATTGCCGGTTGCCAAATTGCATTAACTCTTATAGTTTCCGTGATATGGACTATCGATAATTTACACCTTAGGCTCTGCTTCTAACTTGGGCCCAAATTGTAAAATGGTCTTATCTATTGGCGATTTCGTTCCAATTCACATTCCAAGTAATATTCGGCATGCTAATTACATTGGCGGTTGCCAAATTGCATTTTCTCTTATAGTTTCCGAGATATGGACTATCGATTATTTACACCATAGGCTCTGCTTCTAACTTGGGCCCAAATTGTAAAATGGTCTTACCTATTGGCGATTTCGTTCCAATTCACAATCCAAGTAATATTCGTTATGCTAATTACATTGCCGGTTGCCAAATTGCATTATCTCTTATAGTTTCCGAGATATGGACTATCGATAATTTACACCTTAGGCTCTGCTTCTAACTTGGGCCCAAATTGTAAAATGGTCTTATCTATTGGCGATTTCGTTCCAATTCACATTCCAAGTAATATTCGGCATGCTAATTACATTGCCGGTTGCCAAATTGCATTATCTCTTATAGTTTCCGAGATATGGACTATCGATAATTTACACCTTAGGCTCTGCTTCTAACTTGGGCCCAAATTGTAAAATGGTCTTATCTATTGGCGATTTCGTCCCAATTCACATTCCAAGTGATATTCGACATGCTAATTACATTGCCGGTTGCGAAATTGCATTATCTCTTATAGTTTCCGAGATATGGACTATCAATAATTTACACCTTAGGCTCTGCTTCTAACTTGGGCCCAAATTGTAAAATGGTCTTATCTATTGGCGATTTCGTTCCAATTCACATTCCAAGTAATTTTCGGCATGCTAATTACATTGCCGGTTGCCAAATTGCATTATCTCTTATAGTTTCCGAGATATGGACTATCGATAATTTACACCTTAGGCTCTGCTTCTAACTTGGGCCCAAATTGTAAAATGGTATTATCTATTGGCGATTTCGTTCCAATTCACATTCCAAGTAATATTCGGCATGCTAATTACATTGCCGGTTGCCAAATTGCATTATCTCTTATAGTTTCCGAGATATGGACTATCGATAATTTACACCTTAGGCTCTGCTTCTAACTTGGGCCCAAATTGTAAAATGGTCTTATCTATTGGCGATTTCGTTCCAATTCACATTCCAAGTAATATTCGGCATGCTAATTACATTGCCGGTTGCCAAATTGCATTATCTCTTATAGTTTCCGAGATATGGACTATCGATAATTTACACCTTAGTCTCTGCTTCTAACTTGGGCCCATATTGTAAAATGGTCTTATCTATTGGCGATTTCGTTCCAATTCACACTCCAAGTAATATTCGGCATGCTAATTACATTGTCGGTTGCGAAATTGCATTATCTCTTATAGTTTCCGAGATATGGACTATCGATAATTTACACCTTAGGCTCTGCTTCTAACTTGGGCCCAAATTGTAAAATGGTCATATCTATTGGCGATTTCGTTCCAATTCACATTCCAAGTAATATTCGGCATGCTAATTACATTGCCGGTTGCCAAATTGCATTATCTCTTATAGTTTCCGAGATATGGACTATCGATAATTTACACCTTAGGCTCTGCTTCTAACTTGGGCCCAAATTGTAAAATGGTCTTATCTATTGGCGATTTCGTTCCAATTCACATTCCAAGTAATATTCGGCATGCTAATTACATTGCCGGTTGCCAAATTGCATTATCTCTTATAGTTTCCTAGATATGGACTATCGATAATTTACACCTTAGGCTCTGCTTCTAACTTGGGCCCAAATTGTAAAATGGTCTTATCTATTGGCGATTTCGTCCCAATTCACATTCCAAGTGATATTCGGCATGCTAATTACATTGCCGGTTGCGAAATTGCATTATCTCTTATAGTTTCCGAGATATGGACTATCAATAATTTACACCTTAGGCTCTGCTTCTAACTTGGGCCCAAATTGTAAAATGGTCTTATCTATTGGCGATTTCGTTCCAATTCACATTCCAAGTAATATTCGGCATGCTAATTACATTGCCGGTTGCCAAATTGCATTATCTCTTATAGTTTCCGAGATATGGACTATCGATAATTTACACCTTAGGCTCTGCTTCTAACTTGGGCCCAAATTGTAAAATGGTCTTAACTATTGGCGATTTCGTTCCAATTCACATTCCAAGTAATATTCGGCATGCTAATTACATTGCCGGTTGCCAAATTGCATTATCTCTTATAGTTTCCGAGATATGAACTATCGATAATTTACACCTTAGGCTCTGCTTCTAACTTGGGCCCAAATTGTAAAATGGTCTTATCTATTGGCGATTTCGTTCCAATTCACATTCCAAGTAATATTCGGCATGCTAATTACATTGCCGGTTGCCAAATTGCATTATCTCTTATAGTTTCCGAGATATGGACTATCGATAATTTACACCATAGGCTCTGCTTCTAACTTGGGCCCAAATTGTAAAATGGTCTTATCTATAGGCGATTTCGTTCCAATTCACATTCCAAGTAATATTCGGCATGCTAATTACATTGCCGGTTGCCAAATTGCATTATCTCTTATAGTTTCCGAGATATGGACTATCGATAATTTACACCTTAGGCTCTGCTTCTAACTTGCTCCCAAATTGTAAAATGGTCTTATCTATTGGCGATTTCGTTCCAATTCACATTCCAAGTAATATTCGGCATGCTAATTACATTGCCGGTTGCCAAATTGCATTATCTCTTATAGTTTCCGAGATATGGACTATCGATAATTTACACCTTAGGCTCTGCTTCTAACTTGGGCCCAAATTGTAAAATGGTCTTATCTATTGGCGATTTCGTTCCAATTCTCATTCCAAGTAATATTCGGCATGCTAATTACATTGCCGGTTGCCAAATTGAATTATCTCTTATAGTTTCCGAGATATGGACTATCGATAATTTACACCTTAGGCTCTGCTTCTAACTTGGGCCGAAATTGTAAAATGGTCTTATCTATTGGCGATTTCGTTCCAATTCACATTCCAAGTAATATTGGGCATGCTAATTACATTGCCGGTTGCCAAATTGCATTATCTCTTATAGTTTCCGAGATATGGACTATCGATAATTTACACCATAGGCTCTGCTTCTAACTTGGGCCCAAATTGTAAAATGGTCTTATCTATTGGCGATTTCGTTCCAATTCACATTCCAAGTAATATTCGGCATGCTAATTACATTGCCGGTTGCCAAATTGCATTATCTCTTATAGTTTCCGAGATATGGACTATCGATAATTTACACCTTAGTCTCTGCTTCTAACTTGCTCCCAAATTGTAAAATGGTCTTATCTATTGGCGATTTCGTTCCAATTCACATTCCAAGTAATATTCGGCATGCTAATTACATTGCCGGTTGCCAAATTGTATTATCTCTTATAGTTTCCGAGATATGGACTATCGATAATTTACACCTTAGGCTCTGCTTCTAACTCGGGCCCAAATTGTAAAATGGTCTTACCTATTGGCGATTTCGTTCCAATTCACATTCCAAGTAATATTCGGCATGCTAATTACATTGCCGGTTGCCAAATTGCATTATCTCTTATAGTTTCCGAGATATGGACTATCGATAATTTACACCTTAGGCTCTGCTTCTAACTTGGGCCCAAATTGTAAAATGGTCTTATCTATTGGCGATTTCGTTCCAATTCACATTCCAAGTAATATTCGGCATGCTAATTACATTGCCGGTTGCCAAATTGCATTATCTCAAATAGTTTCCGAGATATGGACTATCGATAATTTACACCTTAGGCTCTGCTTCTAACTTGGGCCCAAATTGTAAAATGGTCTTATCTATTGGCGATTTCGTCCCAATTCACATTCCAAGTGATATTCGGCATGCTAATTACATTGCCGGTTGCGAAATTGCATTATCTCTTATAGTTTCCGAGATATGGACTATCAATAATTTACACCTTAGGCTCTGCTTCTAACTTGGGTCCAAATTGTAAAATGGTCTTATCTATTGGCGATTTCGTTCCAATTCACATTCCAAGTAATATTCGGCATGCTAATTACATTGCCGGTTGCCAAATTGCATTATCTCTTATAGTTTCCGAGATATGGACTATCGATAATTTACACCTTAGGCTCTGCTTCTAACTTGGGCCCAAATTGTAAAATGGTCTTATCTATTGGCGATTTCGTTCCAATTCACATTCCAAGTAATATTCGGCATGCTAATTACATTGCCGGTTGCCAAATTGCATTATCTCTTATAGTTTCCGAGATATGGACTATCGATAATTTACACCTTAGGATCTGCTTCTAACTTGGGCCCAAATTGTAAAATGGTCTTATCTATTGGCGATTTCGTTCCAATTCACATTCCAAGTAATATTCGGCATGCTAATTACATTGCCGGTTGCCAAATTGCATTATCTCTTATAGTTTCCGAGATATGGACTATCGATAATTTACACCTTAGGCTCTGCTTCTAACTTGGGCCCAAATTGTAAAATGGTCTTATCTATTGGCGATTTCGTCCCAATTCACATTCCAAGTGATATTCGGCATGCTAATTACATTGCCGGTTGCGAAATTGCATTATCTCTTATAGTTTCCGAGATATGGACTATCAATAATTTACACCTTAGGCTCCGCTTCTTACTTGGGTCCAAATTGTAAAATGGTCTTATCTATTGGCGATTTCGTTCCAATTCACATTCCAAGAAATATTCGGCATGCTAATTACATTGCCGGTTGCCAAATTGCATTATCTCTTATAGTTTCCGAGATATGGACTATCGATAATTTACACCTTAGGCTCTGCTTCTAACTTGGGCCCAAATTGTAAAATGGTCTTATCTATTGGCGATTTCGTTCCAATTCACATTCCAAGTAATATTCGGCATGCTAATTACATTGCCGGTTACCAAATTGCATTATCTCTTATAGTTTCCGAGATATGGACTATCGATAATTTACACCTTAGGCTCTGCTTCTAACTTGGGCCCAAATTGTAAAATGGTCTTATCTATTGGCGATTTCGTTCCAATTCACATTCCAAGTGATATTCGGCATGCTAATTACATTGCCGGTTGCGAAATCTCTTATAGTTTCCGAGATATGGACTATCGATAATTTATACCTTAGGCTCTGCTTCTAACTTGGGCCCAAATTGTAAAATGGTCTTATCTATTGGCGATTTCGTTCCAATTCACATTCCAAGTAATATTCGGCATGCTAATTACATTACCGGTTGCCAAATTGCATTATCTCTTATAGTTTCCGAGATATGGACTATCGATAATTTACACCTTAGGCTCTGCTTCTAACTTGGGCCCAAATTGTAAAATGGTCTTATCTATTGGCGATTTCGTTCCAATTCACATTCCAAGTAATATTCGGCATGCTAATTACATTACCGGTTGCCAAATTGCATTATCTCTTATAGTTTCCGAGATATGGACTATCGATAATTTACACCTTAGGCTCTGCTTCTAACTTGGGCCCAAATTGTAAAATGGTCTTATCTATTGGCGATTTCGTTCCAATTCACATTCCAAGTAATATTCGGCATGCTAATTACATTGCCGGTTACCAAATTGCATTATCTCTTATAGTTTCCGAGATATGGACTATCGATAATTTACACCTTAGGCTCTGCTTCTAACTTGGGCCCAAATTGTAAAATGGTCTTATCTATTGGCGATTTCGTTCCAATTCACATTCCAAGTAATATTCGGCATGCTAATTACATTGCCGGTTGCCGAATTGCATTATCTCTTATAGTTTCTGAGATATGGACTATCGATAATTTACACCTTAGGCTCTGCTTCTAACTTGGGCCCAAATTGTAAAATGGTCTTATCTATTGGCGATTTAGTTGCAATTCACATTCCAAGTAATATTCGGCATGCTAATTACATTGCCGGTTGCCAAATTGCATTATCTCTTATAGTTTCCGAGATATGGACTATCGATAATTTACACCTTAGGCTCTGCTTCTAACTTGGGCCCAAATTGTAAAATGGTCTTATCTATTGGCGATTTCGTTCCAATTCACATTCCAAGTAATATTCGGCATGCTAATTACATTGCCGGTTGCCAAATTGCATTATCTCTTATAGTTTCCGAGATATGGACTATCGATAATTTACACCTTAGGCTCTGCTTCTAACTTGGGCCCAAATTGTAAAATGGTCTTATCTATTGGCGATTTCGTTCCAATTCACATTCCAAGTAATATTCGGCATGCTAATTACATTGCCGGTTGCCAAATTGCATTATCTCTTATAGTTTCCGAGATATGGACTATCGATAATTTACACCTTAGGCTCTGCTTCTAACTTGCTCCCAAATTGTAAAATGGTCTTATCTATTGGCGATTTCGTTCCAATTCACATTCCAAGTAATATTCGGCATGCTAATTACATTGCCGGTTGCCAAATTGCATTATCTCTTATAGTTTCCGAGATATGGACTATCGATAATTTACACCTTAGGCTCTGCTTCTAACTTGGGCCCAAATTGTAAAATGGTCTTATCTATTGGCGATTTCGTTCCAATTCTCATTCCAAGTAATATTCGGCATGCTAATTACATTGCCGGTTGCCAAATTGAATTATCTCTTATAGTTTCCGAGATATGGACTATCGATAATTTACACCTTAGGCTCTGCTTCTAACTTGGGCCGAAATTGTAAAATGGTCTTATCTATTGGCGATTTCGTTCCAATTCACATTCCAAGTAATATTGGGCATGCTAATTACATTGCCGGTTGCCAAATTGCATTATCTCTTATAGTTTCCGAGATATGGACTATCGATAATTTACACCATAGGCTCTGCTTCTAACTTGGGCCCAAATTGTAAAATGGTCTTATCTATTGGCGATTTCGTTCCAATTCACATTCCAAGTAATATTCGGCATGCTAATTACATTGCCGGTTGCCAAATTGCATTATCTCTTATAGTTTCCGAGATATGGACTATCGATAATTTACACCTTAGTCTCTGCTTCTAACTTGCTCCCAAATTGTAAAATGGTCTTATCTATTGGCGATTTCGTTCCAATTCACATTCCAAGTAATATTCGGCATGCTAATTACATTGCCGGTTGCCAAATTGTATTATCTCTTATAGTTTCCGAGATATGGACTATCGATAATTTACACCTTAGGCTCTGCTTCTAACTCGGGCCCAAATTGTAAAATGGTCTTACCTATTGGCGATTTCGTTCCAATTCACATTCCAAGTAATATTCGGCATGCTAATTACATTGCCGGTTGCCAAATTGCATTATCTCTTATAGTTTCCGAGATATGGACTATCGATAATTTACACCTTAGGCTCTGCTTCTAACTTGGGCCCAAATTGTAAAATGGTCTTATCTATTGGCGATTTCGTTCCAATTCACATTCCAAGTAATATTCGGCATGCTAATTACATTGCCGGTTGCCAAATTGCATTATCTCAAATAGTTTCCGAGATATGGACTATCGATAATTTACACCTTAGGCTCTGCTTCTAACTTGGGCCCAAATTGTAAAATGGTCTTATCTATTGGCGATTTCGTCCCAATTCACATTCCAAGTGATATTCGGCATGCTAATTACATTGCCGGTTGCGAAATTGCATTATCTCTTATAGTTTCCGAGATATGGACTATCAATAATTTACACCTTAGGCTCTGCTTCTAACTTGGGTCCAAATTGTAAAATGGTCTTATCTATTGGCGATTTCGTTCCAATTCACATTCCAAGTAATATTCGGCATGCTAATTACATTGCCGGTTGCCAAATTGCATTATCTCTTATAGTTTCCGAGATATGGACTATCGATAATTTACACCTTAGGCTCTGCTTCTAACTTGGGCCCAAATTGTAAAATGGTCTTATCTATTGGCGATTTCGTTCCAATTCACATTCCAAGTAATATTCGGCATGCTAATTACATTGCCGGTTGCCAAATTGCATTATCTCTTATAGTTTCCGAGATATGGACTATCGATAATTTACACCTTAGGATCTGCTTCTAACTTGGGCCCAAATTGTAAAATGGTCTTATCTATTGGCGATTTCGTTCCAATTCACATTCCAAGTAATATTCGGCATGCTAATTACATTGCCGGTTGCCAAATTGCATTATCTCTTATAGTTTCCGAGATATGGACTATCGATAATTTACACCTTAGGCTCTGCTTCTAACTTGGGCCCAAATTGTAAAATGGTCTTATCTATTGGCGATTTCGTCCCAATTCACATTCCAAGTGATATTCGGCATGCTAATTACATTGCCGGTTGCGAAATTGCATTATCTCTTATAGTTTCCGAGATATGGACTATCAATAATTTACACCTTAGGCTCTGCTTCTTACTTGGGTCCAAATTGTAAAATGGTCTTATCTATTGGCGATTTCGTTCCAATTCACATTCCAAGAAATATTCGGCATGCTAATTACATTGCCGGTTGCCAAATTGCATTATCTCTTATAGTTTCCGAGATATGGACTATCGATAATTTACACCTTAGGCTCTGCTTCTAACTTGGGCCCAAATTGTAAAATGGTCTTATCTATTGGCGATTTCGTTCCAATTCACATTCCAAGTAATATTCGGCATGCTAATTACATTGCCGGTTACCAAATTGCATTATCTCTTATAGTTTCCGAGATATGGACTATCGATAATTTACACCTTAGGCTCTGCTTCTAACTTGGGCCCAAATTGTAAAATGGTCTTATCTATTGGCGATTTCGTTCCAATTCACATTCCAAGTGATATTCGGCATGCTAATTACATTGCCGGTTGCGAAATCTCTTATAGTTTCCGAGATATGGACTATCGATAATTTATACCTTAGGCTCTGCTTCTAACTTGGGCCCAAATTGTAAAATGGTCTTATCTATTGGCGATTTCGTTCCAATTCACATTCCAAGTAATATTCGGCATGCTAATTACATTACCGGTTGCCAAATTGCATTATCTCTTATAGTTTCCGAGATATGGACTATCGATAATTTACACCTTAGGCTCTGCTTCTAACTTGGGCCCAAATTGTAAAATGGTCTTATCTATTGGCGATTTCGTTCCAATTCACATTCCAAGTAATATTCGGCATGCTAATTACATTACCGGTTGCCAAATTGCATTATCTCTTATAGTTTCCGAGATATGGACTATCGATAATTTACACCTTAGGCTCTGCTTCTAACTTGGGCCCAAATTGTAAAATGGTCTTATCTATTGGCGATTTCGTTCCAATTCACATTCCAAGTAATATTCGGCATGCTAATTACATTGCCGGTTACCAAATTGCATTATCTCTTATAGTTTCCGAGATATGGACTATCGATAATTTACACCTTAGGCTCTGCTTCTAACTTGGGCCCAAATTGTAAAATGGTCTTATCTATTGGCGATTTCGTTCCAATTCACATTCCAAGTAATATTCGGCATGCTAATTACATTGCCGGTTGCCGAATTGCATTATCTCTTATAGTTTCTGAGATATGGACTATCGATAATTTACACCTTAGGCTCTGCTTCTAACTTGGGCCCAAATTGTAAAATGGTCTTATCTATTGGCGATTTAGTTGCAATTCACATTCCAAGTAATATTCGGCATGCTAATTACATTGCCGGTTGCCAAATTGCATTATCTCTTATAGTTTCCGAGATATGGACTATCGATAATTTACACCTTAGGCTCTGCTTCTAACTTGGGCCCAAATTGTAAAATGGTCTTATCTATTGGCGATTTCGTTCCAATTCACATTCCAAGTAATATTCGGCATGCTAATTACATTGCCGGTTGCCAAATTGCATTATCTCTTATAGTTTCCGAGATATGGACTATCGATAATTTACACCTTAGGCTCTGCTTCTAACTTGGGCCCAAATTGTAAAATGGTCTTATCAATTGGCGATTTCGTTCCAATTCACATTCCAAGTAATATTCGGCATGCTAATTACATTGCCGGTTGCCAAATTGCATGATCTCTTATAGTTTCCGAGATATGGACTATCGATAATTTATACCTTAGGCTCTGCTTCTAACTTGGGCCCAAATTGTAAAATGGTCTTATCTATTGGCGATTTCGTTCCAATTCACATTCCAAGTAATATTCGGCATGCTAATTACATTACCGGTTGCCAAATTGCATTATCTCTTATAGTTTCCGAGATATGGACTATCGATAATTTACACCTTAGGCTCTGCTTCTAACTTGGGCCCAAATTGTAAAATGGTCTTATCTATTGGCGATTTCGTTCCAATTCACATTCCAAGTAATATTCGGCATGCTAATTACATTGCCGGTTGCTAAATTGCATTATCTCTTATAGTTTCCGAGATATGGACTATCGATTATTTACACCTTAGGCTCTGCTTCTATCTTGGGCCCAAATTGTAAAATGGTCTTATCTATTGGCGATTTCGCTCCAATTCACATTCCAAGTAATATTCGGCATGCTAATTTCATTGCCGGTTGCCAAATTGCATTATCTCTTATAGTTTCCGAGATATGGACTATCGATAATTTACACCTTAGGCTCTGCTTCTAACTTGGGCCCAAATTGTAAAATGGTCTTATCTATTGGCGATTTCGTCCCAATTCACATTCCAAGTGATATTCGGCATGCTAATTACATTGCCGGTTGCGAAATTGCATTATCTCTTATAGTTTCCGAGATATGGACTATCAATAATTTACACCTTAGGCTCTGCTTCTAACTTGGGCCCAAATTGTAAAATGGTCTTATCTATTGGCGATTTCGTTCCAATTCACATTCCAAGTAATATTCGGCATGCTAATTACATTGCCGGTTGCCAAATTGCATTATCTCTTATAGTTTCCGAGATATGGACTATCGATAATTTACACCTTAGGCTCTGCTTCTAACTTGGGCCCAAATTGTAAAATGGTCTTATCTATTGGCGATTTAGATGCAATTCACATTCCAAGTAATATTCGGCATGCTAATTACATTGCCGGTTGCCAAATTGCATTATCTCTTATAGTTTCCGAGATATGGACTATCGATAATTTACACCTTAGGCTCTGCTTCTAACTTGGGCCCAAATTGTAAAATGGTCTTATCTATTGGCGATTTCGTTCCAATTCACATTCCAAGTAATATTCGGCATGCTAATTACATTGCCGGTTGCCAAATTGAATTATCTCTTATAGTTTCCGAGATATGGACTATCGATAATTTACACCTTAGGCTCTGCTTCTAACTTGGGCCGAAATTGTAAAATGGTCTTTTCTATTGGCGATTTCGTTCCAATTCACATTCCAAGTAATATTGGGCATGCTAATTACATTGCCGGTTGCCAAATTGCATTATCTCTTATAGTTTCCGAGATATGGACTATCGATAATTTACACCATAGGCTCTGCTTCTAACTTGGGCCCAAATTGTAAAATGGTCTTATCTATTGGCGATTTCTTTCCAATTCACATTCCAAGTAATATTCGGCATGCTAATTACATTGCCGGTTGCCAAATTGCATTATCTCTTATAGTTTCCGAGATATGGACTATCGATAATTTACACCTTAGTCTCTGCTTCTAACTTGCTCCCAAATTGTAAAATGGTCTTATCTATTGGCGATTTCGTTCCAATTCACATTCCAAGTAATATTCGGCATGCTAATTACATTGCCGGTTGCCAAATTGTATTATCTCTTATAGTTTCCGAGATATGGACTATCGATAATTTACACCTTAGGCTCTGCTTCTAACTTGGGCCCAAATTGTAAAATGGTCTTACCTATTGGCGATTTCGTTCCAATTCACATTCCAAGTAATATTCGGCATGCTAATTACATTGCCGGTTGCCAAATTGCATTATCTCTTATAGTTTCCGAGATATGGACTATCGATAATTTACACCTTAGGCTCTGCTTCTAACTTGGGTCCAAATTGTAAAATGGTCTTATCTATTGGCGATTTCGTTCCAATTCACATTCCAAGTAATATTCGGCATGCTAATTACATTGCCGGTTGCCAAATTGCATTATCTCAAATAGTTTCCGAGATATGGACTATCGATAATTTACACCTTAGGCTCTGCTTCTAACTTGGGCCCAAATTGTAAAATGGTCTTATCTATTGGCGATTTCGTCCCAATTCACATTCCAAGTGATATTCGGCATGCTAATTACATTGCCGGTTGCCAAATTGCATTATCTCTTATAGTTTCCGAGATATGGACTATCGATAATTTACAACTTAGGCTCTGCTTCTAACTTGGGCCCAAATTGTAAAATGGTCTTATCTATTGGCGATTTCGTTCCAATTCACATTCCAAGTAATATTCGGCATGCTAATTACATTTCCGGTTGCCAAATTGCATTATCTCTTATAGTTTCCGAGATATGGACTATCGATAATTTACACCTTAGGCTCTGCTTCTAACTTGGGCCCAAATTGTAAAATGGTCTTATCTATTGGCGATTTCGTTCCAATTCACATTCCAAGTAATATTCGGCATGCTAATTACATTGCCGGTTGCCAAATTGCATTATCTCTTATAGTTTCCGAGATATGGACTATCGATAATTTACACCTTAGGCTCTGCTTCTAACTTGGGCCCAAATTGTAAAATGGTCTTATCTATTGGCGATTTAGTTGCAATTCACATTCCAAGTAATATTCGGCATGCTAATTACATTGCCGGTTGCCAAATTGCATTATCTCTTATAGTTTCCGAGATATGGACTATCGATAATTTACACCTTAGGCTCTGCTTCTAACTTGGGCCCAAATTGTAAAATGGTCTTATCTATTGGCGATTTCGTTCCAATTCACATTCCAAGTAATATTCGGCATGCTAATTACATTGCCGGTTGCCAAATTGAATTATCTCTTATAGTTTCCGAGATATGGACTATCGATAATTTACACCTTAGGCTCTGCTTCTAACTTGGGCCGAAATTGTAAAATGGTCTTTTCTATTGGCGATTTCGTTCCAATTCACATTCCAAGTAATATTGGGCATGCTAATTACATTGCCGGTTGCCAAATTGCATTATCTCTTATAGTTTCCGAGATATGGACTATCGATAATTTACACCATAGGCTCTGCTTCTAACTTGGGCCCAAATTGTAAAATGGTCTTATCTATTGGCGATTTCTTTCCAATTCACATTCCAAGTAATATTCGGCATGCTAATTACATTGCCGGTTGCCAAATTGCATTATCTCTTATAGTTTCCGAGATATGGACTATCGATAATTTACACCTTAGTCTCTGCTTCTAACTTGCTCCCAAATTGTAAAATGGTCTTATCTATTGGCGATTTCGTTCCAATTCACATTCCAAGTAATATTCGGCATGCTAATTACATTGCCGGTTGCCAAATTGTATTATCTCTTATAGTTTCCGAGATATGGACTATCGATAATTTACACCTTAGGCTCTGCTTCTAACTTGGGCCCAAATTGTAAAATGGTCTTACCTATTGGCGATTTCGTTCCAATTCACATTCCAAGTAATATTCGGCATGCTAATTACATTGCCGGTTGCCAAATTGCATTATCTCTTATAGTTTCCGAGATATGGACTATCGATAATTTACACCTTAGGCTCTGCTTCTAACTTGGGTCCAAATTGTAAAATGGTCTTATCTATTGGCGATTTCGTTCCAATTCACATTCCAAGTAATATTCGGCATGCTAATTACATTGCCGGTTGCCAAATTGCATTATCTCAAATAGTTTCCGAGATATGGACTATCGATAATTTACACCTTAGGCTCTGCTTCTAACTTGGGCCCAAATTGTAAAATGGTCTTATCTATTGGCGATTTCGTCCCAATTCACATTCCAAGTGATATTCGGCATGCTAATTACATTGCCGGTTGCCAAATTGCATTATCTCTTATAGTTTCCGAGATATGGACTATCGATAATTTACAACTTAGGCTCTGCTTCTAACTTGGGCCCAAATTGTAAAATGGTCTTATCTATTGGCGATTTCGTTCCAATTCACATTCCAAGTAATATTCGGCATGCTAATTACATTTCCGGTTGCCAAATTGCATTATCTCTTATAGTTTCCGAGATATGGACTATCGATAATTTACACCTTAGGCTCTGCTTCTAACTTGGGCCCAAATTGTAAAATGGTCTTATCTATTGGCGATTTCGTTCCAATTCACACTCCAAGTAATATTCGGCATGCTAATTACATTGCCGGTTGCCAAATTGCATTATCTCTTATAGCTTCCGAGATATGGACTATCGATAATTTACACCTTAGGCTCTGCTTCTAACTTGGGCCCAAATTGTAAAATGGTCTTATCTATTGGCGATTTCTTTCCAATTCACATTCCAAGTAATATTCGGCATGCTAATTACATTGCCGGTTGCCAAATTGCATTATCTCTTATAGTTTCCGAGATATGGACTCTCGACAATTTACACCTTAGGCTCTGCTTCTAACTTGGGCCCAAATTGTAAAATGGTCTTATCTATTGGCGATTTCGTCCCAATTCACATTCCAAGTGATATTCGGCATGCTAATTACATTGCCGGTTGCGAAATTGCATTATCTCTTATAGTTTCCGAGATATGGACTGTCAATAATTTACACCTTAGGCTCTGCTTCTAACTTGGGTCCAAATTGTAAAATGGTCTTATCTATTGGCGATTTCGTTCCAATTCACATTCCAAGAAATATTCGGCATGCTAATTACATTGCCGGTTGCCAAATTGCATTATCTCTTATAGTTTCCGAGATATGGACTATCGATAATTTACACCTTAGGCTCAGCTTCTAACTTGGGCCCAAATTGTAAAATGGTCTTATCTATTGGCGATTTCGTTCCAATTCACATTCCAAGTAATATTCGGCATGCTAATTACGTTGCCGGTTACCAAATTGCATTATCTCTTATAGTTTCCGAGATATGGACTATCGATAATTTACACCTTAGGCTCTGCTTCTAACTTGGGCCCAAATTGTAAAATGGTCTTATCTAATGGCGATTTCGTTCCAATTCACATTCCAAGTAATATTCGGCATGCTAATTACATTGCCGGTTGCCGAATTGCATTATCTCTTATAGTTTCCGAGATATGGACTATCGATAATTTACACTTTAGGCTCTGCTTCTAACTTGGGCCCAAATTGTAAAATGGTCTTATCTATTGGCGATTTAGTTGCAATTCACATTCCAAGTAATATTCGGCATGCTGATTACATTGCCGGTTGCCAAATTGCATTATCTCTTATAGTTTCCGAGATATGGACTATCGATAATTTACACCTTAGGCTCTGCTTCTAACTTGGGCCCAAATTGTAAAATGGTCTTATCAATTGGCGATTTCGTTCCAATTCACATTCCAAGTAATATTCGGCATGCTAATTACATTGCCGGTTGCCAAATTGCATGATCTCTTATAGTTTCCGAGATATGGACTATCGATAATTTATACCTTAGGCTCTGCTTCTAAGTTGGGCCCAAATTGTAAAATGGTCTTATCTATTGGCGATTTCGTTCCAATTCACATTCCAAGTAATATTCGGCATGCTAATTACATTACCGGTTGCCAAATTGCATTATCTCTTATAGTTTCCGAGATATGGACTATCGATAATTTACACCTTAGGCTCTGCTTCTAACTTGGGCCCAAATTGTAAAATGGTCTTATCTATTGGCGATTTCGTTCCAATTCACATTCCAAGTAATATTCGGCATGCTAATTACATTGCCGGTTGCCAAATTGCATTATCTCTTATAGTTTCCGAGATATGGACTATCGATAATTTACACCTTAGGCTCTGCTTCTAACTTGGGCCCAAATTGTAAAATGGTCTTATCTATTGGCGATTTCGTTCCAATTCACATTCCAAGTAATATTCGGCATGCTAATTACATTGCCGGTTGCCAAATTGCATTATCTCTTATAGTTTCCGAGATATGGACTATCGATAATTTACACCTTAGGCTCTGCTTCTAACTTGGGCCCAAATTGTAAAATGGTCTTATCTATTGGCGATTTCGTTCCAATTCACATTCCAAGTAATATTCGGCATGCTAATTATATTGCCGGTTGCCAAATTGCATTATCTCTTATAGTTTCCGAGATATGGACTATCGATAATGTACACCTTAGGCTCTGCTTCTAACTTGGGCCCAAATTGTAAAATGGTCTTATCTATTGGCGATTTAGTTGCAATTCACATTCCAAGTAATATTCGGCATGCTAATTACATTGCCGGTTGCCAAATTGCATTATCTCTTATAGTTTCCGAGATATGGACTATCGATAATTTACACCTTAGGCTCTGCTCCTAACTTGGGCCCAAATTGTAAAATGGTCTTATCTATTGGCGATTTCGTTCCAATTCACATTCCAAGTAATATTCGGCATGCTAATTACATTGCCGGTTGCCAAATTGAATTATCTCTTATAGTTTCCGAGATATGGACTATCGATAATTTACACCTTAGGCTCTGCTTCTAACTTGGGCCGAAATTGTAAAATGGTCTTATCTATTGGCGATTTCGTTCCAATTCACATTCCAAGTAATATTGGGCATGCTAATTACATTGCCGGTTGCCAAATTGCATTATCTCTTATAGTTTCCGAGATATGGACTATCGATAATTTACACCATAGGCTCTGCTTCTAACTTGGGCCCAAATTGTAAAATGGTCTTATCTATTGGCGATTTCTTTCCAATTCACATTCCAAGTAATATTCGGCATGCTAATTACATTGCCGGTTGCCAAATTGCATTATCTCTTATAGTTTCCGAGATATGGACTATCGATAATTTACACCTTAGTCTCTGCTTCTAACTTGCTCCCAAATTGTAAAATGGTCTTATCTATTGGCGATTTCGTTCCAATTCACATTCCAAGTAATATTCGGCATGCTAATTACATTGCCGGTTGCCAAATTGTATTATCTCTTATAGTTTCCGAGATATGGACTATCGATAATTTACACCTTAGGCTCTGCTTCTAACTTGGGCCCAAATTGTAAAATGGTCTTATCTATTGGCGATTTCGTTCCAATTCACATTCCAAGTAATATCCGGCATGCTAATTACATTGCCGGTTGCCAAATTGCATTATCTCTTATAGTTTCCGAGATATGGACTATCGATAATTTACACCTTAGTCTCTGCTTCTAACTTGCTCCCAAATTGTAAAATGGTCTTATCTATTGGCGATTTCGTTCCAATTCACATTCCAAGTAATATTCGGCATGCTAATTACACTGCCGGTTGCCAAATTGCATTATCTCTTATAGTTTCCGAGATATGGACTATCGGTAATTTACACCTTAGGCTCTGCTTCTAACTTGGGCCCAAATTGTAAAATGGTCTTATCTATTGGCGATTTCGTTCCAATTCACATTCCAATTAATATTCGGCATGCTAATTACATTGCCGGTTGCCAAATTGCATTATCTCTTATAGTTTCCAAGATATGGACTATCGATAATTTACACCTTAGGCTCTGCTTCTAACTTGGGCCCAAATTGTAAAATGGTCTTATCTATTAGCGATTTCGTTCCAATTCACATTCCAAGTAATATTCGGCATTCTAATTACATTGCCGGTTGCCAAATTGCATTATCTCTTATAGTTTCCGAGATATGGACTATCGATAATTTACACCTTAGGCTCTGCTTCTAACTTGGGCCCAAATTGTAAAATGGTCTTATCTATTGGCGATTTCGTTCCAATTCACATTCCAAGTAATATTCGGCATGCTAATTACATTGCCGGTTGCCAAATTGCATTATCTCTTATAGTTTCCGAGATATGGACTATCGATAATTTACACCTTAGGCTCTGCTTCTAACTTGGGCCCATATTGTAAAATGGTCTTATCTATTGGCGATTTCGTTCCAATTCACATTCCAAGTAATATTCGGCATGCTAATTACATTGTCGGTTGCCAAATTGAATTATCTCTTATAGTTTCCGAGATATGGACTATCGATAATTTACACCTTAGGCTCCGCTTCTAACTTGGGCCCAAATTGTAAAATGGTCTTACCTATTGGCGATTTCGTTCCAATTCACATTCCAAGTAATATTCGGCATGCTAATTACATTGCCGGTTGCCAAATTGCATTATCTCTTATAGTTTCCGAGATATGGACTATCGATAATTTACACCTTAGGCTCTGCTTCTAACTTGGGCCCAAATTGTAAAATGGTCTTATCTATTGGCGATTTCGTTCCAATTCACATTCCAAGTAATATTCGGCATGCTAATTACATTGCCGGTTGCCAAATTGCATTATCTCTTATTGTTTCGGAGATATGGACTATCGATAATTTACACCTTAGGCTCTGCTTCTAACTTGGGCCCAAATTGTAAAATGGTCTTATCTATTGGCGATTTCGTCCCAATTCACATTCCAAGTGATATTCGGCATGCTAATTACATTGCCGGTTGCGAAATTGCATTATCTCTTATAGTTTCCGAGATATGGACTATCAATAATTTACACCTTAGGCTCTGCTTCTAACTTGGGCCCAAATTGTAAAATGGTCTTATCTATTGGCGATTTCGTTCCAATTCACATTCCAAGTAATATTCGGCATGCTAATTACATTGCCGGTTGCCAAATTGCATTATCTCTTATAGTTTCCGAGATATGGACTATCGATAATTTACACATTAGGCTCTGCTTCTAACTTGGGCCCAAATTGTAAAATGGTCTTATCTATTGGCGATTTCGTTCCAATTCACATTCCAAGTAATATTCGGCATGCTAATTACATTGCCGGTTGCCAAATTGCATTATCTCTTATAGTTTCCGAGATATGGACTATCGATAATTTACACCTTAGGCTCTGCTTCTAACTTGGGCCCAAATTGTAAAATGGTCTTATCTATTGGCGATTTCGTTCCAATTCACATTCCAAGTAATATTCGGCATGCTAATTACATTGCCGGTTGCCAAATTGCATTACCTCTTATAGTTTCCGAGATATGGACTATCGATAATTTACACCTTAAGCTCTGCTTCTAACTTGGGCCCAAATTGTAAAATGGTCTTATCTATTGGCGATTTCGTTCCAATTCACATTCCAAGTAATATTCGGCATGCTAATTACATTGCCGGTTGCCAAATTGCATTATCTCTTATAGTTTCCGAGATATGGACTATCGATAATTTACACCTTAGGCTCTGCTTCTAACTTGGGCCCAAATTGTAAAATGGTCTTATCTATTGGCGATATCGTTCCAATTCACACTCCTAGTAATATTCGGCATGCTAATTACATTGCCGGTTGCCAAATTGCATTATCTCTTATAGTTTCCGAGATATGGACTATCGATAATTTACACCTTAGGCTCTGCTTCTAACTTGGGCCCAAATTGTAAAATGGCCTTATCTATTGGCGATTTCGTCCCAATTCACATTCCAAGTAATATTCGGCATGCTAATTACATTGCCGGTTGCGAAATTGCATTATCTCTTATAGTTTCAGAGATATGGACTATCGATAATTTACTCCTTAGGCTCTGCTTCTAACTTGGGCCCAAATTGTAAAATGGACTTATCTATTGGCAATTTCGTTCCAATTCACATTCCAAGTAATATTCGGCATGCTAATTACATTGCCGGTTGCCAAATTGCATTATCTCTTATAGTTTCCGAGATATGGACTATCGATAATTTACACCTTAGGCTCTGCTTCTAACTTGGGCCCAAATTGTAAAATGGTCTTATCTATTGGCGATTTCGTTCCAATTCACATTCCAAGTAATATTCGGCATGCTAATTACATTGCCGGTTGCCAAATTGCATTAACTCTTATAGTTTCCGAGATATGGACTATCGATAATTTACACCTTAGGCTCTGCTTCTAACTTGGGCCCAAATTGTAAAATGGTCTTACCTATTGGCGATTTCGTTCCAATTCACATTCCAAGTAATATTCGGCATGCTAATTACATTGCCGGTTGCGAAATTGCATTATCTCTTATAGTTTCAGAGATATGGACTATCGATAATTTACTCCTTAGGCTCTGCTTCTAACTTGGGCCCAAATTGTAAAATGGACTTATCTATTGGCAATTTCGTTCCAATTCACATTCCAAGTAATATTCGGCATGCTAATTACATTGCCGGTTGCCAAATTGCATTATCTCTTATAGTTTCCGAGATATGGACTATCGATAATTTACACCTTAGGCTCTGCTTCTAACTTGGGCCCAAATTGTAAAATGGTCTTATCTATTGGCGATTTCGTTCCAATTCACATTCCAAGTAATATTCGGCATGCTAATTACATTGCCGGTTGCCAAATTGCATTAACTCTTATAGTTTCCGAGATATGGACTATCGATAATTTACACCTTAGGCTCTGCTTCTAACTTGGGCCCAAATTGTAAAATGGTCTTATCTATTGGCGATTTCGTTCCAATTCACATTCCAAGTAATATTCGGCATGCTAATTACATTGGCGGTTGCCAAATTGCATTTTGTCTTATAGTTTCCGAGATATGGACTATCGATTATTTACACCATAGGCTCTGCTTCTAACTTGGGCCCAAATTGTAAAATGGTCTTACCTATTGGCGATTTCGTTCCAATTCACATTCCAAGTAATATTCGGTATGCTAATTACATTGCCGTTTGCCAAATTGCATTATCTCTTATAGTTTCCGAGATATGGACTATCGATAATTTACACCTTAGGCTCTGCTTCTAACTTGGGCCCAAATTGTAAAATGGTCTTATCTATTGGCGATTTCGTTCCAATTCACATTCCAAGTAATATTCGGCATGCTAATTACATTGCCGGTTGCCAAATTGCATTATCTCTTATAGTTTCCGAGATATGGACTATCGATAATTTACACCTTAGGCTCTGCTTCTAACTTGGGCCCAAATTGTAAAATGGTCTTATCTATTGGCGATTTCGTCCCAATTCACATTCCAAGTGATATTCGACATGCTAATTACATTGCCGGTTGCGAAATTGCATTATCTCTTATAGTTTCCGAGATATGGACTATCAATAATTTACACCTTAGGCTCTGCTTCTAACTTGGGCCCAAATTGTAAAATGGTCTTATCTATTGGCGATTTCGTTCCAATTCACATTCCAAGTAATTTTCGGCATGCTAATTACATTGCCGGTTGCCAAATTGCATTATCTCTTATAGTTTCCTAGATATGGACTATCGATAATTTACACCTTAGGCTCTGCTTCTAACTTGGGCCCAAATTGTAAAATGGTCTTATCTATTGGCGATTTCGTCCCAATTCACATTCCAAGTGATATTCGGCATGCTAATTACATTGCCGGTTGCGAAATTGCATTATCTCTTATAGTTTCCGAGATATGGACTATCAATAATTTACACCTTAGGCTCTGCTTCTAACTTGGGCCCAAATTGTAAAATGGTCTTATCTATTGGCGATTTCGTTCCAATTCACATTCCAAGTAATATTCGGCATGCTAATTACATTGCCGGTTGCCAAATTGCATTATCTCTTATAGTTTCCGAGATATGGACTATCGATAATTTACACCTTAGGCTCTGCTTCTAACTTGGGCCCAAATTGTAAAATGGTCTTAACTATTGGCGATTTCGTTCCAATTCACATTCCAAGTAATATTCGGCATGCTAATTACATTGCCGGTTGCCAAATTGCATTATCTCTTATAGTTTCCGAGATATGAACTATCGATAATTTACACCTTAGGCTCTGCTTCTAACTTGGGCCCAAATTGTAAAATGGTCTTATCTATTGGCGATTTCGTTCCAATTCACATTCCAAGTAATATTCGGCATGCTAATTACATTGCCGGTTGCCAAATTGCATTATCTCTTATAGTTTCCGAGATATGGACTATCGATAATTTACACCATAGGCTCTGCTTCTAACTTGGGCCCAAATTGTAAAATGGTCTTATCTATTGGCGATTTCGTTCCAATTCACATTCCAAGTAATATTCGGCATGCTAATTACATTGCCGGTTGCCAAATTGCATTATCTCTTATAGTTTCCGAGATATGGACTATCGATAATTTACACCTTAGGCTCTGCTTCTAACTTGGGCCCAAATTGTAAAATGGTCTTATCTATTGGCGATTTCGTTCCAATTCTCATTCCAAGTAATATTCGGCATGCTAATTACATTGCCGGTTGCCAAATTGAATTATCTCTTATAGTTTCCGAGATATGGACTATCGATAATTTACACCTTAGGCTCTGCTTCTAACTTGGGCCGAAATTGTAAAATGGTCTTATCTATTGGCGATTTCGTTCCAATTCACATTCCAAGTAATATTGGGCATGCTAATTACATTGCCGGTTGCCAAATTGCATTATCTCTTATAGTTTCCGAGATATGGACTATCGATAATTTACACCATAGGCTCTGCTTCTAACTTGGGCCCAAATTGTAAAATGGTCTTATCTATTGGCGATTTCGTTCCAATTCACATTCCAAGTAATATTCGGCATGCTAATTACATTGCCGGTTGCCAAATTGCATTATCTCTTATAGTTTCCGAGATATGGACTATCGATAATTTACACCTTAGTCTCTGCTTCTAACTTGCTCCCAAATTGTAAAATGGTCTTATCTATTGGCGATTTCGTTCCAATTCACATTCCAAGTAATATTCGGCATGCTAATTACATTGCCGGTTGCCAAATTGTATTATCTCTTATAGTTTCCGAGATATGGACTATCGATAATTTACACCTTAGGCTCTGCTTCTAACTCGGGCCCAAATTGTAAAATGGTCTTACCTATTGGCGATTTCGTTCCAATTCACATTCCAAGTAATATTCGGCATGCTAATTACATTGCCGGTTGCCAAATTGCATTATCTCTTATAGTTTCCGAGATATGGACTATCGATAATTTACACCTTAGGCTCTGCTTCTAACTTGGGCCCAAATTGTAAAATGGTCTTATCTATTGGCGATTTCGTTCCAATTCACATTCCAAGTAATATTCGGCATGCTAATTACATTGCCGGTTGCCAAATTGCATTATCTCAAATAGTTTCCGAGATATGGACTATCGATAATTTACACCTTAGGCTCTGCTTCTAACTTGGGCCCAAATTGTAAAATGGTCTTATCTATTGGCGATTTCGTCCCAATTCACATTCCAAGTGATATTCGGCATGCTAATTACATTGCCGGTTGCGAAATTGCATTATCTCTTATTGTTTCCGAGATATGGACTATCAATAATTTACACCTTAGGCTCTGCTTCTAACTTGGGTCCAAATTGTAAAATGGTCTTATCTATTGGCGATTTCGTTCCAATTCACATTCCAAGTAATATTCGGCATGCTAATTACATTGCCGGTTGCCAAATTGCATTATCTCTTATAGTTTCCGAGATATGGACTATCGATAATTTACACCTTAGGCTCTGCTTCTAACTTGGGCCCAAATTGTAAAATGGTCTTATCTATTGGCGATTTCGTTCCAATTCACATTCCAAGTAATATTCGGCATGCTAATTACATTGCCGGTTGCCAAATTGCATTATCTCTTATAGTTTCCGAGATATGGACTATCGATAATTTACACCTTAGGCTCTGCTTCTAACTTGGGCCCAAATTGTAAAATGGTCTTATCTATTGGCGATTTCGTTCCAATTCACATTCCAAGTAATATTCGGCATGCTAATTACATTTCCGGTTGCCAAATTGCATTATCTCTTATAGTTTCCGAGATATGGACTATCAATAATTTACACCTTAGGCTCTGCTTCTAACTTGGGCCCAAATTGTAAAATGGTCTTATCTATTGGCGATTTCGTCCCAATTCACATTCCAAGTGATATTCGGCATGCTAATTACATTGCCGGTTGCGAAATTGCATTATCTCTTATAGTTTCCGAGATATGGACTATCAATAATTTACACCTTAGGCTCTGCTTCTTACTTGGGTCCAAATTGTAAAATGGTCTTATCTATTGGCGATTTCGTTCCAATTCACATTCCAAGAAATATTCGGCATGCTAATTACATTGCCGGTTGCCAAATTGCATTATCTCTTATAGTTTCCGAGATATGGACTATCGATAATTTACACCTTAGGCTCTGCTTCTAACTTGGGCCCAAATTGTAAAATGGTCTTATCTATTGGCGATTTCGTTCCAAATCACATTCCAAGTAATATTCGGCATGCTAATTACATTGCCGGTTACCAAATTGCATTATCTCTTATAGTTTCCGAGATATGGACTATCGATAATTTACACCTTAGGCTCTGCTTCTAACTTGGGCCCAAATTGTAAAATGGTCTTATCTATTGGCGATTTCGTTCCAATTTACATTCCAAGTGATATTCGGCATGCTAATTACATTGCCGGTTGCGAAATCTCTTATAGTTTCCGAGATATGGACTATCGATAATTTATACCTTAGGCTCTGCTTCTAACTTGGGCCCAAATTGTAAAATGGTCTTATCTATTGGCGATTTCGTTCCAATTCACATTCCAAGTAATATTCGGCATGCTAATTACATTACCGGTTGCCAAATTGCATTATCTCTTATAGTTTCCGAGATATGGACTATCGATAATTTACACCTTAGGCTCTGCTTCTAACTTGGGCCCAAATTGTAAAATGGTCTTATCTATTGGCGATTTCGTTCCAATTCACATTCCAAGTAATATTCGGCATGCTAATTACATTGCCGGTTACCAAATTGCATTATCTCTTATAGTTTCCGAGATATGGACTATCGATAATTTACACCTTAGGCTCTGCTTCTAACTTGGGCCCAAATTGTAAAATGGTCTTATCTATTGGCGATTTCGTTCCAATTCACATTCCAAGTAATATTCGGCATGCTAATTACATTGCCGGTTGCCGAATTGCATTATCTCTTATAGTTTCTGAGATATGGACTATCGATAATTTACACCTTAGGCTCTGCTTCTAACTTGGGCCCAAATTGTAAAATGGTCTTATCTATTGGCGATTTAGTTGCAATTCACATTCCAAGTAATATTCGGCATGCTAATTACATTGCCGGTTGCCAAATTGCATTATCTCTTATAGTTTCCGAGATATGGACTATCGATAATTTACACCTTAGGCTCTGCTTCTAACTTGGGCCCAAATTGTAAAATGGTCTTATCTATTGGCGATTTCGTTCCAATTCACATTCCAAGTAATATTCGGCATGCTAATTACATTGCCGGTTGCCAAATTGCATTATCTCTTATAGTTTCCGAGATATGGACTATCGATAATTTACACCTTAGGCTCTGCTTCTAACTTGGGCCCAAATTGTAAAATGGTCTTATCAATTGGCGGTTTCGTTCCAATTCACATTCCAAGTAATATTTGGCATGCTAATTACATTGCCGGTTGCCAAATTGCATGATCTCTTATAGTTTCCGAGATATGGACTATCGATAATTTATACCTTAGGCTCTGCTTCTAACTTGGGCCCAAATTGTAAAATTTTCTTATCTATTGGCGATTTCGTTCCAATTCACATTCCAAGTAATATTCGGCATGCTAATTACATTACCGGTTGCCAAATTGCATTATCTCTTATAGTTTCCGAGATATGGACTATCGATAATTTACACCTTAGGCTCTGCTTCTAACTTGGGCCCAAATTGTAAAATGGTCTTATCTATTGGCGATTTCGTTCCAATTCACATTCCAAGTAATATTCGGCATGCTAATTACATTGCCGGTTGCTAAATTGCATTATCTCTTATAGTTTCCGAGATATGGACTATCGATAATTTACACCTTAGGCTCTGCTTCTAACTTGGGCCCAAATTGTAAAATGGTCTTATCTATTGGCGATTTCGTTCCAATTCACATTCCAAGTAATATTCGGCATGCTAATTTCATTGCCGGTTGCCAAATTGCATTATCTCTTATAGTTTCCGAGATATGGACTATCGATAATTTACACCTTAGGCTCTGCTTCTAACTTGGGCCCAAATTGTAAAATGGTCTTATCTTTTGGCGATTTCGTCCCAATTCACATTCCAAGTGATATTCGGCATGCTAATTACATTGCCGGTTGCGAAATTGCATTATCTCTTATAGTTTCCGAGATATGGACTATCAATAATTTACACCTTAGGCTCTGCTTCTAACTTGGGCCCAAATTGTAAAATGGTCTTATCTATTGGCGATTTCGTTCCAATTCACATTCCAAGTAATATTCGGCATGCTAATTACATTGCCGGTTGCCAAATTGCATTATCTCTTATAGTTTCCGAGATATGGACTATCGATAATTTACACCTTAGGCTCTGCATCTAACTTGGGCCCAAATTGTAAAATGGTCTTATCTATTGGCGATTTCGTTCCAATTCACATTCCAAGTAATATTCGGCATGCTAATTACATTGCCGGTTGCCAAATTGCATTATCTCTTATAGTTTCCGAGATATGGACTATCGATAATTTACACCTTAGGCTCTGCTTCTAACTTGGGCCCAAATTGTAAAATGGTCTTATCTATTGGCGATTTAGTTGCAATTCACATTCCAAGTAATATTCGGCATGCTAATTACATTGCCGGTTGCCAAATTGCATTATCTCTTATAGTTTCCGAGATATGGACTATCGATAATTTACACCTTAGGCTCTGCTTCTAACTTGGGCCCAAATTGTAAAATGGACTTATCTATTGGCGATTTCGTTCCAATTCACATTCCAAGTAATATTCGGCATGCTAATTACATTGCCGGTTGCCAAATTGAATTATCTCTTATAGTTTCCGAGATATGGACTATCGATAATTTACACCTTAGGCTCTGCTTCTAACTTGGGCCGAAATTGTAAAATGGTCTTATCTATTGGCGATTTCGTTCCAATTCACATTCCAAGTAATATTGGGCATGCTAATTACATTGCCGGTTGCCAAATTGCATTATCTCTTATAGTTTCCGAGATATGGACTATCGATAATTTACACCATAGGCTCTGCTTCTAACTTGGGCCCAAATTGTAAAATGGTCTTATCTATTGGCGATTTCTTTCCAATTCACATTCCAAGTAATATTCGGCATGCTAATTACATTGCCGGTTGCCAAATTGCATTATCTCTTATAGTTTCCGAGATATGGACTATCGATAATTTACACCTTAGTCTCTGCTTCTAACTTGCTCCCAAATTGTAAAATGGTCTTATCTATTGGCGATTTCGTTCCAATTCACATTCCAAGTAATATTCGGCATGCTAATTACATTGCCGGTTGCCAAATTGTATTATCTCTTATAGTTTCCGAGATATGGACTATCGATAATTTACACCTTAGGCTCTGCTTCTAACTTGGGCCCAAATTGTAAAATGGTCTTACCTATTGGCGATTTCGTTCCAATTCACATTCCAAGTAATATTCGGCATGCTAATTACATTGCCGGTTGCCAAATTGCATTATCTCTTATAGTTTCCGAGATATGGACTATCGATAATTTACACCTTAGGCTCTGCTTCTAACTTGGGTCCAAATTGTAAAATGGTCTTATCTATTGGCGATTTCGTTCCAATTCACATTCCAAGTAATATTCGGCATGCTAATTACATTGCCGGTTGCCAAATTGCATTATCTCAAATAGTTTCCGAGATATGGACTATCGATAATTTACACCTTAGGCTCTGCTTCTAACTTGGGCCCAAATTGTAAAATGGTCTTATCTATTGGCGATTTCGTCCCAATTCACATTCCAAGTGATATTCGGCATGCTAATTACATTGCCGGTTGCGAAATTGCATTATCTCTTATAGTTTCCGAGATATGGACTATCAATAATTTACACCTTAGGCTCTGCTTCTAACTTGGGTCCAAATTGTAAAATGGTCTTATCTATTGGCGATTTCGTTCCAATTCACATTCCAAGTAATATTCGGCATGCTAATTACATTGCCGGTTGCCAAATTGCATTATCTCTTATAGTTTCCGAGATATGGACTATCGATAATTTACACCTTAGGCTCTGCTTCTAACTTGGGCCCAAATTGTAAAATGGTCTTATCTATTGGCGATTTCGTTCCAATTCACATTCCAAGTAATATTCGGCATGCTAATTACATTGCCGGTTGCCAAATTGCATTATCTCTTATAGTTTCCGAGATATGGGCTATCGATAATTTACACCTTAGGCTCTGCTTCTAACTTGGGCCCAAATTGTAAAATGGTCTTATCTATTGGCGATTTCTTTCCAATTCACATTCCAAGTAATATTCGGCATGCTAATTACATTGCCGGTTGCCAAATTGCATTATCTCTTATAGTTTCCGAGATATGGACTCTCGATAATTTACACCTTAGGCTCTGCTTCTAACTTGGGCCCAAATTGTAAAATGGTCTTATCTATTGGCGATTTCGTCCCAATTCACATTCCAAGTGATATTCGGCATGCTAATTACATTGCCGGTTGCGAAATTGCATTATCTCTTATAGTTTCCGAGATATGGACTATCAATAATTTACACCTTAGGCTCTGCTTCTAACTTGGGTCCAAATTGTAAAATGGTCTTATCTATTGGCGATTTCGTTCCAATTCACATTCCAAGAAATATTCGGCATGCTAATTACATTGCCGGTTGCCAAATTGCATTATCTCTTATAGTTTCCGAGATATGGACTATCGATAATTTACACCTTAGACTCAGCTTCTAACTTGGGCCCAAATTGTAGAATGGTCTTATCTATTGGCGATTTCGTTCCAATTCACATTCCAAGTAATATTCGGCATGCTAATTACATTGCCGGTTACCAAATTGCATTATCTCTTATAGTTTCCGAGATATGGACTATCGATAATTTACACCTTAGGCTCTGCTTCTAACTTGGGCCCAAATTGTAAAATGGTCTTATCTAATGGCGATTTCGTTCCAATTCACATTCCAAGTAATATTCGGCATGCTAATTACATTGCCGGTTGCCGAATTGCATTATCTCTTATAGTTTCTGAGATATGGACTATCGATAATTTACACTTTAGGCTCTGCTTCTAACTTGGGCCCAAATTGTAAAATGGTCTTATCTATTGGCGATTTAGTTGCAATTCACATTCCAAGTAATATTCGGCATGCTAATTACATTGCCGGTTGCCAAATTGCATTATCTCTTATAGTTTCCGAGATATGGACTATCGATAATTTACACCTTAGGCTCTGCTTCTAACTTGGGCCCAAATTGTAAAATGGTCTTATCTATTGGCGATTTCGTTCCAATTCACATTCCAAGTAATATTCGGCATGCTAATTACATTGCCGGTTGCCAAATTGCATTATCTCTTATAGTTTCCGAGATATGGACTATCGATAATTTACACCTTAGACTCTGCTTCTAACTTGGGCCCAAATTGTAAAATGGTCTTATCAATTGGCGATTTCGTTCCAATTCACATTCCAAGTAATATTCGGCATGCTAATTACATTGCCGGTTGCCAAATTGCATGATCTCTTATAGTTTCCGAGATATGGACTATCGATAATTTATACCTTAGGCTCTTCTTCTAAGTTGGGCCCAAATTGTAAAATGGTCTTATCTATTGGCGATTTCGTTCCAATTCACATTCCAAGTAATATTCGGCATGCTAATTACATTACCGGTTGCCAAATTGCATTATCTCTTATAGTTTCCGAGATATGGACTATCGATAATTTACACCTTAGGCTCTGCTTCTAACTTGGGCCCAAATTGTAAAATGGTCTTATCTATTGGCGATTTCGTTCCAATTCACATTCCAAGTAATATTCGGCATGCTAATTACATTGCCGGTTGCCAAATTGCATTATCTCTTATAGTTTCCGAGATATGGACTATCGATAATTTACACCTTAGGCTCTGCTTCTAACTTGGGCCCAAATTGTAAAATGGTCTTATCTATTGGCGATTTCGTTCCAATTCACATTCCAAGTAATATTCGGCATGCTAATTACATTGCCGGTTGCCAAATTGCATTATCTCTTATAGTTTCCGAGATATGGACTATCGATAATTTACACCTTAGGCTCTGCTTCTAACTTGGGCCCAAATTGTAAAATGGTCTTATCTATTGGCGATTTCGTTCCAATTCACATTCCAAGTAATATTCGGCATGCTAATTACATTGCCGGTTGCCAAATTGCATTATCTCTTATAGTTTCCGAGATATGGACTATCGATAATTTACACCTTAGGCTCTGCTTCTAACTTGGGCCCAAATTGTAAAATGGTCTTATCTATTGGCGATTTAGTTGCAATTCACATTCCAAGTAATATTCGGCATGCTAATTACATTGCCGGTTGCCAAATTGCATTATCTCTTATAGTTTCCGAGATATGGACTATCGATAATTTACACCTTAGGCTCTGCTTCTAACTTGGGCCCAAATTGTAAAATGGTCTTATCTATTGGCGATTTCGTTCCAATTCACATTCCAAGTAATATTCGGCATGCTAATTACATTGCCGGTTGCCAAATTGAATTATCTCTTATATTTTCCGAGATATGGACTATCGATAATTTACACCTTAGGCTCTGCTTCTAACTTGGGCCGAAATTGTAAAATGGTCTTATCTATTGGCGATTTCGTTCCAATTCACATTCCAAGTAATATTGGGCATGCTAATTACATTGCCGGTTGCCAAATTACATTATCTCTTATAGTTTCCGAGATATGGACTATCGATAATTTACACCATAGGCTCTGCTTCTAACTTGGGCCCAAATTGTAAAATGGTCTTATCTATTGGCGATTTCTTTCCAATTCACATTCCAAGTAATATTCGGCATGCTAATTACATTGCCGGTTGCCAAATTGCATTATCTCTTATAGTTTCCGAGATATGGACTATCGATAATTTACACCTTAGTCTCTGCTTCTAACTTGCTCCCAAATTGTAAAATGGTCTTATCTATTGGCGATTTCGTTCCAATTCACATTCCAAGTAATATTCGGCATGCTAATTACATTGCCGGTTGCCAAATTGTATTATCCCTTATAGTTTCCGAGATATGGACTATCGATAATTTACACCTTAGGCTCTGCTTCTAACTTGGGCCCAAATTGTAAAATGGTCTTACCTATTGGCGATTTCGTTCCAATTCACATTCCAAGTAATATTCGGCATGATAATTACATTGCCGGTTGCCAAATTGCATTATCTCTTATAGTTTCCGAGATATGGACTATCGATAATTTACACCTTAGGCTCTGCTTCTAACTTGGGTCCAAATTGTAAAATGGTCTTATCTATTGGCGATTTCGTTCCAATTCACATTCCAAGTAATATTGGGCATGCTAATTACATTGCCGGTTGCCAAATTGCATTATCTCAAATAGTTTCCGAGATATGGACTATCGATAATTTACACCTTAGGCTCTGCTTCTAACTTGGGCCCAAATTGTAAAATGGTCTTATCTATTGGCGATTTCGTCCCAATTCACATTCCAAGTGATATTCGGCATGCTAATTACATTGCCGGTTGCGAAATTGCATTATCTCTTATAGTTTCTGAGATATGGACTATCAATAATTTACACCTTAGGCTCTGCTTCTAACTTGGGTCCAAATTGTAAAATGGTCTTATCTATTGGCGATTTCGTTCCAATTCACATTCCAAGTAATATTCGGCATGCTAATTACATTGCCGGTTGCCAAATTGCATTATCTCTTATAGTTTCCGAGATATGGACTATCGATAATTTACACCTTAGGCTCTGCTTCTAACTTGGGCCCAAATTGTAAAATGGTCTTATCTATTGGCGATTTCGTTCCAATTCACATTCCAAGTAATATTCGGCATGCTAATTACATTGCCGGTTGCCACATTGCATTATCTCTTATAGTTTCCGAGATATGGACTATCGATAATTTACACCTTAGGCTCTGCTTCTAACTTGGGCCCAAATTGTAAAATGGTCTTATCTATTGGCGATTTCTTTCCAATTCACATTCCAAGTAATATTCGGCATGCTAATTACATTGCCGGTTGCCAAATTGCATTATCTCTTATAGTTTCCGAGATATGGACTCTCGATAATTTACACCTTAGGCTCTGCTTCTAACTTGGGCCCAAATTGTAAAATGGTCTTATCTATTGGCGATTTCGTCCCAATTCACATTCCAAGTGATATTCGGCATGCTAATTACATTGCCGGTTGCGAAATTGCATTATCTCTTATAGTTTCCGAGATATGGACTATCAATAATTTACACCTTAGGCTCTGCTTCTAACTTGGGTCCAAATTGTAAAATGGTCTTATCTATTGGCGATTTCGTTCCAATTCACATTCCAAGAAATATTCGGCATGCTAATTACATTGCCGGTTGCCAAATTGCATTATCTCTTATAGTTTCCGAGATATGGACTATCGATAATTTACACCTTAGGCTCAGCTTCTAACTTGGGCCCAAATTGTAAAATGGTCTTATCTATTGGCGATTTCGTTCCAATTCACATTCCAAGTAATATTCGGCATGCTAATTACATTGCCGGTTACCAAATTGCATTATCTCTTATAGTTTCCGAGATATGGACTATCGATAATTTACACCTTAGGCTCTGCTTCTAACTTGGGCCCAAATTGTAAAATGGTCTTATCTATTGGCGATTTCGTTCCAATTCACATTCCAAGTAATATTCGGCATGCTAATTACATTGCCGGTTGCCAAATTGCATTATCTCTTATAGTTTCCGAGATATGGACTATCGATAATTTACACCTTAGGCTCTGCTTCTAACTTGGGCCCAAATTGTAAAATGGTCTTATCAATTGGCGATTTCGTTCCAATTCACATTCCAAGTAATATTCGGCATGCTAATTACATTGCCGGTTGCCAAATTGCATGATCTCTTATAGTTTCCGAGATATGGACTATCGATAATTTATACCTTAGGCTCTGCTTCTAACTTGGGCCCAAATTGTAAAATGGTCTTATCTATTGGCGATTTCGTTCCAATTCACATTCCAAGTAATATTCGGCATGCTAATTACATTACCGGTTGCCAAATTGCATTATCTCTTATAGTTTCCGAGATATGGACTATCGATAATTTACACCTTAGGCTCTGCTTCTAACTTGGGCCCAAATTGTAAAATGGTCTTATCTATTGGCGATTTCGTTCCAATTCACATTCCAAGTAATATTCGGCATGCTAATTAGATTGCCGGTTGCCAAATTGCATTATCTCTTATAGTTTCCGAGATATGGACTATCGATAATTTACACCTTAGGCTCTGCTTCTAACTTGGGCCCAAATTGTAAAATGGTCTTCTCTATTGGCGATTTCGTTCCAATTCACATTCCAAGTAATATTCGGCATGCTAATTACATTGCCGGTTGCCAAATTGCATTAACTCTTATAGTTTCCGAGATATGGACTATCGATAATTTACACCTTAGGCTCTGCTTCTAACTTGGGCCCAAATTGTAAAATGGTCTTATCTATTGGCGATTTCGTTCCAATTCACATTCCAAGTAATATTCGGCATGCTAATTACATTGCCGGTTGCTAAATTGCATTATCTCTTATAGTTTCCGAGATATGGACTATCGATAATTTACACCATAGGCTCTGCTTCTAACTTGGGCCCAAATTGTAAAATGGTCTTATCTATTGGCGATTTCGTTCCAATTCACATTCCAAGTAATATTCGGCATGCTAATTACATTGCCGGTTGCCAAATTGCATTATCTCTTATAGTTTCCGAGATATGGACTATCGATAATTTACACCATAGGCTCTGCTTCTAACTTGGGCCCAAATTGTAAAATGGTCTTATCTATTGGCGATTTCGTTCCAATTCACATTCCAAGTAATATTCGGCATGCTAATTACATTGCCGGTTGCCAAATTGCATTATCTCTTATAGTTTCCGAGATATGGACTATCGATAATTTACACCTTAGGCTCTGCTTCTAACCTGGGCCCAAATTGTAAAATGGTCTTATCTATTGGCGATTTCGTTCCAATTCACATTCCAAGTAATATTCGGCATGCTAATTACATTGCCGGTTGCGAAATTGCATTATCTCTTATAGTTTCCGAGATATGGACTATCGATAATTTACACCTTAGGCTCTGCTTCTAACTTGGGCCCAAATTGTAAAATGGTCTTATCTATTGGCGATTTCTTCCCAATTCACATTCCAAGTGATATTCGGCATGCTAATTACATTGCCGGTTGCGAAATTGCATTATCTCTTATAGTTTCCGAGATATGGACTATCGATAATTTACACCTTAGGCTCTGCTTCTAACTTGGGCCCAAATTTTAAAATGGTCTTATCTATTGGCGATTTCGTTCCAATTCACATTCCAAGTAATATTCGGCATGCTAATTACATTGCCGGTTGCCAAATTGCATTATCTCTTATAGTTTCCGAGATATGGACTATCGATAATTTACACCTTAGGCTCTGCTTCTAACTTGGGCCCAAATTGTAAAATGGTCTTACCTATTGGCGATTTCGTTCCAATTTACATTCCAAGTAATATTCGGCATGCTAATTACATTGCCGGTTGCCAAATTGCATTATCTCTTATAGTTTCCGAGATATGTACTATCGATAATTTACACCTTAGGCTCTGCTTCTAACTTGGGCCCAAATTGTAAAATGGTCTTATCTATTGGCGATTTCGTTCCAATTCACATTCCAAGTAATATTCGGCATGCTAATTACATTGCCGGTTGCCAAATTGCATTATCTCTTATAGTTTCCGAGATATGGACTATCGATAATTTACACCTTAGGCTCTGCTTCTAACTTGGGCCCAAATTGTAAAATGGTCTTATCTATTGGCGATTTCGTCCCAATTCACATTCCAAGTGATATTCGGCATGCTAATTACATTGCCGGTTGCTAAACTGCATTATCTCTTATAGTTTCCGAGATATGGACTATCAATAATTTACACCTTAGGCTCTGCTTCTAACTTGGGCCCAAATTGTAAAATGGTCTTATCTATTGGCGATTTCGTTCCAATTCACATTCCAAGTAATATTCGGCATGCTAATTACAGTGCCGGTTGCCAAATTGCATTATCTCTTATAGTTTCCGAGATATGGACTATCGATAATTTACACCTTAGGCTCTGCTTCTAACTTGGGCCCAAATTGTAAAATGGTCTTATCTATTGGCGATTTCGTTCCAATTCACATTCCAAGTAATATTCGGCATGCTAATTACATTGCCGGTTGCCAAATTGCATTATCTCTTATAGTTTCCGAGATATGGACTATCGATAATTTACACCTTAGGCTCTGCTTCTAACTTGGGCCCAAATTGTAAAATGGTCTTATCTATTGGCGATTTCGTTCCAATTCACATTCCAAGTAATATTCGGCATGCTAATTACATTGCCGGTTGCCAAATTGCATTATCTCTTATAGTTTCCGAGATATGGACTATCGATAATTTACACCATAGGCTCTGCTTATAACTTTGGCCCAAATTGTAAAATGGTCTTATCTATTGGCGATTTCGTTCCAATTCACATTCCAAGTAATATTCGGCATGCTAATTACATTGCCGGTTGCTAAATTGCATTATCTCTTATAGTTTCCGAGATATGGACTATCGATAATTTACACCTTAGGCTCTGCTTCTAACTTGGGCCCAAATTGTAAAATGGTCTTATCTATTGGCGATTTCGTTCCAATTCACATTCCAAGTAATATTCGGCATGCTAATTACATTGCCGGTTGCTAAATTGCATTATCTCTTATAGTTTCCGAGATATGGACTATCGATAATTTACACCATAGGCTCTGCTTCTAACTTGGGCCCAAATTGTAAAATGGTCTTATCTATTGGCGATTTCGTTCCAATTCACATTCCAAGTAATATTCGGCATGCTAATTACATTGCCGGTTGCCAAATTGCATTATCTCTTATAGTTTCCGAGATATGGACTATCGATAATTTACACCATAGGCTCTGCTTCTAACTTGGGCCCAAATTGTAAAATGGTCTTATCTATTGGCGATTTCGTTCCAATTCACATTCCAAGTAATATTCGGCATGCTAATTACATTGCCGGTTGCCAAATTGCATTATCTCTTATAGTTTCCGAGATATGGACTATCGATAATTTACACCTTAGGCTCTGCTTCTAACCTGGGCCCAAATTGTAAAATGGTCTTATCTATTGGCGATTTCGTTCCAATTCACATTCCAAGTAATATTCGGCATGCTAATTACATTGCCGGTTGCGAAATTGCATTATCTCTTATAGTTTCCGAGATATGGACTATCGATAATTTACACCTTAGGCTCTGCTTCTAACTTGGGCCCAAATTGTAAAATGGTCTTATCTCTTGGCGATTTCTTCCCAATTCACATTCCAAGTGATATTCGGCATGCTAATTACATTGCCGGTTGCGAAATTGCATTATCTCTTATAGTTTCCGAGATATGGACTATCGATAATTTACACCTTAGGCTCTGCTTCTAACTTGGGCCCAAATTTTAAAATGGTCTTATCTATTGGCGATTTCGTTCCAATTCACATTCCAAGTAATATTCGGCATGCTAATTACATTGCCGGTTGCCAAATTGCATTATCTCTTATAGTTTCCGAGATATGGACTATCGATAATTTACACCTTAGGCTCTGCTTCTAACTTGGGCCCAAATTGTAAAATGGTCTTACCTATTGGCGATTTCGTTCTAATTTACATTCCAAGTAATATTCGGCATGCTAATTACATTGCCGGTTGCCAAATTGCATTATCTCTTATAGTTTCCGAGATATGTACTATCGATAATTTACACCTTAGGCTCTGCTTCTAACTTGGGCCCAAATTGTAAAATGGTCTTATCTATTGGCGATTTCGTTCCAATTCACATTCCAAGTAATGTTCGGCATGCTAATTACATTGCCGGTTGCTAAATTGCATTATCTCTTATAGTTTCCGAGATATGGACTATCGATAATTTACACCATAGGCTCTGCTTCTAACTTGGGCCCAAATTGTAAAATGGTCTTATCTATTGGCGATTTCGTTCCAATTCACATTCCAAGTAATATTCGGCATGCTAATTACATTGCCGGTTGCCAAATTGCATTATCTCTTATAGTTTCCGAGATATGGACTATCGATAATTTACACCATAGGCTCTGCTTCTAACTTGGGCCCAAATTGTAAAATGGTCTTATCTATTGGCGATTTCGTTCCAATTCACATTCCAAGTAATATTCGGCATGCTAATTACACTGCCGGTTGCCAAATTGCATTATCTCTTATAGTTTCCGAGATATGGACTATCGATAATTTACACCTTAGGCTCTGCTTCTAACCTGGGCCCAAATTGTAAAATGGTCTTATCTATTGGCGATTTCGTTCCAATTCACATTCCAAGTAATATTCGGCATGCTAATTACATTGCCGGTTGCGAAATTGCATTGTCTCTTATAGTTTCCGAGATATGGACTATCGATAATTTACACCTTAGGCTCTGCTTCTAACTTGGGCCCAAATTGTAAAATGGTCTTATCTATTGGCGATTTCTTCCCAATTCACATTCCAAGTGATATTCGGCATGCTAATTACATTGCCGGTTGCGAAATTGCATTATCTCTTATAGTTTCCGAGATATGGACTATCGATAATTTACACCTTAGGCTCTGCTTCTAACTTGGGCCCAAATTTTAAAATGGTCTTATCTATTGGCGATTTCGTTCCAATTCACATTCCAAGTAATATTCGGCATGCTAATTACATTGCCGGTTGCCAAATTGCATTATCTCTTATAGTTTCCGAGATATGGACTATCGATTATTTACACCTTAGGCTCTGCTTCTAACTTGGGCCCAAATTGTAAAATGGTCTTACCTATTGGCGATTTCGTTCCAATTTACATTCCAAGTAATATTCGGCATGCTAATTACATTGCCGGTTGCCAAATTGCATTATCTCTTATAGTTTCCGAGATATGTACTATCGATAATTTACACCTTAGGCTCTGCTTCTAACTTGGGCCCAAATTGTAAAATGGTCTTATCTATTGGCGATTTCGTTCCAATTCACATTCCAAGTAATATTCGGCATGCTAATTACATTGCCGGTTGCCAAATTGCATTATCTCTTATAGTTTCCGAGATATGGACTATCGATAATTTACACCTTAGGCTCTGCTTCTAACTTGGGCCCAAATTGTAAAATGGTCTTATCTATTGGCGATTTCGTCCCAATTCACATTCCAAGTGATATTCGGCATGCTAATTACATTGCCGGTTGCTAAACTGCATTATCTCTTATAGTTTCCGAGATATGGACTATCAATAATTTACACCTTAGGCTCTGCTTCTAACTTGGGCCCAAATTGTAAAATGGTCTTATCTATTGGCGATTTCGTTCCAATTCACATTCCAAGTAATATTCGGCATGCTAATTACAGTGCCGGTTGCCAAATTGCATTATCTCTTATAGTTTCCGAGATATGGACTATCGATAATTTACACCTTAGGCTCTGCTTCTAACTTGGGCCCAAATTGTAAAATGGTCTTATCTATTGGCGATTTCGTTCCAATTCACATTCCAAGTAATATTCGGCATGCTAATTACATTGCCGGTTGCCAAATTGCATTATCTCTTATAGTTTCCGAGATATGGACTATCGATAATTTACACCATAGGCTCTGCTTCTAACTTGGGCCCAAATTGTAAAATGGTCTTATCTATTGGCGATTTCGTTCCAATTCACATTCCAAGTAATATTCGGCATGCTAATTACATTGCCGGTTGCCAAATTGCATTATCTCTTATAGTTTCCGAGATATGGACTATCGATAATTTACACCATAGGCTCTGCTTCTAACTTGGGCCCAAATTGTAAAATGGTCTTATCTATTGGCGATTTCGTTCCAATTCACATTCCAAGTAATATTCGGCATGCTAATTACATTGCCGGTTGCCAAATTGCATTATCTCTTATAGTTTCCGAGATATGGACTATCGATAATTTACACCTTAGGCTCTGCTTCTAACCTGGGCCCAAATTGTAAAATGGTCTTATCTATTGGCGATTTCGTTCCAATTCACATTCCAAGTAATATTCGGCATGCTAATTACATTGCCGGTTGCGAAATTGCATTATCTCTTATAGTTTCCGAGATATGGACTATCGATAATTTACACCTTAGGCTCTGCTTCTAACTTGGGCCCAAATTGTAAAATGGTCTTATCTATTGGCGATTTCTTCCCAATTCACATTCCAAGTGATATTCGGCATGCTAATTACATTGCCGGTTGCGAAATTGCATTATCTCTTATAGTTTCCGAGATATGGACTATCGATAATTTACACCTTAGGCTCTGCTTCTAACTTGGGCCCAAATTTTAAAATGGTCTTATCTATTGGCGATTTCGTTCCAATTCACATTCCAAGTAATATTCGGCATGCTAATTACATTGCCGGTTGCCAAATTGCATTATCTCTTATAGTTTCCGAGATATGGACTATCGATAATTTACACCTTAGGCTCTGCTTCTAACTTGGGCCCAAATTGTAAAATGGTCTTACCTATTGGCGATTTCGTTCCAATTTACATTCCAAGTAATATTCGGCATGCTAATTACATTGCCGGTTGCCAAATTGCATTATCTCTTATAGTTTCCGAGATATGTACTATCGATAATTTACACCTTAGGCTCTGCTTCTAACTTGGGCCCAAATTGTAAAATGGTCTTATCTATTGGCGATTTCGTTCCAATTCACATTCCAAGTAATATTCGGCATGCTAATTACATTGCCGGTTGCCAAATTGCATTATCTCTTATAGTTTCCGAGATATGGACTATCGATAATTTACACCTTAGGCTCTGCTTCTAACTTGGGCCCAAATTGTAAAATGGTCTTATCTATTGGCGATTTCGTCCCAATTCACATTCCAAGTGATATTCGGCATGCTAATTACATTGCCGGTTGCTAAACTGCATTATCTCTTATAGTTTCCGAGATATGGACTATCAATAATTTACACCTTAGGCTCTGCTTCTAACTTGGGCCCAAATTGTAAAATGGTCTTATCTATTGGCGATTTCGTTCCAATTCACATTCCAAGTAATATTCGGCATGCTGATTACACTGCCGGTTGCCAAATTGCATTATCTCTTATAGTTTCCGAGATATGGACTATCGATAATTTACACCTTAGGCTCTGCTTCTAACTTGGGCCCAAATTGTAAAATGGTCTTATCTATTGGCGATTTCGTTCCAATTCACATTCCAAGTAATATTCGGCATGCTAATTACATTGCCGGTTGCCAAATTGCATTATCTCTTATAGTTTCCGAGATATGGACTATCGATAATTTACACCTTAGGCTCTGCTTCTAACTTGGGCCCAAATTGTAAAATGGTCTTATCTATTGACGATTTCGTTCCAATTCACATTCCAAGTAATATTCGGCATGCTAATTACATTGCCGGTTGCCAAATTGCATTATCTCTTATAGTTTCCGAGATATGGACTATCGATAATTTACACCTTAGGCTCTGCTTCTAACTTGGGCCCAAATTGTAAAATGGTCTTATCTATTGGCGATTTCGTTCCAATTCACATTCCAAGTAATATTCGGCATGCTAATTATATTGCCGGTTGCCAAATTGCATTATCTCTTATAGTTTCCGAGATATGGACTATCGATAATTTACACCTTAGGCTCTGCTTCTAACTTGGGCCCAAATTGTAAAATGGCCTTATCTATTGGCGATTTAGTTCCAATTCACATTCCAAGTAATATTCGGCATGCTAATTACATTGCCGGTTGCCAAATTGCATTATCTCTTATAGTTTCCGAGATATGGACTATCGATAATTTACACCTTAGGCTCTGCTTCTAACTTGGGCCCAAATTGTAAAATGGTCTTACCTATTGGCGATTTCGTTCCAATTCACACTCCAAGTAATATTCGGCATGCTAATTACATTGCCGGTTGCGAAATTGCATTATCTCTTATAGTTTCCGAGATATGGACTATCAATAATTTACACCTTAGGCTCTGCTTCTAACTTGGGCCCAAATTGTAAAATGGTCTTATCTATTGGCGATTTCGTTCCAATTCACATTCCAAGTAATATTCGGCATGCTAATTACATTGCCGGTTGCCAAATTGCATTAACTCTTATAGTTTCCGAGATATGGACTATCGATAATTTACACCTTAGGCTCTGCTTCTAACTTGGGCCCAAATTGTAAAATGGTCTTATCTATTGGCGATTTCGTTCCAATTCACATTCCAAGTAATATTCGGCATGCTAATTACATTGCCGGTTGCCAAATTGCATTATCTCTTATAGTTTCCGAGATATGGACTATCGATAATTTACACCATAGGCTCTGCTTCTAACTTGGGCCCAAATTGTAAAATGGTCTTATCTATTGGCGATTTCGTTCCAATTCACATTCCAAGTAATATTCGGCATGCTAATTACATTGCCGGTTGCCAAATTGCATTATCTCTTATAGTTTCCGAGATATGGACTATCGATAATTTACACCTTAGGCTCTGCTTCTAACTTGGGCCCAAATTGTAAAATGGTCTTATCTATTGGCGATTTCGTCCCAATTCACATTCCAAGTGATATTCGGCATGCTAATTACATTGCCGGTTGCGAAATTGCATTATCTCTTATAGTTTCCGAGATATGGACTATCAATAATTTACACCTTAGGCTCTGCTTCTAACTTGGGCCCAAATTTTAAAATGGTCTTATCTATTGGCGATTTCGTTCCAATTCACATTCCAAGTAATATTCGGCATGCTAATTACATTGCCGGTTGCCAAATTCCATTATCTCTTATAGTTTCCGAGATATGGACTATCGATAATTTACACCTTAGGCTCTGCTTCTAACTTGGGCCCAAATTGTAAAATGGTCTTATCTATTGGCGATTTCGTTCCAATTCACATTCCAAGTAATATTCGGCATGCTAATTACATTGCCGGTTGCCAAATTGCATTATCTCTTATAGTTTCCGAGATATGGACTATCAATAATTTACACCTTAGGCTCTGCTTCTAAGTTGGGCCCAAATTGTAAAATGGTCTTATCTATTGGCGATTTCGTTCCAATTCACATTCCAAGTAATATTCGGCATGATAATTACATTGCCGGTTGCCAAATTGCATTATCTCTTATAGTTTCCGAGATATGGACTATCGATAATTTACACCTTAGGCTCTGCTTCTAACTTGGGCCCAAATTGTAAAATGGCCTTATCTATTGGCGATTTCGTTCCAATTCACATTCCAAGTAATATTCGGCATGCTAATTACATTGCCGGTTGCCAAATTGCATTATCTCTTATAGTTTCCGAGATATGGACTATCGGTTATTTACACCTTAGGCTCTGCTTCTAACTTGGGCCCAAATTGTAAAATGGTCTTATCTATTGGCGATTTCGTTCCAATTCACATTCCAAGTAATATTCGGCATGCTAATTACATTGCCGGTTGCCAAATTGCATTATCTCTTATAGTTTCCGAGATATGGACTATCGATAATTTACACCTAAGGCTCTGCTTCTAACTTGGGCCCAAATTGTAAAATGGTCTTATCTATTGGCGATTTCGTCCCAATTCACATTCCAAGTGATATTCGGCATGCTAATTACATTGCCGATTGCGAAATTGCATTATCTCTTATAGTTTCCGAGATATGGACTATCAATAATTTACTCCTTAGGCTCTGCTTCTAACTTGGGCCCAAATTGTAAAATGGTCTTATCTATTGGCGATTTCGTTCCAATTCACATTCCAAGTAATATTCGGCATGCTAATTACATTGCCGGTTGCCAAATTGCATTATCTCTTATAGTTTCCGAGATATGGACTATCGATAATTTACACCTTAGGCTCTGCTTCTAACTTGGGCCCAAATTGTAAAATGGTCTTATCTATTGGCGATTTCATTCCAATTCACATTCCAAGTAATACTCGGCATGCTAATTACATTGCCGGTTGCCAAATTGCATTATCTCTTATAGTTTCCGAGATATGGACTATCGATAATTTACACCTTAGGCTCTGCTTCTAACTTGTTCCCAAATTGTAAAATGGTCTTATCTATTGGCGATTTCGTTCCAATTCACATTCCAAGTAATATTCGGCATGCTAATTACATTGCCGGTTGCCAAATTGCATTATCTCTTATAGTTTCCGAGATATGGACTATCGATAATTTACACCTTAGGCTCTGCTTCTAACTTGGGCCCAAATTGTAAAATGGTCTTATCTATTGGCGATTTCGTTCCAATTCACACTCCAAGTAATATTCGGCATGCTAATTACATTGCCGGTTGCGAAATTGCATTATCTCTTATAGTTTCCGAGATATGGACTATCAATAATTTACACCTTAGGCTCTGCTTCTAACTTGGGCCCAAATTGTAAAATGGTCTTATCTATTGGCGATTTCGTTCCAATTCACATTCCAAGTAATATTCGGCATGCTAATTACATTGCCGGTTGCCAAATTGCATTATCTCTTATAGTTTCCGAGATATGGACTATCGATAATTTACACCTTAGGCTCTGCTTCTAACTTGGGCCCAAATTGTAAAATGGTCTTATCTATTGGCGATTTCGTTCCAATTCACATTCCAAGTAATATTCGGCATGATAATTACATTGCCGGTTGCCAAATTGCATTAACTCTTATAGTTTCCGAAATATGGACTATCGATAATTTACACCTTAGCCTCTGCTTCTAACTTGGGCCCAAATTGTAAAATGGTCTTATCTATTGGCGTTTTCGTTCCAATTCACATTACAAGTAATATTCGGCATGCTAATTACATTGCCGGTTGCCAAATTGCATTATCTCTTATAGTTTCCGAGATATGGACTATCGATAATTTACACCTTAGGCTCTGCTTCTAACTTGGGCCCAAATTGTAAAATGGTCTTCTCTATTGGCGATTTCGTTCCAATTCACATTCCAAGTAATATTCGGCATGCTAATTACATTGCCGGTTGCCAAATTGCATTATCTCTTATAGTTTCCGAGATATGGACTATCGATAATTTACACCTTAGGCTCTGTTTCTAACTTGGGCCCAAATTGTAAAATGGTCTTATCTATTGGCGATTTCGTTCCAATTCACATTCCAAGTAATATTCGGCATGCTAATTACATTGCCGGTTGCCAAATTGCATTATCTCTTATAGTTTCCGAGATATGGACTATCGATAATTTACACCTTAGGCTCTGCTTCTAACTTGGGCCCAAATTGTAAAATGGTCTTCTCTATTGGCGATTTTGTTCCAATTCACATTCCAAGTAATATTCGGCATGCTAATTACATTGCCGGTTGCCAAATTGCATTATCTCTTATAGTTTCCGAGATATGGACTATCGATAATTTACACCTTAGGCTCTGCTTCTAACTTGGGCCCAAATTGTAAAATGGTCTTCTCTATTGGCGATTTCGTTCCAATTCACATTCCAAGTAATATTCGGCATGCTAATTACATTGCCGGTTGCCAAATTGCATTATCTCTTATAGTTTCCGAGATATGGACTATCGATAATTTACACCTTAGGCTCTGCCTCTAATTTGGGCCCAAATTGTAAAATCGTCTTATCTATTGGCGATTTCGTTCCAATTCACATTCCAACTAATATTCGGCATGCTAATTACATTGCCGGGTGCCAAATTGCATTATCTCTTATAGTTTCCGAGATATGGACTATCGGTAATTTACACCTTAGGCTCTGCTTCTAACTTGGGCCCAAATTGTAAAATGGTCTTATCTATTGGCCATTTCGTTCCAATTCACATTCCAAGTAATATCCGGCATGCTAATTACATTGCCGGTTGCCAAATTGAATTATCTCTTATAGTTTCCGAGATATGGACTATCGATAATTTACATCTTAGGCTCTGCTTCTAACTTGGGCCCAAATTGTAAAATGGTCTTATCTATTGGCGATTTCGTTCCAATTCACATTCCAAGTAATATTCGGCATGCTAATTACATTGCCGGTTGTCAAATTGCATTAACTCTTATAGTTTCCGAGATATGGACTATCGATAATTTACACCTTAGGCTCTGCTTCTAACTTGGGCCCAAATTTTAAAATGGTCTTATCTATTGGCGATTTCGTTCCAATTCACATTCCAAGTAATATTCGGCATGCTAATTACATTGCCGGTTGCCAAATTGTATTATCTCTTATAGTTTCCGAGATATGGACTATCGATAATTTACACCATAGGCTCTGCTTATAACTTGGGCCCAAATTGTAAAATGGTCTTATCTATTGGCGATTTCGTTCCAATTCACATTCCAAGTAATATTCGGCATGCTAATTACATTGCCGGTTGCCAAATTGCATTATCTCTTATAGTTTCCGACATATGGACTATCGATAATTTACACCTTAGGCTCTGCTTCTAACTTGGGCCCAAATTGTAAAATGGTCTTATCTATTGGCGATTTCGTTCCAATTCAAATTCCAAGTAATATTCGGCATGCTAATTACATTGCCGGTTGCCAAATTGCATTATCTCTTATAGTTTCCGAGATATGGACTATCGATAATTTACACCTTAGGCTCTGCTTCTAACTTGGGCCCAAATTGTAAAATGGTCTTATCTATTGGCGATTTCGTTCCAATTCACATTCCAAGTAATATTCGGCATGCTAATTACATTGCCGGTTGCCAAATTGCATTATCTCTTATAGTTTCCGAGATATGGACTATCGATAATTTACACCTTAGGCTCTGCTTCTAACTTGGGCCCAAATTGTAAAATGGTCTTATCTATTGGCGATTTCGTTCCAATTCACACTCCAAGTAATATTCGGCATGCTAATTACATTGCCGGTTGCGAAATTGCATTATTTCTTATAGTTTCCGAGATATGGACTATCAATAATTTACACCTTAGGCTCTGCTTCTAACTTGGGCCCAAATTGTAAAATGGTCTTATCTATTGGCGATTTCGTTCCAATTCACATTCCAAGTAATATTCGGCATGCTAATTACATTGCCGGTTGCCAAATTGCATTATCTCTTATAGTTTCCGAGATATGGACTATCGATAATTTACACCTTAGGCTCTGCTTCTAACTTGGGCCCAAATTGTAAAATGGTCTTATCTATTGGCGATTTCGTTCCAATTCACATTCCAAGTAATATTCGGCATGATAATTACATTGCCGGTTGCCAAATTGCATTAACTCTTATAGTTTCCGAAATATGGACTATCGATAATTTACACCTTAGCCTCTGCTTCTAACTTGGGCCCAAATTGTAAAATGGTCTTATCTATTGGCGTTTTCGTTCCAATTCACATTACAAGTAATATTCGGCATGCTAATTACATTGCCGGTTGCCAAATTGCATTATCTCTTATAGTTTCCGAGATATGGACTATCGATAATTTACACCATAGGCTCTGCTTCTAACTTGGGCCCAAATTGTAAAATGGTCTTATCTATTGGCGATTTCGTTCCAATTCACATTCCAAGTAATATTCGGCATGCTAATTACATTGCCGGTTGCCAAATTGCATTATCTCTTATAGTTTCCGAGATATGGACTATCGATAATTTACACCTTAGGCTCTGCTTCTAACCTGGGCCCAAATTGTAAAATGGTCTTATCTATTGGCGATTTCGTTCCAATTCACATTCCAAGTAATATTCGGCATGCTAATTACATTGCCGGTTGCGAAATTGCATTATCTCTTATAGTTTCCGAGATATGGACTATCGATAATTTACACCTTAGGCTCTGCTTCTAACTTGGGCCCAAATTGTAAAATGGTCTTATCTCTTGGCGATTTCTTCCCAATTCACATTCCAAGTGATATTCGGCATGCTAATTACATTGCCGGTTGCGAAATTGCATTATCTCTTATAGTTTCCGAGATATGGACTATCGATAATTTACACCTTAGGCTCTGCTTCTAACTTGGGCCCAAATTTTAAAATGGTCTTATCTATTGGCGATTTCGTTCCAATTCACATTCCAAGTAATATTCGGCATGCTAATTACATTGCCGGTTGCCAAATTGCATTATCTCTTATAGTTTCCGAGATATGGACTATCGATAATTTACACCTTAGGCTCTGCTTCTAACTTGGGCCCAAATTGTAAAATGGTCTTACCTATTGGCGATTTCGTTCTAATTTACATTCCAAGTAATATTCGGCATGCTAATTACATTGCCGGTTGCCAAATTGCATTATCTCTTATAGTTTCCGAGATATGTACTATCGATAATTTACACCTTAGGCTCTGCTTCTAACTTGGGCCCAAATTGTAAAATGGTCTTATCTATTGGCGATTTCGTTCCAATTCACATTCCAAGTAATGTTCGGCATGCTAATTACATTGCCGGTTGCTAAATTGCATTATCTCTTATAGTTTCCGAGATATGGACTATCGATAATTTACACCATAGGCTCTGCTTCTAACTTGGGCCCAAATTGTAAAATGGTCTTATCTATTGGCGATTTCGTTCCAATTCACATTCCAAGTAATATTCGGCATGCTAATTACATTGCCGGTTGCCAAATTGCATTATCTCTTATAGTTTCCGAGATATGGACTATCGATAATTTACACCATAGGCTCTGCTTCTAACTTGGGCCCAAATTGTAAAATGGTCTTATCTATTGGCGATTTCGTTCCAATTCACATTCCAAGTAATATTCGGCATGCTAATTACACTGCCGGTTGCCAAATTGCATTATCTCTTATAGTTTCCGAGATATGGACTATCGATAATTTACACCTTAGGCTCTGCTTCTAACCTGGGCCCAAATTGTAAAATGGTCTTATCTATTGGCGATTTCGTTCCAATTCACATTCCAAGTAATATTCGGCATGCTAATTACATTGCCGGTTGCGAAATTGCATTGTCTCTTATAGTTTCCGAGATATGGACTATCGATAATTTACACCTTAGGCTCTGCTTCTAACTTGGGCCCAAATTGTAAAATGGTCTTATCTATTGGCGATTTCTTCCCAATTCACATTCCAAGTGATATTCGGCATGCTAATTACATTGCCGGTTGCGAAATTGCATTATCTCTTATAGTTTCCGAGATATGGACTATCGATAATTTACACCTTAGGCTCTGCTTCTAACTTGGGCCCAAATTTTAAAATGGTCTTATCTATTGGCGATTTCGTTCCAATTCACATTCCAAGTAATATTCGGCATGCTAATTACATTGCCGGTTGCCAAATTGCATTATCTCTTATAGTTTCCGAGATATGGACTATCGATTATTTACACCTTAGGCTCTGCTTCTAACTTGGGCCCAAATTGTAAAATGGTCTTACCTATTGGCGATTTCGTTCCAATTTACATTCCAAGTAATATTCGGCATGCTAATTACATTGCCGGTTGCCAAATTGCATTATCTCTTATAGTTTCCGAGATATGTACTATCGATAATTTACACCTTAGGCTCTGCTTCTAACTTGGGCCCAAATTGTAAAATGGTCTTATCTATTGGCGATTTCGTTCCAATTCACATTCCAAGTAATATTCGGCATGCTAATTACATTGCCGGTTGCCAAATTGCATTATCTCTTATAGTTTCCGAGATATGGACTATCGATAATTTACACCTTAGGCTCTGCTTCTAACTTGGGCCCAAATTGTAAAATGGTCTTATCTATTGGCGATTTCGTCCCAATTCACATTCCAAGTGATATTCGGCATGCTAATTACATTGCCGGTTGCTAAACTGCATTATCTCTTATAGTTTCCGAGATATGGACTATCAATAATTTACACCTTAGGCTCTGCTTCTAACTTGGGCCCAAATTGTAAAATGGTCTTATCTATTGGCGATTTCGTTCCAATTCACATTCCAAGTAATATTCGGCATGCTAATTACAGTGCCGGTTGCCAAATTGCATTATCTCTTATAGTTTCCGAGATATGGACTATCGATAATTTACACCTTAGGCTCTGCTTCTAACTTGGGCCCAAATTGTAAAATGGTCTTATCTATTGGCGATTTCGTTCCAATTCACATTCCAAGTAATATTCGGCATGCTAATTACATTGCCGGTTGCCAAATTGCATTATCTCTTATAGTTTCCGAGATATGGACTATCGATAATTTACACCATAGGCTCTGCTTCTAACTTGGGCCCAAATTGTAAAATGGTCTTATCTATTGGCGATTTCGTTCCAATTCACATTCCAAGTAATATTCGGCATGCTAATTACATTGCCGGTTGCCAAATTGCATTATCTCTTATAGTTTCCGAGATATGGACTATCGATAATTTACACCATAGGCTCTGCTTCTAACTTGGGCCCAAATTGTAAAATGGTCTTATCTATTGGCGATTTCGTTCCAATTCACATTCCAAGTAATATTCGGCATGCTAATTACATTGCCGGTTGCCAAATTGCATTATCTCTTATAGTTTCCGAGATATGGACTATCGATAATTTACACCTTAGGCTCTGCTTCTAACCTGGGCCCAAATTGTAAAATGGTCTTATCTATTGGCGATTTCGTTCCAATTCACATTCCAAGTAATATTCGGCATGCTAATTACATTGCCGGTTGCGAAATTGCATTATCTCTTATAGTTTCCGAGATATGGACTATCGATAATTTACACCTTAGGCTCTGCTTCTAACTTGGGCCCAAATTGTAAAATGGTCTTATCTATTGGCGATTTCTTCCCAATTCACATTCCAAGTGATATTCGGCATGCTAATTACATTGCCGGTTGCGAAATTGCATTATCTCTTATAGTTTCCGAGATATGGACTATCGATAATTTACACCTTAGGCTCTGCTTCTAACTTGGGCCCAAATTTTAAAATGGTCTTATCTATTGGCGATTTCGTTCCAATTCACATTCCAAGTAATATTCGGCATGCTAATTACATTGCCGGTTGCCAAATTGCATTATCTCTTAAAGTTTCCGAGATATGGACTATCGATAATTTACACCTTAGGCTCTGCTTCTAACTTGGGCCCAAATTGTAAAATGGTCTTACCTATTGGCGATTTCGTTCCAATTTACATTCCAAGTAATATTCGGCATGCTAATTACATTGCCGGTTGCCAAATTGCATTATCTCTTATAGTTTCCGAGATATGTACTATCGATAATTTACACCTTAGGCTCTGCTTCTAACTTGGGCCCAAATTGTAAAATGGTCTTATCTATTGGCGATTTCGTTCCAATTCACATTCCAAGTAATATTCGGCATGCTAATTACATTGCCGGTTGCCAAATTGCATTATCTCTTATAGTTTCCGAGATATGGACTATCGATAATTTACACCTTAGGCTCTGCTTCTAACTTGGGCCCAAATTGTAAAATGGTCTTATCTATTGGCGATTTCGTCCCAATTCACATTCCAAGTGATATTCGGCATGCTAATTACATTGCCGGTTGCTAAACTGCATTATCTCTTATAGTTTCCGAGATATGGACTATCAATAATTGACACCTTAGGCTCTGCTTCTAACTTGGGCCCAAATTGTAAAATGGTCTTATCTATTGGCGATTTCGTTCCAATTCACATTCCAAGTAATATTCGGCATGCTGATTACAGTGCCGGTTGCCAAATTGCATTATCTCTTATAGTTTCCGAGATATGGACTATCGATAATTTACACCTTAGGCTCTGCTTCTAACTTGGGCCCAAATTGTAAAATGGTCTTATCTATTGGCGATTTCGTTCCAATTCACATTCCAAGTAATATTCGGCATGCTAATTACATTGCCGGTTGCCAAATTGCATTATCTCTTATAGTTTCCGAGATATGGACTATCGATAATTTACACCTTAGGCTCTGCTTCTAACTTGGGCCCAAATTGTAAAATGGTCTTATCTATTGACGATTTCGTTCCAATTCACATTCCAAGTAATATTCGGCATGCTAATTACATTGCCGGTTGCCAAATTGCATTATCTCTTATAGTTTCCGAGATATGGACTATCGATAATTTACACCTTAGGCTCTGCTTCTAACTTGGGCCCAAATTGTAAAATGGTCTTATCTATTGGCGATTTCGTTCCAATTCACATTCCAAGTAATATTCGGCATGCTAATTATATTGCCGGTTGCCAAATTGCATTATCTCTTATAGTTTCCGAGATATGGACTATCGATAATTTACACCTTAGGCTCTGCTTCTAACTTGGGCCCAAATTGTAAAATGGCCTTATCTATTGGCGATTTAGTTCCAATTCACATTCCAAGTAATATTCGGCATGCTAATTACATTGCCGGTTGCCAAATTGCATTATCTCTTATAGTTTCCGAGATATGGACTATCGATAATTTACACCTTAGGCTCTGCTTCTAACTTGGGCCCAAATTGTAAAATGGTCTTACCTATTGGCGATTTCGTTCCAATTCACACTCCAAGTAATATTCGGCATGCTAATTACATTGCCGGTTGCGAAATTGCATTATCTCTTATAGTTTCCGAGATATGGACTATCAATAATTTACACCTTAGGCTCTGCTTCTAACTTGGGCCCAAATTGTAAAATGGTCTTATCTATTGGCGATTTCGTTCCAATTCACATTCAAGTAATATTCGGCATGCTAATTACATTGCCGGTTGCCAAATTGCATTAACTCTTATAGTTTCCGAGATATGGACTATCGATAATTTACACCTTAGGCTCTGCTTCTAACTTGGGCCCAAATTGTAAAATGGTCTTATCTATTGGCGATTTCGTTCCAATTCACATTCCAAGTAATATTCGGCATGCTAATTACATTGCCGGTTGCCAAATTGCATTATCTCTTATAGTTTCCGAGATATGGACTATCGATAATTTACACCATAGGCTCTGCTTCTAACTTGGGCCCAAATTGTAAAATGGTCTTATCTATTGGCGATTTCGTTCCAATTCACATTCCAAGTAATATTCGGCATGCTAATTACATTGCCGGTTGCCAAATTGCATTATCTCTTATAGTTTCCGAGATATGGACTATCGATAATTTACACCTTAGGCTCTGCTTCTAACTTGGGCCCAAATTGTAAAATGGTCTTATCTATTGGCGATTTCGTCCCAATTCACATTCCAAGTGATATTCGGCATGCTAATTACATTGCCGGTTGCGAAATTGCATTATCTCTTATAGTTTCCGAGATATGGACTATCAATAATTTACACCTTAGGCTCTGCTTCTAACTTGGGCCCAAATTTTAAAATGGTCTTATCTATTGGCGATTTCGTTCCAATTCACATTCCAAGTAATATTCGGCATGCTAATTACATTGCCGGTTGCCAAATTCCATTATCTCTTATAGTTTCCGAGATATGGACTATCGATAATTTACACCTTAGGCTCTGCTTCTAACTTGGGCCCAAATTGTAAAATGGTCTTATCTATTGGCGATTTCGTTCCAATTCACATTCCAAGTAATATTCGGCATGCTAATTACATTGCCGGTTGCCAAATTGCATTATCTCTTATAGTTTCCGAGATATGGACTATCAATAATTTACACCTTAGGCTCTGCTTCTAAGTTGGGCCCAAATTGTAAAATGGTCTTATCTATTGGCGATTTCGTTCCAATTCACATTCCAAGTAATATTCGGCATGATAATTACATTGCCGGTTGCCAAATTGCATTATCTCTTATAGTTTCCGAGATATGGACTATCGATAATTTACACCTTAGGCTCTGCTTCTAACTTGGGCCCAAATTGTAAAATGGCCTTATCTATTGGCGATTTCGTTCCAATTCACATTCCAAGTAATATTCGGCATGCTAATTACATTGTCGGTTGCCAAATTGCATTATCTCTTATAGTTTCCGAGATATGGACTATCGGTTATTTACACCTTAGGCTCTGCTTCTAACTTGGGCCCAAATTGTAAAATGGTCTTATCTATTGGCGATTTCGTTCCAATTCACATTCCAAGTAATATTCGGCATGCTAATTACATTGCCGGTTGCCAAATTGCATTATCTCTTATAGTTTCCGAGATATGGACTATCGATAATTTACACCTAAGGCTCT